>NC_136795.1:20905019-20910019 GCF_951216825.1 Electrona antarctica | reverse complement strand
ACTGGCTCTGCAGAGGAAGCAGCATTTTCCTGCAACACGCAGCGCTGCAGAGGAAGCAGCATTTTCCTGCAGCACTGGCTCTTTTTGTTTGAAGGACCCCCCTCCCCACACACTGTTTCATATGCGTTGATTAGGTCACAACCCCCAAATTGATATGATTTTTCTCTGTGACCGCAATCTATAAAATCATACAGTAGCTCTGAGTGTTCAAATGGAACCAAATGTTACCGTAAGCCCGCATTCCGCAAGGACCTGTGGGGGTCCCCGAACCCCAGTTTGAGAACCACTGTCCCTTCACAGAACAAGTGAACTATCTCACTCCAAAATAGTTATTTCCGACCTCGCATTGTGATCTCATAACAGTATCATCATTCAAGAGTTAACACACTGTATAGCAGTGTTTCCCAAACTTTACAATTTAGGCATTAGCCTCATGACCCAAAAGACAAATTAGATGTTTGCCTGGAACCCAAACCCAAAGCTAGTTAAAATAGCAGATCAACAAGCTCACAACGTGGCACTTCGCGCCATGTTGCGTGCTTGTAGATCGGCTATTTTCACTACTTCTTAATCATTTGTTTTCTAATGTATAGAATTTCTTTTGCTTTTTTGGGAATGTTTTTTTTAAATATATATTTTTTTGACCCACTTGTGACCCATAAATGGATCCCGACCCACTGTTTGGGAACGGTGGGTTATGTAATCTCTTTCCCTTTGTAGGAAGAGTTTGCAGTAGAGTCAGTAGTCCTTCCCCTCTCTGCAGAGCTCTGGCATGCATTCTACGTTAACATTCTCCCAGTGTTCAACCTTCTGGGAGTGCGTTGTCTCATGGTTTGCCAAGAGGGCCGGAATGTGTGCCAAGCCACCACGCACAGTAGGGACAAGCATTCTCTCCTGGCTCTGTGACTCCAGCTCCAAGACAGTGTGTGCGTGCGTGCGTGCGTGCGTGCGTGCGTGCGTGCGTGCGTGCGTGCGTGCGTGCGTGCGTGCGTGCGTGCTTGCTTGTGCCTGTGTGTGTGCGTGCGTGCGTGGGCCTGTGTGTGTGCGCGTGTGTGTGTGTGTGTGTGTGTGTGTGTGTGTGTGTGTGTGTGTGTGTGTGTGTGTGTGTGTACGTGGGTATTACACACCTCCGTGTGTGTAATAGCTAACATCCTTCAAGGACAAAGCCGTTTGAGGTGCTCCTCGATCAGCGAAGTAAGAGTTACGGACAAATCAGCACTTCATTTTCCTAAAGCCCCAAACCTCCTGTGCATGTTTACATTATTAATTAGAATGCTTTTACACTGCGACTTTAGCCTCATTTAGCAAGCAGGCGACTTGTGTAGCACTCTGTAAATAGAATGGAATGACCGATGAACTCTCCCCACCCCCCTCCTCCCCCTCTTGATTTTACTTCCCTCTTTATATCCTTATGGAAACGCGACTGATCCACCACAACTGACTTGGTGCCAAAAAACGTGCATGCTGACCCACTGGGCTGGAAGTCTCCCAATGGATATGAAGAGTGACAGACATTGTGCACCAAACCAAATCATCATGTCAACGCAGGGCACGGAGTAGAGACGAGGCTTGCGCTATACTGAAGACTGTCCGACTACGCCTCAACGTTCGCCCTCTCCATTGCCACTACTATGTACTGTACTGTAGCATGCCTTTATACTAAAAGCACATTATGCAAAAAATAAACGGTTTCCAGCTCAGTTTCAAATGCAAACCGCTAGCTTTCGTTGATTTCGCTATAGCCGTGCTGTACACACTTTCGTATTGAACTTGCTTGCGCTACTTTCTCAGAGTTGCCTAGACCTGTGAGTGTTTTATGAGACATGACACGCTCCTCCCATCTTAAGTCTTTATTTGGATGGACTGTTAAACTTTTGACTTTTTTGTATTTTTTTGCTCTGTTGTGTATTATATTACCACTACCAGTACTGTTACTCTTGGAGTTATAGTGTTCACCAATTATTTTATGAAACAGTGTCACTATATTTCAGGACAATTTCTTGATGCACAAACATAACTATATCATAGAATCGATACTGTCATTTCACGGACATTTCACTTTTAGACGTCATGTAAAGTAAACTTCAGTGTATGTTTGGCATAGAAAACTGCTACAAAGTTTACAAGTACTCAAAGAAATGGATGGTTCTATGGCTCAATAATTACGGGTGAAAAGACAACAAAATACTTGCTGACTGTGTAGCCTACAGTAGACCTGCAAATATTCATGTAAGATGAAGTATCTTCTGTACATCATTTTTATTCTGGTGCTTCAGAAGTTCAGACATTGTACTATAGCAATAATAATAAACATACACATTAACAATGAAGTTGGGGTTGGGGTGGAGGGGTATTAGCATTTTCAAGCTTATTTTTGGTTTTCCTTTGGTCACTCACTCATATACCTGGTTGTGTTAGGGAATCTACTGCCAAAGTGGCTCTGGGGCTACCATTGGTGGAAGAAGTACTTGGATATTTTGCTCGAGTAAAAGTATCAATACCACAATCTAGAAATACTCTGTTACAAGTAGGTCATGTATTCAAAATTTGACTCGAGTAAAATTACAAATGTATTGGCACCAAGGAAAAAGCTTCTCAATTCCTGGCAAATGTTTTCAAACGTACTGTAGCAGATCTACAAGACAATGCAAGAGATTAGAAAATTGTCTCTATAGTCTAATAATGTTATGGCTCATTACACAGTAATATCCTTAGTGTTCATTTAAAATAATTCAACTCTGAAGACTTTCTTCAGAGTTTGTACAGTCTTTGGGATTTACCACTTAAGCTCGACATACTTTGTCGTAGGCCTACTAGTTAAAATAGCTAATCTACAAGATCTCAAATTTCTGAAAAGTTTGGATTTTTTTTTACCTATAAATCACATGCCAAAAATAGGGGATTAAACGAGGAATTATACAAACACCAGGATTTTACTGCAACGGTACTCCGTTGATGTTGGAATTCCAAGCAGCATTCCAATCTGAATTATATGATGGTATTGGATGCACTTCCTATCCATACAATACACATACACACATACAATACAGCTGTATTGTTATCAAATCTAAATTGTGCTTCACCTTTGATACATTAGAAAGCAATGTCAATCTGCCATGGAACTGTTCATTTCAGAGTGCACACCATGCTGCTTGCGGATACTAGATCCAATGAAAACCATTGCATCTGTTGTTAACACAAGTCTACCTACCGCAGTGAAATCACCATTGTTAATTGAACTCTGAGTTTGTTTATACACGCTCATCTTTCAATTACGGGAGCACGTCACCCATTTTCAACCTTATCTTTAAATTGTTGCTCCTCGCTACTGCTCATATGAAAGCTCCATTTCTGGCGACTCACGTTTGACAAACTGCCCAACAACAACAGTTCAGAAACCCGCCTAACAATGATATCTGTGGACATTCCAAGTAGGGATGTCCGATATTATCGGCAGATTATGGCATAAAAATGTAATATCGGAAAATATCGGTATCGGTTTTTATGCATGCTATTTTAGAGACTACACAAAAATCTACAGCAGAAGAATCAACTTAATTGTTTTACTGTCTGTTGTGCATTTGAGGTCTGAATTAGATATTATATTGATATTATAGCTATTTTATTTTATTGGATATGTGGTATATTACTTTTGGAGCCTGCATATCATATCATATATCATGCTGTCTAGCAGAAACCAGCTAACAAAATGTTTCAGGTTTCAGATTTTTGTTTCTTTCTTTTTTTTATAAATCAATGCTATTGAACACCCTTTATGTCTTTGTTGGTTAAAGAAAACATTGATTGAACCAATGAAAAGTGTTAAAAATATTTTTTTCTGAAACATTGAAACATTTTGGACTTGGCTAGCTTCTGCACGACAGCGAAGATATATGATATAACATATATCTTATATCTATCGGTTGATATCGGAATCGGAAATGTATTGTTGGATATCGGCAAAAAAGCCAATACCCAATATTGAACATCCCTAATTCCAAGCCAATAGAAACCAGAAATTCCTGGAAAGTTAGCTGAAATAGAAGCCATTGTTATTGCATTAATTAGACATGTAAAAGCAGGGACAAATTAGCCATTGGGCCAGTGGGGCCGTGGCCCAGGGGCCCTTGGCTCTCAGGGGCCCTTCAGGGAAATTGGACCGCGCGGTACTGGGTTTGATGCCCTGAAAAGGGCTCCTGGGGCCCTTCATTGGCCATTGATTTTGTTAAATGTAGGTCAAAATGTCACGCGCACGCACCCTATGGGGGCCCTGCAAACATTACCGGCCCAGGGGCCCTCGTGGGGGTTAATCCGTCCCTGTGTAAAATGTAAAAAGTTTGACATTTCGTTTGAAATGATCACAGATGACTCTCTCTTGGGTAGGTTTCTGAATGGCCCACGGCCCTCCTCTGAGACACAGAGGGGGAAGACAAAGGCGAAGCCATTTAACAAGCATTAGTGAGGAGCAGTTATATACGAAGATTGAAGTTGAAAATGGGCGAGGTGTTCCTTTAAGACTCTGTATTTGACTGTGTGGTCGACGGATCAATCCTCATCTTTTTGTGATGCTCAGGTTCTTTCCGTTTCTCTCTGTCCCACTTTTTTTCCAACACTCTTTTTGACACTATCTCTGATCTAGTATTTTTCTATCGCCATTCCTCTCGCCCCTTTCTATACAGTATGCATATTTTACTGTTTGTAGTGCTCAATTTAATCCGCTCCCTGCTTGCATTTGCAAGGATGGACGCTGTATGCATGAATGGGCACAGACTTATTCAGACAAATTCCATTGTGTCTTTTTGTTTTGTTTTATTACCGATTGCTGTCATCCTGACAAAAGAGAATCTTTTTTGTGCCTGTGCATGCCTTAAAGTGACTGCTTCTTGAAGCATACCATACTGGGTGTTACGCCCGACACACACACATTAATCAAAGACACTGTTGATCTTGCCTACTGATATTGAGTAATCTGATTGGGAATAAAAGATACCCACTTACTA
>NC_136795.1:20875019-20897519 GCF_951216825.1 Electrona antarctica | reverse complement strand
CAAAGCAGGGGGAAAATAACACATCCGCAACGGCCACAAAAAGACAGGGGCATATCAAAAAGCCATGGGTCAGGGTCCCCCCTCCCTCCTCAGCATATGGAACCCTGACGTCCCCCCTTACTACTACAGTAGGTTTTCCCAGATTCAGCACAGTGACTTTAAGTTAAGTTGTACTTCATTATCCCCCTGGGGAAATGTTGTCCTCTGCATTTGACTCGTCCTAACTGCTTAGCAGATAGCAGCAGTGAGCAGCCGGCCCGGCCACATTGCAGCACCCGGTGGACAGACTCCAGTTGAAATCTCACTCAGCACCTTGGTCAAGGGCAACAACAGGACGTGTGCTGTACATGCATCTTTTTTTGGTGTGGGAGGAAAAGCCATGCGAACACAATGCAAACACACGCGTCACACCGCACAACATGCCAACCACACACACAGCATCCAAAGAACATGTGAATCACACGCTAGCATGCAAATGCATGATGCAAACCACGACCGAGTCTTGGGATCGGAAGTTCACATCCCAGACTGTCCATTACATGTGTCAAAGGGTACCTGAGCAAGGCACTTAACCCCCTAATGAAGCTTAAACTGAATTTCCAGAATATAAATGTCTCTTTTTTCCCCTTAACTTTTTAACGTCAAATACCCCGTCCCTGACCCTGAGACTTCTGTCGTCAACTGTTCAACACAACAAGTGGCCTTTATTACGTCTCATATGTCAGATTTGTGTGTGTGTGTGTGTGTGTGTGTGCGTGCGTGCGTGCGTGCGTGCGTGCGTGCGTGCGTGCGTGCGTGTAACAGCTGTGGAGGGAATGAGAACGATCCTTGTGGATGAAACATAGAGGCCTTTTCGATACGATACTAAACTAAACACCTGCTGTCTTGCTATGCCCACTAGCGTCCTATAAAAGTGTTCAGCTCCTTAGCAACAGATTTAGTTCACATAGTTAATCCTATAGAGGTCTGCATATAGTAGTCAAACTTTGATATCAGTTTATGTAATGTGTAGGATGTAGGAAATTTGAGATAAGCTTTCAAATGCAACCAGTTTTATCTTCCTACAATCAATTAGTTCAGAGGTTACAGTACGTACATTAATGTGTTAATCGATAACTGATCTGGACCTTTTGTCCACCAAATTGCACCATATCAGTTAGATATTGAGTCAGGGATATCATACTGTATATTATAACATGAACTGTGTTTGCTTTTTTCAATTACTTAAATAGGACTGATTAAAATGTGCTTTGTTTCTTCATAAATGAATGCCCTACTTCTGTTGCACACAAAACAGAAGATATAAGCCAATCTACAAGCTGATGACAACACGTCTACTTTTGTGAAATGCTGGTAGTGGTTTAGTCTGTCTGTTTTAGTCTGTTTTTGTTTTATATTATTAACCAATTTTAAGTATTAACAAGATCAATAATAACTACACTGGATCTATGGTTATTTTTTCCCACCCAACAGCGACGATAAGACGTTGCATGGACCTCATGTTGTGTTGAGCCATTGCGGACACACGAACAGTGTTGTTTTCATAGCACCATGCACTAACTAACAGGTGCCCTATCCTCCTATCCTGAGCAGACAACAATTGTGCTGAACGACAAACTATCCCTTTAATAAAAAAATGTGCTGACTTCAAAGAACTTTTATATTACCTCGAGTCAGCAGTTTCATATTTCCATGACCTGTCCGGAGTCAGAGATATTCATTTCCCTGCAGTGTCACACTGGAGGAGAAGAGCCATTTGAAGAGAACTTGACCTACTGGGGCGTAATTATGCATCATTTGTGGAACATTTGAGCATTACATGACACAATGCAACATTGTTTGGTATTAAGCCACGCTGCCTTTTTTGTACATTGTAAATCACACTTTCACCTTTCGCCCTCTATAAACCAGTGGTTCTCCCCCCCAAATTAAAATGTATTTGGACCCCCATCCGACATATTTTGTGCCAGGGGGGGTCCCTGGCACAAAATATGTACAAGATATACAAGATTTGTGTTGTTATCGCCTAATGTTTGAAAAATATTCCACATTTTTCCTAGATCTTTCAAAAATATCAGATATACAATCGTACAACACAGAGCGTGCAGATCAGCTATTTTCAAACAGCCAATGTACAGTAGGCCTATTGGGCTAAAGTGATTGAACTAATTTCAATGCTATATTAACTCGTTTTTCTGGGGACCCCAGAAAAACACTTGTACATTCTAAGCTTAGTCCTCAGCTATCAGTTTTTTATTATTATTAATATTTTTCGTATTACTTTAACCCTGTTGTCCCTATTTTTCAACATGTTTCAAATGTTTTTCAAGTATTTTCAAAAATAGCATGTGATCTACAAGCTCACAAGATGTTGCATAGTGATGCATTGTGAGCTTGTACATCAGCTATTTGCTATTCATTGTACAAAGTGTATAGAATGTACAGTAAGTGGTTAGTTAATCAATGAGTTCTTAAATGTTACAGTGACATTCATCCTGAAATTAAAGATTATTCACCAGGTTCTTTTTAAAGTTGTATATTTTTCTTTGTTTCTGTATTTGTACGCTTTTAAATACCAGGCTTACGGTCGGTAAGTAAAGCAGATTGAATTGCCCTGAAATATGCTCCACAAATAAACTTGCCTTGACTTGGTATTCTTGCAAGGTCAATTTCACTGAAATTTTGAATTGCGTGTATGGTAAAGTGTGTCCCAGTACTTTCTTGTGTAGCCCCTAGAGGGAAGCAGAGATAAATTATGTCATATGTAAGTGACACAGGCATTTAAGGCCTTTCTGAACAGGCAGGCAGGTGTTTGCCAATCTGTGGGTCCTCACAACACCATACCGGTTTGTGAGAGGTTTGTTTGAATGCCAACTTGACAAGTGGTAAGCCTGTTTGGTGTTTTATTGTTTTTACAATGTATTTTACATTTTGCCGTTATACATGGAAAATGGAAAATGTTTGTTATATCATCATGTGTACCGTTCATGTGTTTGAGAGATGCGAGGGGTGTTGTCTCTTCAGGGAATTGTGCATGTAAACTGGATATGGAATGTGAGTATAATTCTATGTAGCCTACATCATGGAAATGTGAAGGAAATGAGCTTTATCTATTTCTGCATGTGATGTGAATTCTGTGTAACATTCTACATGTTTATGTGCTGACATTCAGTGTACAGATGCAGTTGAGAAAGTGTGGCAATTGTGAACCAAGTCACTGCGATTGTAGCAATGCGCAGAAAGCGGGGATTGAACCCGGGCCTCCCACTTGCCAGACCAACGCGCAACCTGTCATGCCAATAGGGCTGAGCCCCGATTGGCAGGGCTGTTGCAGGCTGGGTCTTGGCTAGCCCCTCTCGTTAAGCTCTTTTCATCGCTTCCCCGTAGGGTCCTAGCCGCAATTTGCAACTCTAGATTTTTGAGTGGTGCAACCACTCCAAGGAACAGCAATGTCCGTGTTAACCTATGTGACTATGAGTAGCAGTAGGGGCAAAAGTGGCGCTGTTGTGCCAGAAACAGAGAGAGAGATATAGTGCTGCACTGTTGCCTGCTAATGAGAGAGAGAGAGAGGGGGGCGGGGTACAGGGGGAGAGGGGAGTTGCACTACTCAGTTCACACGGGTGTGATTTTTTATATTGGGATGAATCTAGAGTTGCAATACACTCCATTGACTCCCCACTCATCCAATTTGCGTTTGCGATCTGCTTGTCTTAAACAACGTTAAACTCACCAACATTGCAGCTGTAGTCCAAGCTTGAATTATCCTCTTTCAATCTGCCGAGCTTGATTTTCATAAAAATCCTCCGTAGACATGTTGTGAGCTACTTTCTGTCAATAAATTCTGTGCAGGTGATTCTTTTTCTAAGTGCTGGAGTTTGGAAGTAAAAATACTTAACGGCATCTGCGCTTAATGCGTTTTCTCCCACGTAGCCGTTTTATGCATCTTTAAAACATCTCACCACCACTCAAGCGGAGCGCAGAGCGGCGCGAACGGAGCGTATGTACAGCTGCTGGCTGGACGTGTGGATATCACGCTTCACGTCCTGCCGACTACGCCAGATTGTAGCAATGCGCGGAAAGCGGGGATTGAACCCGGGCCTCCCACTTTTTTTGTAGGTGTTTACATGACAACTTTTAACAGGATTGAACTTTTATTCTGAATGAATTTAACTGTCCATGCATGTAAACATAGCCAGGCAGGCAGGCAGGCAGGCAGGCAGGCAGGCAGACAGACACTAGACAGACAGACAAGGATCCATACAGGATAAAGAGAGAACATTGGAAGAGACACTGGGAGAGAATTAGTCAACGTTGAGGGATTTCATTAGCCTCTCCTGACTGAATTATCTGATCGATAAATTGAATCAGAGGGACACCGCTGCCGTGCAATCTGCATGTGCTGCATGACTGCAGTCACTGACACTCCATACTGTATGTGTCTGCACTGATGCCTGAAGCACATATCAGACAATTAGAAATAAGTGGGAAGGAGACAGGCAAAACAAACATTTTACCCAATGCCCTATACTTTGTTGTATGACTATGTGGTGGCAGCTGTGGCTCAGGAGGTAGGGCAGGTCGTCCAATGATCTGTGGGTCTGCGGTTTGAATCCCACCCAAGTGTCCTTGGGCAAGACACATTGCCTCCAATGATGGGTCGGTCGGTGCCTCGCATGGTAGCTTGCCACGATTGATGTGGAACTGGGAAGTGAGGACGCTGGCATTGACTGTTTGCCGCTTCACCTTCCAATGAATGAATGGACCATTGTAACGCTTTGAGAAATCACTCTGTGCATAGAAAAGCACTCTAAAAATGCAATCCATTATTATGTATTATATAAGAAATAGGGAAAATAGCCGATCCGCATGCTGACGGTGCTTCACGGCCCGACACATTGTGAGCTTGTAGATCTGCTATTTTCACCGTAATTGAGCTAACATGTTCGTAGACTCTTAGGAGGAAACATGTCTAAATGAACACAGCGGGTTGTGCTGTAGTGTAATCGGGTACATGCCTAAATAATACATTAACAAAGGCATGACTCAGCTCCCAAGGCTCTGCATTAATATATATGAATATGTCACCATTAGTTAAGGTGCTAACCTTTTGGTGTGTGTGTGTGTGTGTGTGTGTGTGTGTGTGTGTGTGTGTGTGTGTGTGTGTGTGTGTGTGTCGACTTTCCCTGCACTTTACAATTTGAATAACATTCACCCGCTGCACCCGATCCCCGCCTTATCAATCCATTGAATGGTCAAGTTGTCATGAATTGTCACCCATTCGTCTGGGCCCAGTAGGTCCCTACTGGCCTACCAGGAGATTCTGGTAGGCGCTGTCAGCCAGTTCTATCGTTGACACCATGTTAATGCCTGTGCTGTCACGTTAGGGTTAGGGGGTTAGGGTCAGGTTTAGGGTTAGGGTTAGGTTTAGGGTTAGGGTTAACCCTAACCCTAACCCTCACGTGACAGCACAGGCATTAACATGGTGTCAACGATAGAACTGGCTGACAGCGCCTACCAGAATCTCCTGGTAGGCCAGTAGGGACCTACTGGGCCCAGACGAATGGGTGACAATTCATGACAACTTGACCATTCAATGGATTGATAAGGTGGGGATCGGCTGCCCATTCACACACCGATGGTGGAGTAAACCATGACAGACACCAACCTGCTCTTTGGGAACAGTTTCAGTGTTTTGCTCAAGGACACCTCGAGCACACGGCCAGGATGAGCCGGGGATTCCAAGACGGAGGCTCTGCCTCCTAAGCTACTGTCGCCCCCCCCCACCATGATCAGTTCTTGTTTGTTTGCTTGTTTACTATTATGTTGGATTCATGTGCATTTGTATTCTAAAATTATTGCAAACAAAACAAATTGTTATACAAACCTTTGATGTCTGTAGTAACTCTGAGGACCCCCTAGGGGCCAGGGGGTCCCACGACACAGTGGTTCTCAAACATTTTTGGCTCAGGTCACCCCTGTAAATAACATTTTGATCCACAGCACCCCTGAATTACTTTATAGCACCTTTTGTCATGTTAAATGACTAAATGTATGATTCAATTAAATATTTAATGTAATTAAATATGTAAATAAGAGTAGGCCTATGTCATGAGGAAAACTGGAGAGAATTTAATTTGTTTCCATTGGGATAGACTGAAAATAACGTTTAAACTTGGCGTTGCAATTAACATTCACCAAAAATAGCCAATCAACAAGCTCACAATGTGTTACCTGAGTTTGTAGATCTGCTACTTTTGGTGAAGGTAACGTACCAAGTATCTCAGGTTGTTTTACTAAGTATAGGCTATAGACTCTATACCCTATACTTAGTAAAACAACCTGAGATAAAATGTAGGCTACTCTATAGTATAGAGGGTTTCTCAAAGTGGGGGCCGTGGCACCCTAGGCCACGGCCCCCACTTTGAGAAACCCTGCACTACCCTACTATAATATAATGATTCTAGCCTATATAGCCTGTCGTAGGCTATCATAGTGTGTCGAGCGCACGCACGCACGCACGCACGCGCACGCACACGCACACGCACACGCACACGCACACGCACACACACACACACACACGTGTACGTCTCACACACACACACACACACACACACACACACACACACACACACACACACACACACACACACTTTACAACTTATGAAAAGCTATAAATTTAAGAACTACATTGTTAAATCTAGTCCTTAAATAGATCTGACACTCTGACAGATGGATTTATGTTGTGTTGTTGACTTATTGTTCATTTGTGTAAAAGGCAGAGCTCCTCATAAAATTGGAATTTGATAATGGATGTTGCCTGGCTGTCACCCCTGTATCCCTTTCCATCTTTGATTAAAATAACAAAGCGTGAAACTACCGCCACCCTGTGGTGAGTGCGGTTCATCGCATGGATATTATTGTCTCGTTTTTCTTTTCTTTTAATTTCCTTCTTCGCCCCAAGAAGAAGTAAAAGTGTAGCCTGGCTTGGCCAGCCTCATAGCGGGGATTCAAGCCAGGCTAGTAAAAGTGAGCATGCATCTGCATGCCCATCCAATGAGTGTTACAAAGTACAAACCCCCACTGATATAGGCCGGTTTGTACTTATTAGGCCATATACTTAGTCAATACTAGTCATTCACTAGTCAGTGACTACTAAGTGAATAATGAATACTAAGTGAATAAATTCACTACACACTATGAATGAGAATATTAATGTAATTGTGCATACTATTACGTCAGTGAATGCTAAGAATATAGTGAATCAGTGAACACTAATAAGTGAATATTTAGTGAATAGGCCTATAGTGTACTAGTCAGGCCTCCCAACAGAACCTCCATATTTTCACATCTAACAAGTTGGTAATTTTTTTTTTTAGGAGGATAGGAGTGTGTGTGTGATGTTTGGCAAAATGTTTAGGAGCAATATAAACGTGTGTGTGTGTGTGTGTGTGTGTGTGTGTGTGTGTGTGTGTGTGTGTGTGTGTGGCGACGCGACGCGGCTTGGCCTGTTGTAGCGCAACCATGAGGCTGATTTGAAAACTGTCAAGTGGCATTTCTTCCAAAGCCTAGTGGGAATATGCATGCAGTTTCACCACAATCGGACGCTGCGTTGAGTAGTTGTGGCGATTTGTACAAAGCGGGCTACTCCTGAAAAGTTTAGAAGCCAATCGTAGCCAATGAGGGTGGATTATGAGAAATCAAACAAACCCGTCTTGATCACGTGACTATGATGAGCATGTGTACCGATTTGCATGACATTTTGATAAAATCTGAAGGAGTAATATTAGAAAATGTCGGCCTCCTGGTGGCGCTATAAAGAGCAGATGTGAAAAATTCCAGGCAAAGGTTTTTCCTTGGCCTCTAGGGAGTTGGCATACAAAGTTATCCACAGATCCGTGCAGTTAAGAGGTACAAACACTTTTCGGCCAGTTATAGCGCCACCATGAGGCTGAGTTGAAAATGTTCATGTGGCATTTCTTCCTCGGCCTAGTGGGAATGTGCGTGCACAATTTCACGGAAAGCACACGATGTGTTCATGATTTGCAGCATTTTGTTTGAAACTGAGCACTCCTGCGAACTTTGGAAGCCAATCTTAGCCAATCAGGATGGAGTCTGATAAATCTGAAAGACCCGTTTCGTTGAATGGCTCTAGAGAGACTGTGTACCAATTTGCGTGATGTTTGGACAAAATCTGTAGGTGTACTGTCCAAAAACTTTTTGGGGCAGAGGTTCATCGTTGGCATCCAGGGAGTGTGAATGCAAAATTTGGCATCGACCGGGTTAAGGGCCTTTGAGGTGCTGTGGTACCGTCCAGGAGGTGCATGCATAGTCGAGGAAACCTTGTACGAGGGCTCCTGTTAGGGTCTTCAAGGTGTTTTTGTTGACCAGTGAGGAGATCCTGTATAGGAATCTTGTTCTTTGGTTGACTTTTTTGATTACGTTGGTGGCCATTTTATCACCGGAAAGATTTGACTCCATGATGGAACCTAGGTAGGTAATTTCATCTTTTCGTGTTCTTCATGTTCAATTCATTTTCAGTTCTTCATGACCAGACCCAAACATCCAGTAAGGGCGAAATCCATTTGACATTTGACAAACATCTCCTGAGATCGATTCGGTATGGGACCTTATATTATTTATCATCTTATTTATCCGTGTTTTTACAAGATGTCATGTCAGTAGTATTTCTAATACCTGCCCAATAGCCCACATCTTGGCTGCTGATGTGGGGATAGGTTAGCCTGCTATTTCAGTAGACTATTATAGTTGATTGTTTAATAATGTTGAGTTTTAAAGTCTAATATAAATATAAATCAATATAATTACAGAACTCTTTATGTTATGCTCATTTGGAAAACAAAATTCTACTTCAAAAGTTGTGGATAGCATTAACAATAAGTTGAAGGGAAACTTCAACGTATTGCTTCAACGTATTGCTTCAACCTATTGCTTCAACCTATTGCTTCAACGTATTGCTTCAACCTATTGCTTCAACTTATTGCTTCAACCTATTGCCGGCCTTGCCGCACACGCCTGCGCCGCAAGGCCGTGGTAGGCGTAAAGAGTGTCCCTTATTTCAAGATCTCAAAGGTGGCAACCCTAACTGGACAGCTCCATTTTTACATAATACACAGTAATGAAAAATACATATTAATTTCATCTGATGGACATTGAACAAGTCTGAGATTGAGAATCACTGCCATTCACTGGTGTATTGCAACGATTGCAATTTGCAACCCCTGAACCCCCCGCTCCCCTACAAAACAACAAAAACAAAACTATGGTACCAGAGTTTGCCAGCATACCTCCCGGGCGCACCAGCACAGGAGTCAGCAAATCCAAACTAGTACTTCCGTTTCCGTGTGTTTTTAGTTTATTTTCTTCTTCGTCCCTTTGCTTGGAGAGGGAGAGAGCCGAGGTGTATATGTTGTGTTGTGTTGCTTGTGCGTGGATCTGGATGGTGTGATCAAAGATGACCAAGCTGCAGCTGTTGAACGCCTACCTGACGGAGCGCTTGGCGGCCGTGGTGCGGGAGATCGTGGACGTGGTGGGCGACACGGTGACGGAGTACCGCGAGGAGACGGCCCGCACCAAGCAGGAGAACGAGAGCCTGCGGAGACAGCTGCGGGACATCCTGCTGCTGGAGGCCGAGACAGACTGGCTCAGTAAGGATGGAGCTGGAACTTTAAATCAGTGGCTTTCAACCCTTTTTTTCCTATCAAGGTTATAGAGTCGGCATCTGAGCCGCCCACGGACCACCATTTGATGAGATGTATAGCCCCTCAGACGTGTGTACAATTCCATGCTGTGATCATTGATGTGGTACAATCTTAGAGGGTACAATTAGGAGAGACGGAAGGCAAACGTTGATCAAAATAACAATTCTTCTACATTATCTAATTATGTAGACTTGTAAATTAAGTAAGGCAGATGTTTAACAATAATTTAACTCTTGAGAACGTAAAATGAAACCAAACGGGCCATTTGGTTTCATTTTAGCTCTCCATCATTTAGCTGAGGCCACCTAGAACCCCCTCAAGGACCACTGGTGTTCCCGGACCACTGGTTACAAACCACTGGTTTAAATACATTGTGATTGTTGCAGCGTGCATGTAGGATGAGGATCACCTAATCTTTCCACCTTGCGTGCCTATTTTGGACATGGCACTGCACTGCAGACTATCAATCATAGATGTATTTTATTGAGTCTGACTTTCAAAGTCGATAAAATACATATATGCTAGTCTTCCTCCAAGTCTAACTGCAGGCATATGTCACTATCTACAAGCTTAGTGAGCATACAAAATACTACAATGAAGAGAAATGCATATTTCTTAGAGCAATATAGGTCGGATCACCTAGCTGCAAGTATCTGACCTAATCTATTTTCTGTCATAAGGAAAAACGAATCACACCTGTGTGAAGTGAGGGGTGCTCTTATCATCATACATCATCTCATTCCATCGCAATACTATTTGCGTCCTCACTTTTGTCTTCAATGTTTGTCTTTACACAAACACTCAAAACTGGCCATTCATTGTCAATGGCATTCAATGTTTGTGTTTACGCAAACAGTCAAAACGGCCATTCATTATACAGGTTTAATGTTTGTTTTTAGTTAAATGTTTGTTTTAAAAACGCCATTGACAATAAAGAGAATTTAACTTTCTGTGCCGCCGGGTGGCAGCATAAGCACACGTAAGGAATGCCACCCATCCGGGTTATTCAGGAAGGTGGGGGCTTATGTTATGAGCACAGTATTGGTCGCATTAGCTCAGACCCCTTAGCTAGCATTACAACCAGTTACATTTGCTCAGCGTTGCGGTACAAACTCACAAATTATTTACGATCATCGGGTGCGGCACACCATGGACAGCTCTCGAAACTTTTGAGATACAACGCTTTGAAAATCCTGTTATAAAGGAGGCTCAATGGAGCTGGATTTAAAGATCCCATAGCTGGTGCGGGTGGAGGCTCTCCATACTAACCGGAGCAATGCTAAGAAGTAAAGTGACGGTCACTGCTTTCATATTATGGATTATACGGTTGTCTACAAACATACGCGTAGATAGCACCAGTATGTACCGTTAGCCTAGCTACGTTTATAAACGTATATAGCAGCGAAAAAGTTAATGTTTGTTTTGTCTCAATGTTTGTTTTACATCATCATGTTGTAAGATGATAAGAGCGCCCCTCACTTCACACAGGTGTGATTTTTCTTTCAATTATGTACACTACAGTCTGTCAACGTCGTCTACCGATGATATTGTGAAACCTCATATGTCCAAAATGGTTACAGATTCAAATTAAAAAATAGCAAGAGTAGCAGAAAAAAACGAGGTTTCTGCCCGACGACAGAAATATATATTTAATTTTCTTCTCATTACCATAGGGTCCACCCGCTCCACTCTCCTGTTCTCCGTTCCAGAGGAAAGCAGAGATCCAGAGCTGAGGTCATGTCCAGTGGAACCAGAGCAGAGCCAGGTACCGGGTGGCTCCCTCGTCCCGCAGAAAGAGGAGACGCTGGTCTCTGTTCAGCTTCTGTCTGTCCAGAGCAAGACCCCTCCTCCGGCACCGCTACCCCCAGACCCCCTGGAGGCACAGGGACATGTCGAGGCCAAGCCCAGCTATCAGGAGACGTTGTCGAAAGCCGAGCCTGTGGCCCAGCTGGAGGCTTTCAGCAATGCCTGCTCGCTCAGCCTCTCGTGTTCCCTGAACACTGTTGCCAAGAGCCGCGGTGAGAGCCCGCCATGCGGCGAGGAGCTACCTCCGCTTCAGACGCTGATCAAAACGGAACCGGAGGAGTATGCGCCGATCGCTCCTCACCCTGCGAGCCATGGGGACCCTGTCACCTCCGACTCCACCGCGTGCCACAGCGGTGACGAGGCCCGGCTCGGAATCGGCGAAGAAGCAAACCGGCTAGTGGTGCCGGCACCAGCTCTAGACCCACAATCATCACCCGGCGGTACCCGTGACGGGGTGGTGTCTGGCATCACGACGGTCGCCGATGGCTTCGGCAACAATCGGCGGGAGACTGCTGGCGGCGACTATCGTTGCTCGCGCTGCGGTGAGTCGTTCTCCCACGCCAGCGGCCTGCGGCTGCACGCGGAGCAGAAGCGCAAGGCCTACGCCTGCGACTGGTGCTGCAAGTCCTTCGCCCAGTCGGCCGACCTGCGGCGGCACCTGCGCACGCACACGGGCGAGCGACCACACCGCTGCACCTTCTGCTCCAAGAGCTTCAGCCAGCGGGGGAACCTGCGGCGCCACCTGCGCATCCACACGGGTGAGCGACCGTACAGCTGCCCGTACTGCTACCGGACGTTCAGCGACGGCGACACCATGAAGAAGCATGTGCGCACGCACTCGGGCGAGAAGCCCTACCGCTGCCTGCAGTGCTCCAAGACCTTCACCACCGCCAGTGGCCTGCAAGTCCACCTGAAGAAAGAGATGTGCTTCGTGTCCACGTAGCAGCCTTCTGCTAAGGGGGGAGTTCTACTTGGTCTAAGTGCCAGTGTCGTACACCGGAAAGAGCTTATCTACACCAGTGGTTCTCAAACTTTTTCATGTAAAGGACCCTCAAATGAATGTATTTGCCCGTGGACCCTCACCTGTGAAGGTTTTGTGCTGTGAGCTTGTTGTAGATCTGCTATTTTTGAATAGCCAACATAGAAATGAGAACCAACGATCTATACGCGTTGTATATCGGCTATTTTCGGTGCACGACACAGCCTGCAACAAAGTGTACAATAAGGCATTGGGCCCCACAGACAATACACTATGAATGACTGTAGTCCCGGGTTTTTCCGAAGGTGGCATAGCTGTTTTCGGCACCTGTTCAATAACTTTGTTTGATTGGCTCTGCGGCAGGCTTGAACCGGAAACGCATATGCCGCTTTCACCTGTGTCCAAGAAGTGGGTGGACGCCTTTTTAGGAGTCGGGAAGCAGGTTGGAGTCTATATTCATTCCAATGGGAGAGTGACCGTGAGCACAGCTTCTGAAGCATTCTTTAGCCCCATGGTCACTGAACTAAATATTGGATCCGATTGTCACAAGCCACACAATATGGGGTGCATACTTAGTTTAGACTAGTCATTGGTTAGACATAAGGGTTGGGAGAGGGTTAGGTTTAGGTGTGCTGCCCCGTGGGAGGTTAGGGTGAGGGTTTGAGGTTGTTGATGGTTGTAGTTGTAGGACTAATGACTGGTCTAACCAATGACTAGTCTAAACTAAGTACTGTCTAAACTAAGTACAGAAAATGTACTTTATTTTCAACCTTTCTCTGTCCCAGGAACACACTCTCGCGGGATCTAGCACCAGTAACCATAGGACGTAAGATTTGTGTACCATGTCGACTCTAGTGGCTCCAATCGGGATGGTGAATATTCCTAAATTTACCATCTTTCTCTTTCCTCATGTGCTAAAGATGAGCCAATCAAATGAAGCTATGGGACGATGAACCCGGAAACGGGAAACTGGTTTGCCACCTTGTGGAAACTCTGGGCTTAACAGTTCTGTACAGAGGCCACTCTCTAGGCACAGCATGGCCTGCTGCTTTCACATGCATTTATTTATTTGTTTATTTATTTGTTTATTTATTAATACTCTTTTCCTTTACTTGTCTTTCTGCCAGAGGAACAGACGTGACAGACAGATTTCAGAGTACGACAGGAAATGAAAACTGTTTTAAAACGGATACTCACTTTGGAGCAGTGATTCTCAACCTTTTTTATTACAAGCAGAGTCATAGAGTATAGACAGAGTTACGCAAATTCTGTTCACTTCATGGGGCCAGTCCAATGGCGGCACAATGCATTGGAGTCTATGGGCTCGCGCGAGTACATGAACCACGTGACCAGGCTGTTTTCTGCCCCCTCAATATCACAACTCTTCTATTCGATGGCTCTGATTACGAGGACCCTCGGTTTGATTTGCATTAGACCACATGTTGATAACCACTGCTCTACAGAGAATGAATTGAGGCGCATGAAGGGAGAGTGAAAGTGTTTAATGAGGCTCTGTCTGTGTTCTGTCACAGTTTTCTATTAATGTTTGTATCTCGTGGCACCCCTGTAAAAAACGTTTTCATCCACGGCACCCCTGTATTACAATGTTACTTACAGCACCACGTTACTTTATCTTCTCCCTAAGATGCAATATGTCATCTATTAGGGCAGATTGAAAATGACTTTATACTTGACATCTAACCATTCAAAACCCAGCATTCCTGTTCCGGGGTGAACATCTGAAAAAATATAGCAAATCTACAAGCTTGCAACGTGTTGTAACAAGTGAGCTGTAGATCAGATATTTTGGCGAAGAGATTTGGTGTTGATTGACAAAGAATGCACCAAGGACAGTACAACTCCTGTCCATTTTACCAAGTTATAGAGGGTCCAAGAAATAGATAAAACAAAGTGATATTGGTAAATCGATTAATTCCAAATATTATCAAAGTATTCTGCAGAACCCGTGGACTTGCGTCACGTCACCCTGCTCTATATGATGTTTCATGGCCTTGTGTGATTTGACAACGTTAGTACTTAGTCTCACAGACTCACTTGAAGTGACAGCCTTATTACAAATAGTCTCGCAAGCTCAAATAACAAGCTACTAGTGGTGTCAAAGTATCCCTTTAACACTGCTGAATTCAAATGACATTTATTTTACCATGTGTGTCGGCACAGTTTCATATTTCCATAGGGTGACTGTATAACGTCTCTGTCGGGTGGAAACCTCATATGTCCAAGCCTTACCTGTTACCTTTCAGGATTCAAATGAAAAACCGTCAAAAGTAGCAGATCTACAAGCTCAAAGCATTGTGATCTGCTACTTTTGTGTGACGCTGTAGTATGATCAAGTAGGTCATAGCCTCGGTACCCAGGCTTTTATTTTCGTTCGCATTTGGCTCAAAAATGAAAGCCTAGGGGGAACAAGACACATTTCCTGGTCTAGCAGTGGGAGTGAACTACAGTGCAGAGGGGCGTCGCTCAAAATATTGTGACAGTTTTCTCTGCTGTTTTCTACCGGGGAGGGGGGGAGGGGATCAAGGGCGGGCGCTCTGATCGGTGAGCCAATACTATCCAGCGCTTGAGCAATGCGCTACCCGCCCCTCTAGACCAGAAAGCACACTGGCTAGGCCAGGCTAATTAGGTAATTCATTTACGAAAAAACACAAATACTTTATGGAGATAAGAGGTTTCTGCTCTACAGCGACTATGAACTAAATGGCCAGAGTATGCACAGGTTACTGTTAATGACCCACCCACTTATAGATAACTTTGAACTAAATCATTGTGGAACATATTTCATTTTTTACACCACACAGTGGCTACAGAGACACTGCAACATTGTTTGGTAGAAAGCCATGCTGCCTTTTTGTACAACGTGCAACTACTGCATCCACAGTCACACTGGTACCTCGATCACCCTCTATAAGCAATGTTTATACAGTATGTCTACATTTTAGGAGTTTAGAGTTTTTGTCTATCAGGTTATTTTATGTCAATAAATGAAATGTAACTCAGCAAACTATTTTATACTTGTAATGTTTTCGACAATAACAACTTTCTAAATCACTTTAAAAGCTCACAATGTGTCATGATGAGAGGTGTTTCAGGGAGGCCACAGAGGCCATGACTGTCGTTGCCCCTCAAAAAATGCTCTGAGGACACAGTGGCTTTAATGCCCCAGCGTACTAATATCTAAATCTATCTTGTCAATATGTAGACACCACACCAGTGTCTTTCTTGTCAATATGTAGACACCAGTATCTTTTGTTGATATTCTGAAGTCTTGCGTCCTATCCCCGTCTTTAAACCAATCCAGTGACTTTGATTGGTGCAGGCCTGAGCATGGATCAGATTGTAAATTAGCTTGAGCGTACGTACAGGTCGCTGGTTCAAACCCCCTTCCCGTCAGACCCCAGAGCGTACGTACAGGTCGCTGGTTCAAATCCCCTTCCTGTCAGACCCCAGAGCGTACGTACAGGTCGCTGGTTCAAATCCCCTTTCCGTCAGACCCCAGAGCGTACGTACAGGTCGCTGGTTCAAATCCCCTTCCTGTCAGACCCCAGAGCGTATGTACAGGTCGCTGGTTCAAACCCCCTTCCTGTCAGACCCCAGAGCGTACGTACAGGTCGCTGGTTCAAATCCCCTTCCCGTCAGACCCCAGAGCGTACGTACAGGTCGCTGGTTCAAATCCCCTTCCTGTCAGACCCCAGAGCGTACGTACAGGTCGCTGGTTCAAATCCCCTTCCCGTCAGACCCCAGAGCGTACGTACAGGTCGCTGGTTCAAATCCCCTTCCCGTCAGACCCCAGAGCGTACGTACAGGTCGCTGGTTCAAATCCCCTTCCCGTCAGACCCCAGAGCGTACGTACAGGTCGCTGGTTCAAATCCCCTTCCCGTCAGACCCCAGAGCGTACGTACAGGTCGCTGGTTCAAATCCCCTTCCCGTCAGACCCCAGAGCGTACATACAGGTCGCTGGTTCAAACCCCCTTCCTGTCAGACCCCAGAGCGTACGTACAGGTCGCTGGTTCAAATCCCCTTCCCTGGCACCTCGCGCCAACACGACAGGAACGCCCCGTAAGAACTCTGTGAACCAAATGGACCCCATAATAACTCTTTGAAAGTGTAGAAATGGAACCAAATGGACCCACGAGGACAGAAAACCTTCACCAATCAAAAAGCATTTATAATTATAGATTAGTGTGTTTTGTAGAATTCTAGATTATTGGGGATCGATCGCAGGTTGGGATACTTCATGATTTATTAAACCATACCCTCTTAAGGATTGAAGGATTCCTAGAATGTATATATATATATATATATATACATTTATTGTTTTAAATCTATAATGTTGGCCTTCATTATAATTTTTGATGATAAACACAGGGGTTTAACCAAATGGACCCTTACAGGTCTGTAACTCTGTTTAGGTTTAACCAAATGGACCCTTACAGGTCTGTAACTCTGTTTAGGTTTAACCAAATGGACCATTACAGGTCTGTAACTCTGTTTTAGGTTGAACCAAATGGACCCTTACAGGCCTGAAACTCTGTTTAGGTTTAACCAAATGGACCCTTACAGGTCTGTAACTGTTCAGGTTTAACCAAATGGACCCTTACAGGCCTGTAACTCTGTTTAGGTTTGACCAAATGGACCCTTACAGGTCTGTAACTGTTCAGGTTTAACCAAATGGACCCTTACAGGCCTGTAACTCTGTTTAGGTTTAACCAGTGTTAAGAAAACCTGGTTCCCAAAAATGGGAAATCCATGGATTCTGGATCATCCTACGCTTCCTGATCCCAATCCTGTTAGTGTTCCAGCTCCACATTTTGATGTGTAGTTTTAAAAAATAAATGATGAAAACCAGAAAAAAAACAACATACTATAGAATGTCGTTTTTTTTTTTGTTTCCTGTCGAAAACCATGAAGTCGAACCTAAAAACCATGGAAAAGGACGTGGCCTTTACTATGGTATGTTGTTTTTCATCTTTTTTTATCGCCAAACGACGTTACGCCCCAAACAACCTCCCCTTCATCTCCCCAACCTACCCCATCTGTGACAGCCTGCGTGGTTCTCCCGGGCCGTCAGCAGGGGGTGCCAGGGAGCGGTGTTTTGGTAACCTGTGTGCCTTGAGGTCTCATGGTCGCTGTAGTTCTTTTATTACTTTCCTGTAGTTCTTTATAACCTCCCTGAATGTTAATTTTGTGTGTGTTTCCTTGGCCTTAGCAGTGCTCCGTCATGTTGTTGCATGTTGTCCCCCCCCCCCCACATCGTCACGGCCGTCTCTGCGATATACCATACATTGATATACCATACATTGATATACCATACATTGATATACCATACATTGATATACCATACATTATTACCATACATTGATATACCATACATTGATATACCATACATTGATATACCATACATTATTACCATACATTATTACCATACATTGTTTGTGGCTGTGGTGATTTTAACCCCTTTACACCTGAGACCAGATTCTACTAAATGTTTTTTTCTTCTAAATCCTGACCATTGACCTGACCAATCTGAACATGTTTCTGTCAGTGGTGCTCAAACTGTTTTATGTCAAGGACCCCCAGAATTATAATTATGTAATAATTACATCTGAAAATATGTTGTTCCATAGCCACAATTTGCAACATAGATTTTTTTTAAATAATGGGATGAATCTAGAGTTGCAATACCCTCCATTGACTCCCCACTCATCCAATTTGAGTTTGTGATCTGCTGGTATTAAACGACGTTAAACTCACCAACATTGCAGCTCTAGGCCAAGCTTGAATTATCCTCTTTCAATCTGCCGAGCTTTTGTTTTATAAAAATCCACCGTAGAGATGTTGTTATGAGCTACTTTCTGTCAAGACATTCTGTACAAGTGATTCTTTTTCTAAGTGTTGGAGTTTGGAAGCACTCGTCGTAAGTCACTGAGCGGCCCTGTGTACCACCTGTTTCGCATTTACACAAAATGCAGGAGGCAGCAGCGCGACCCCTTAATAAAAACAAGCGCTTCCAACACTTAAAATAATCACCTGCAGAGAATGTCTTGACAGAAAGTAGCTCATAACAACATGTCTACGGTGGATTTTTATGACACAAAAGCTCGGCAGATTGAAAGAGGATAATTCAAGCTTGGCCTAGAGCTGCAATGTTGGTGAGTTTAATGTTGTTTAATACCAGCAGATCACAAACACAATTTGGATGAGTGTCTTCCAACTCTAGATTAATCCCATTATAAACAAATCTAGAGTTGCAAATTGCGGCTAGTTGTTCCAGTGGTCCCCATGCGGCTAAATGATGGAGAGTTGGTAACCAAATGGACCCTTCTAGATCTTTAACTGTTGAGAGCATAAAATGAAACCAAATAGTCGATAGACGCACATTTGGTTTCTTTTTTCTGCTCTCAAGAGTTAAATTATTGTTAAAACATCTTATATTTAATTTACAAAAAGTCTAGACAATTAGAGAATGTAGAAGAATTGTTGTTTAGATCAACTGTTATCTCTCCTAATGGTACCAACATCAATACAGCTACATCTCATCCAACGACAAGAAAACATTCTAAGGTTTTGGGTCTGAGAGGCTAAATGTCATCAAACGGTGGTCCGTGGCTCAAATTTACAATTTAGGCATTTAGCAGACGCTCTTAATCCAGAGCGACTTACATTAGGCAGGAACAGAAGTATGGGAATACATCACATATATAAAATGCATTTATCAAGAAACATGCGTAAGCTAAGAACGTAACTAGAACATATCTATATAATGACACTATACATATTAACTATACATTATTCTATACTATGCTATACATATGTAGGCTACTATGATGTGCTATGACTATATACAATGCAATTATTGTGCTGTCTACATGACATGCTATAAGTCTGTTTCAAATGCTATCTAAGTCTAAAAAGTGCTATCTAAGGGGGTAGGATAAGTGCTATGGGCCATGATGGAGTCTGAAAAGGTGGGTCTTCAGACTACGGGTCTGAGAGGCTAAATGTCATCAAACGGTGGTCCGTGGCTCAAATGGGTTGTTGTCACATTGTGGCATCAGTTCACTTTCATAAAGGAAGGAAATGATCCATAAATGGACAGAGAGAGTAAGAGACACAGGTCAGTGTCACGCTGCGTCCACATCACTAATGATCCATAAATGGACAGAGAGAGTGAGAGACAGGTCAGTGTCACGCTGCGTCCACATCACTAATGATCCATAAATGGACAGAGAGAGTGAGAGACACAGGTCAGTGTCACGCTGCGTCCACATCACTAATGATCCATAAATGGACAGAGAGAGTGAGAGACAGGTCAGTGTCACGCTGTGTCCACATCACTAATGATCCATAAATGGACAGAGAGAGTAAGAGACAGGTCAGTGTCACGCTGCGTCCACATCACTGGAAACACTTTAAAACTGGACATACTGGATGTTTAAAATAGCAGATCTACAAGATTACAAACAATAAATCAATATTTCACATGGAATATCAAATCCATACAGTAATGATTACATCATCATACCAAGACAAATGGTGCCAAGAAGGTGTATGAATACAAGAGAATAAAATATTAAAATAGATTATTAACCACTTTAAACTCCTATATACTTCATCATACGACGCACAGCAAAAATAGCTGATCTACAAGATCACAGAGCAGGCTGAGAGAAAAACAGTAAAATAATGAAGAAACGATTCTGAACTGATGACATGAGAGACAAAACAAAAGGTCACTTGAGGTCGCACAACTCAGCAGTGGATCCAGGCGGGTAATAAAGCCTAAATCCAACATGGAGGTTGTGTGTGAACGTGGTGTGGACTGTGTGAAGGACAGTCATGGTGTCGTCAGACACCGTAGAAGGACAGAGTACCTGCACTGTGGTCCAGGTACACTCCTACTCTGGAGGACACACGGCCTGGGATGGGAGTCACAATGCCTCTGTGTCTGAAAGCATAACCTTGTTCTGTACACTCTAAAGACCACGATTTATCATTGGATCCAAATGCACATTCAAGACCAGACCCTGTTCTGCTGATATCTTTATGTGAGACTGCTATACCACAGACTCCACTCCACTCTACCTCAGAGTACCAGCGTCCACTCAGAGCCTCTCTACTCAGAACCTGACCCCACCCCCACCGTCCAGTGAACCTCTCTGGGTGATCAGGATGTGATTGATGTGTGTCCATCAGTGTTACTTTTCTGTTCCCTTTAGACAGAGACAGATCTTGATGAGCTGTGTTTGGATCCAGTGTGATCGGACGTGAATACTGTAAGAACTCAGCTCTGGTCTTGGGTTCTGCTGGTGTTGACAGTGAAACCAGTGGCGGATTTACCAATCTGGGGGCTCCCAGCAAAGCTGAGGCGGGGGGGCGGAGGGTGGGCCGTGGAGGGTGGGCCTCGGGGCTCTGCGCAACGGCGTGGTCTGCGTCGTGCAATAAACTGTCCCTGAGTGAAACATCCACCCTGTTCACTGTCTCTGAGACGTTTGTCCCTTCCTCTGTGAGAATGTCCTCTAGTCTGTCCCTCATCTTGGACACGGCCACAGTCACATCTTCAAAGTGTCTCAGAGGACGGACATGGCTGCTGACTGGGTGTGTAGATTCACTGGTGGTTGAGAGAGAGGAGGTGTAACGCTGTAGAAAACGGATGTGATCCTCTGTGAGTGAGAGCTGCTCCAGCTCAGCATGTCTCCTCCTCAGTTCAGTGACCTCCTGCCCCGCACGACTCCTCAGTTCTTCAGCACGACTCACTTGACGTTCCTGCTGGTCTCGGATCAGCTGCCTCACCTCAGATCGTCTTCTCTCCATGGAAGAGATGAGCTCAGTAAAGATGGCGTCGCTGTCCTCCACTGCTCTGTCGGCACGGTGCTTGATGGACTCCACCTCCTGGTGAAACACCTTCACGTCTTTCTCTCTCTCCTGGATTCTCTGCTGGATGTTCTGCTGACTCCTGTCGACCTCTTTCTGTCTCTCGGCCCGTTCTGCTGCGGCCGAGGTCGTATCGTGACCTTTGTGTTCTTCCACGGAGCACAGAGAGCAGATACACTGCTGATCGGTGCGACAGAAAAGGTCATTCACCTTGTTGTGACGAGAGCAGATGTTCTCCTGAAGCTCTCCGGAGGCTTGGACCAGCTGGTGTCTCTTAAAGGCAGGAGACTGATAGTGAGGCTGGAGGTGAGTGTCACAGTAAGAGACCAGACACTGAAGACAAGTCTTCACAGCTTTCAGTCTCCTCCCAGTGCAGAAATCACAGGCCACATCTCCAGGTCCAGCGTAGCAGTGATCAGGAGGAGCAGCTTGGAGTCCTGTTGATAGATTGATACAGCATTTATTTCTCAATCTGATACAATAATGTGTATGTACCTGTACCCTCATGTAGTAGCCTATAGGAGCCAGCCATAATGTTTGTCTAACATATTGATAACTATTGTTAATGTTAGCGTCTATCTGCATCACCATAATGTTTGTCTAACATATTGATAACTATTGTTAATGTTAGCGTCTATCTGCATCACCATAATGTTTGTCTAACATATTGATAATTATTGTTAATGTTAGTGTCTATCTGCATCACCATAATGTTTGTCTAACATATTGATAACTATTGTTAATGTTAGAGTATCTGCATCACCATAATGTTTGTCTAACATATTGATAACTATTGTTAAACTCTTTGGGTGCCAAAGACGAGATTTTGTGTTTTCAGTGTTAAACACTAGAGGGCGCTCGTCTCCACCGTCTGAATGACTCTCGGTTGCTAGGAGACGCATACAACAGACAGGAACCGGAAGTGAAAAAAAAGATAAATACATTTCCGCCCTAACCTCAGTCTTAACCGACCACGTAGGTCACTAACCCTAACCTCAGTCTTAACTGACCACGTAGGTCACTAACCCTAACCTCAGTCTTAACCAGCCACGTATGTCACTAACCCTAACCTCAGTCTTAACCAGCCACGTAGGTCACTAA
>NC_136795.1:20857519-20870019 GCF_951216825.1 Electrona antarctica | reverse complement strand
AGAGCTGTTTACAATTATATCTAACATTACAATTTTAACACACATTCTTATTGTAGTTAATTAAACACAGGTCAATTTGGTTAGCCTACATTATTTTGAGCTGTCTCACATCATGTGAATCCTGACATCACTGCCTGGTAAAGTAAATGAATGGTATGCCATTTGGTAATGTTTCATTACTTTTTAAATGGACACAGTGAATACTAAATTGAAGCTTTACTTTTTAAGTGGTGCAACCACTTCATTACGGAGCTTTGTGTGTCTGTGGGTGGGTGGCTGGCTGGCTGGGTCTGTCTGAGCACGAAAATAGCATTTGGTTGGTTTTCACAACCAAGTGTCACTGTGTCACTGTGTCACTGTGTGCCTAACACACACACATACTAACTGTATAGGCCCTATATGATGATTTTGGGTGTGACATTACAGTACAGTGACTGTACAGTACAGTATAGGGACCCCCACACGTTAACTCTGTAATTTCTCGACCGTTTCGGACACAGGGCGGCTCGCCTGAACCGGGCCGGCACCCTGGGCGTGTTCCTGTGGGTCTGGAAGTTTCGGGGACCCCCCCGGGGACGCCCACACGGAGTTGAACCACTTACTTCACATGGATGTGATTTAATTTTTTTTTATCGCGAGTCAAATCGCAATCGCAATATTGGTCAGAAAAATTGCAATTAGATTTTTTTCTCAAAATCGTTCAGCCTTATCTGGGACGCGTGGAGTGTTGTCCAGGGTGTTTTAGAGAAGGGAGAAGAGTCTGGGACGCGTGGAGCGCTACTTGTCCAGGTTGTTTTAGAGAAGGGAGAAGAGTCTGGGAAGCGTGGAGTGTTGTCCAGGGTGTTTTAGAGAAGGGAGAAGAGTCTGGGACGTGTGGAGCGTTGTCCAGGGTGTTTTAGAGAAGGGAGAAGAGTCTGGGACGTGTGGAGCGTTGTCCAGGGTGTTTTAGAGAAGGGAGAAGAGTCTGGGACGTGTGGAGCGTTGTCCAGGGTGTTTTAGAGAAGGGAGAAGAGTCTGGGACGTGTGGAGCGTTGTCCAGGGTGTTTTAGAGAAGGGAGAAGAGTCTGGCACGCGTGGAGCGTTGTCCAGGGTGTTTTAGAGAAGGGAGAAGAGTGGGACGTGTGGAGCGTTTTAGCTTAGTGAGCATACAAAATACTACAATGAAGAGAAATGCATATTTCTTAGAGCAATATAGGTCGGATCACCTAGCTGCAAGTATCTGACCTAATCTATTTTCTGTCATAAGGAAAAACGAATCACACCTGTGTGAAGTGAGGGGTGCTCTTATCATCATACATCATCTCATTCCATCGCATTACTATTTGCGTCCTCACTTTTGTCTTCAATGTTTGTCTTTACACAAACACTCAAAACTGGCCATTCATTGTCAATGGCATTCAATGTTTGTGTTTACGCAAACAGTCAAAACGGCCATTCATTATACAGGTTTAATGTTTGTTTTTAGTTAAATGTTTGTTTTAAAAACGCCATTGACAATAAAGAGAATTTAACTTTCTGTGCCGCCAGGTGGCAGCATAAGCACACGTAAGGAATGCCACCCATCCGGGTTATTCAGGAAGGTGGGGGCTTATGTTATGAGCACAGTATTGGTCGCATTAGCTCAGACCCCTTAGCTAGCATTACAACCAGTTACATTTGCTCAGCGTTGCGGTACAAACTCACAAATTATTTACGATCATCGGGTGCGGCACACCATGGACAGCTCTCGAAACTTTTGAGATACAACGCTTTGAAAATCCTGTTATAAAGGAGGCTCAATGGAGCTGGATTTAAAGATCCCATAGCTGGTGCGGGTGGAGGCTCTCCATACTAACCGGAGCAATGCTAAGAAGTAAAGTGACGGTCACTGCTTTCATATTATGGATTATACGGTTGTCTACAAACATACGCGTAGATAGCACCAGTATGTACCGTTAGCCTAGCTACGTTTATAAACGTATATAGCAGCGAAAAAGTTAATGTTTGTTTTGTCTCAATGTTTGTTTTACATCATCATGTTGTAAGATGATAAGAGCGCCCCTCACTTCACACAGGTGTGATTTTTCTTTCAATTATGTACACTACAGTCTGTCAACGTCGTCTACCGATGATATTGTGAAACCTCATATGTCCAAAATGGTTACAGATTCAAATTAAAAAATAGCAAGAGTAGCAGAAAAAAACGAGGTTTCTGCCCGACGACAGAAATATATATTTAATTTTCTTCTCATTACCATAGGGTCCACCCGCTCCACTCTCCTGTTCTCCGTTCCAGAGGAAAGCAGAGATCCAGAGCTGAGGTCATGTCCAGTGGAACCAGAGCAGAGCCAGGTACCGGGTGGCTCCCTCGTCCCGCAGAAAGAGGAGACGCTGGTCTCTGTTCAGCTTCTGTCTGTCCAGAGCAAGACCCCTCCTCCGGCGCCGCTACCCCCAGACCCCCTGGAGGCACAGGGACATGTCGAGGCCAAGCCCAGCTATCAGGAGACGTTGTCGAAAGCCGAGCCTGTGGCCCAGCTGGAGGCTTTCAGCAATGCCTGCTCGCTCAGCCTCTCGTGTTCCCTGAACACTGTTGCCAAGAGCCGCGGTGAGAGCCCGCCATGCGGCGAGGAGCTACCTCCGCTTCAGACGCTGATCAAAACGGAACCGGAGGAGTATGCGCCGATCGCTCCTCACCCTGCGAGCCATGGGGACCCTGTCACCTCCGACTCCACCGCGTGCCACAGCGGTGACGAGGCCCGGCTCGGAATCGGCGAAGAAGCAAACCGGCTAGTGGTGCCGGCACCAGCTCTAGACCCACAATCATCACCCGGCGGTACCCGTGACGGGGTGGTGTCTGGCATCACGACGGCCGCCGATGGCTTCGGCAACAATCGGCGGGAGACTGCTGGCGGCGACTATCGTTGCTCGCGCTGCGGTGAGTCGTTCTCCCACGCCAGCGGCCTGCGGCTGCACGCGGAGCAGAAGCGCAAGGCCTACGCCTGCGACTGGTGCTGCAAGTCCTTCGCCCAGTCGGCCGACCTGCGGCGGCACCTGCGCACGCACACGGGCGAGCGACCACACCGCTGCACCTTCTGCTCCAAGAGCTTCAGCCAGCGGGGGAACCTGCGGCGCCACCTGCGCATCCACACGGGTGAGCGACCGTACAGCTGCCCGTACTGCTACCGGACGTTCAGCGACGGCGACACCATGAAGAAGCATGTGCGCACGCACTCGGGCGAGAAGCCCTACCGCTGCCTGCAGTGCTCCAAGACCTTCACCACCGCCAGTGGCCTGCAAGTCCACCTGAAGAAAGAGATGTGCTTCGTGTCCACGTAGCAGCCTTCTGCTAAGGGGGGAGTTCTACTTGGTCTAAGTGCCAGTGTCGTACACCGGAAAGAGCTTATCTACACCAGTGGTTCTCAAACTTTTTCATGTAAAGGACCCTCAAATGAATGTATTTGCCCGTGGACCCTCACCTGTGAAGGTTTTGTGCTGTGAGCTTGTTGTAGATCTGCTATTTTTGAATAGCCAACATAGAAATGAGAACCAACGATCTATACGCGTTGTATATCGGCTATTTTCGGTGCACGACACAGCCTGCAACAAAGTGTACAATAAGGCATTGGGCCCCACAGACAATACACTATGAATGACTGTAGTCCCGGGTTTTTCCGAAGGTGGCATAGCTGTTTTCGGCACCTGTTCAATAACTTTGTTTGATTGGCTCTGCGGCAGGCTTGAACCGGAAACGCATATGCCGCTTTCACCTGTGTCCAAGAAGTGGGTGGACGCCTTTTTAGGAGTCGGGAAGCAGGTTGGAGTCTATATTCATTCCAATGGGAGAGTGACCGTGAGCACAGCTTCTGAAGCATTCTTTAGCCCCATGGTCACTGAACTAAATATTGGATCCGATTGTCACAAGCCACACAATATGGGGTGCATACTTAGTTTAGACTAGTCATTGGTTAGACATAAGGGTTGGGAGAGGGTTAGGTTTAGGTGTGCTGCCCCGTGGGAGGTTAGGGTGAGGGTTTGAGGTTGTTGATGGTTGTAGTTGTAGGACTAATGACTGGTCTAACCAATGACTAGTCTAAACTAAGTACTGTCTAAACTAAGTACAGAAAATGTACTTTATTTTCAACCTTTCTCTGTCCCAGGAACACACTCTCGCGGGATCTAGCACCAGTAACCATAGGACGTAAGATTTGTGTACCATGTCGACTCTAGTGGCTCCAATCGGGATGGTGAATATTCCTAAATTTACCATCTTTCTCTTTCCTCATGTGCTAAAGATGAGCCAATCAAATGAAGCTATGGGACGATGAACCCGGAAACGGGAAACTGGTTTGCCACCTTGTGGAAACTCTGGGCTTAACAGTTCTGTACAGAGGCCACTCTCTAGGCACAGCATGGCCTGCTGCTTTCACATGCATTTATTTATTTGTTTATTTATTTGTTTATTTATTAATACTCTTTTCCTTTACTTGTCTTTCTGCCAGAGGAACAGACGTGACAGACAGATTTCAGAGTACGACAGGAAATGAAAACTGTTTTAAAACGGATACTCACTTTGGAGCAGTGATTCTCAACCTTTTTTATTACAAGCAGAGTCATAGAGTATAGACAGAGTTACGCAAATTCTGTTCACTTCATGGGGCCAGTCCAATGGCGGCACAATGCATTGGAGTCTATGGGCTCGCGCGAGTACATGAACCACGTGACCAGGCTGTTTTCTGCCCCCTCAATATCACAACTCTTCTATTCGATGGCTCTGATTACGAGGACCCTCGGTTTGATTTGCATTAGACCACATGTTGATAACCACTGCTCTACAGAGAATGAATTGAGGCGCATGAAGGGAGAGTGAAAGTGTTTAATGAGGCTCTGTCTGTGTTCTGTCACAGTTTTCTATTAATGTTTGTATCTCGTGGCACCCCTGTAAAAAACGTTTTCATCCACGGCACCCCTGTATTACAATGTTACTTTACAGCACCACGTTACTTTATCTTCTCCCTAAGATGCAATATGTCATCCATTAGGGCAGATTGAAAATGACTTTATACTTGACATCTAACCATTCAAAACCCAGCATTCCTGTTCCGGGGTGAACATCTGAAAAAATATAGCAAATCTACAAGCTTGCAACGTGTTGTAACAAGTGAGCTGTAGATCAGATATTTTGGCGAAGAGATTTGGTGTTGATTGACAAAGAATGCACCAAGGACAGTACAACTCCTGTCCATTTTACCAAGTTATAGAGGGTCCAAGAAATAGATAAAACAAAGTGATATTGGTAAATCGATTAATTCCAAATATTATCAAAGTATTCTGCAGAACCCGTGGACTTGCGTCACGTCACCCTGCTCTATATGATGTTTCATGGCCTTGTGTGATTTGACAACGTTAGTACTTAGTCTCACAGACTCACTTGAAGTGACAGCCTTATTACAAATAGTCTCGCAAGCTCAAATAACAAGCTACTAGTCGTGTCAAAGTATCCCTTTAACACTGCTGAATTCAAATGACATTTATTTTACCATGTGTGTCGGCACAGTTTCATATTTCCATAGGGTGACTGTATAACGTCTCTGTCGGGTGGAAACCTCATATGTCCAAGCCTTACCTGTTACCTTTCAGGATTCAAATGAAAAACCGTCAAAAGTAGCAGATCTACAAGCTCAAAGCATTGTGATCTGCTACTTTTGTGTGACGCTGTAGTATGATCAAGTAGGTCATAGCCTCGGTACCCAGGCTTTTATTTTCGTTCGCATTTGGCTCAAAAATGAAAGCCTAGGGGGAACAAGACACATTTCCTGGTCTAGCAGTGGGAGTGAACTACAGTGCAGAGGGGCGTCGCTCAAAATATTGTGACAGTTTTCTCTGCTGTTTTCTACCGGGGAGGGGGGGAGGGGATCAAGGGCGGGCGCTCTGATCGGTGAGCCAATACTATCCAGCGCTTGAGCAATGCGCTACCCGCCCCTCTAGACCAGAAAGCACACTGGCTAGGCCAGGCTAATTAGGTAATTCATTTACGAAAAAACACAAATACTTTATGGAGATAAGAGGTTTCTGCTCTACAGCGACTATGAACTAAATGGCCAGAGTATGCACAGGTTACTGTTAATGACCCACCCACTTATAGATAACTTTGAACTAAATCATTGTGGAACATATTTCATTTTTTACACCACACAGTGGCTACAGAGACACTGCAACATTGTTTGGTAGAAAGCCATGCTGCCTTTTTGTACAACGTGCAACTACTGCATCCACAGTCACACTGGTACCTCGATCACCCTCTATAAGCAATGTTTATACAGTATGTCTACATTTTAGGAGTTTAGAGTTTTTGTCTATCAGGTTATTTTATGTCAATAAATGAAATGTAACTCAGCAAACTATTTTATACTTGTAATGTTTTCGACAATAACAACTTTCTAAATCACTTTAAAAGCTCACAATGTGTCATGATGAGAGGTGTTTCAGGGAGGCCACAGAGGCCATGACTGTCGTTGCCCCTCAAAAAATGCTCTGAGGACACAGTGGCTTTAATGCCCCAGCGTACTAATATCTAAATCTATCTTGTCAATATGTAGACACCACACCAGTGTCTTTCTTGTCAATATGTAGACACCAGTATCTTTTGTTGATATTCTGAAGTCTTGCGTCCTATCCCCGTCTTTAAACCAATCCAGTGACTTTGATTGGTGCAGGCCTGAGCATGGATCAGATTGTAAATTAGCTTGAGCGTACGTACAGGTCGCTGGTTCAAACCCCCTTCCCGTCAGACCCCAGAGCGTACGTACAGGTCGCTGGTTCAAATCCCCTTCCTGTCAGACCCCAGAGCGTACGTACAGGTCGCTGGTTCAAATCCCCTTTCCGTCAGACCCCAGAGCGTACGTACAGGTCGCTGGTTCAAATCCCCTTCCTGTCAGACCCCAGAGCGTATGTACAGGTCGCTGGTTCAAACCCCCTTCCTGTCAGACCCCAGAGCGTACGTACAGGTCGCTGGTTCAAATCCCCTTCCCGTCAGACCCCAGAGCGTACGTACAGGTCGCTGGTTCAAATCCCCTTCCTGTCAGACCCCAGAGCGTACGTACAGGTCGCTGGTTCAAATCCCCTTCCCGTCAGACCCCAGAGCGTACGTACAGGTCGCTGGTTCAAATCCCCTTCCCGTCAGACCCCAGAGCGTACGTACAGGTCGCTGGTTCAAATCCCCTTCCCGTCAGACCCCAGAGCGTACGTACAGGTCGCTGGTTCAAATCCCCTTCCCGTCAGACCCCAGAGCGTACGTACAGGTCGCTGGTTCAAATCCCCTTCCCGTCAGACCCCAGAGCGTACATACAGGTCGCTGGTTCAAACCCCCTTCCTGTCAGACCCCAGAGCGTACGTACAGGTCGCTGGTTCAAATCCCCTTCCCTGGCACCTCGCGCCAACACGACAGGAACGCCCCGTAAGAACTCTGTGAACCAAATGGACCCCATAATAACTCTTTGAAAGTGTAGAAATGGAACCAAATGGACCCACGAGGACAGAAAACCTTCACCAATCAAAAAGCATTTATAATTATAGATTAGTGTGTTTTGTAGAATTCTAGATTATTGGGGATCGATCGCAGGTTGGGATACTTCATGATTTATTAAACCATACCCTCTTAAGGATTGAAGGATTCCTAGAATGTATATATATATATATATATATACATTTATTGTTTTAAATCTATAATGTTGGCCTTCATTATAATTTTTGATGATAAACACAGGGGTTTAACCAAATGGACCCTTACAGGTCTGTAACTCTGTTTAGGTTTAACCAAATGGACCCTTACAGGTCTGTAACTCTGTTTAGGTTTAACCAAATGGACCATTACAGGTCTGTAACTCTGTTTTAGGTTGAACCAAATGGACCCTTACAGGCCTGAAACTCTGTTTAGGTTTAACCAAATGGACCCTTACAGGTCTGTAACTGTTCAGGTTTAACCAAATGGACCCTTACAGGCCTGTAACTCTGTTTAGGTTTGACCAAATGGACCCTTACAGGTCTGTAACTGTTCAGGTTTAACCAAATGGACCCTTACAGGCCTGTAACTCTGTTTAGGTTTAACCAGTGTTAAGAAAACCTGGTTCCCAAAAATGGGAAATCCATGGATTCTGGATCATCCTACGCTTCCTGATCCCAATCCTGTTAGTGTTCCAGCTCCACATTTTGATGTGTAGTTTTAAAAAATAAATGATGAAAACCAGAAAAAAAACAACATACTATAGAATGTCGTTTTTTTTTTTTGTTTCCTGTCGAAAACCATGAAGTCGAACCTAAAAACCATGGAAAAGGACGTGGCCTTTACTATGGTATGTTGTTTTTCATCTTTTTTTATCGCCAAACGACGTTACGCCCCAAACAACCTCCCCTTCATCTCCCCAACCTACCCCATCTGTGACAGCCTGCGTGGTTCTCCCGGGCCGTCAGCAGGGGGTGCCAGGGAGCGGTGTTTTGGTAACCTGTGTGCCTTGAGGTCTCATGGTCGCTGTAGTTCTTTTATTACTTTCCTGTAGTTCTTTATAACCTCCCTGAATGTTAATTTTGTGTGTGTTTCCTTGGCCTTAGCAGTGCTCCGTCATGTTGTTGCATGTTGTCCCCCCCCCCCCACATCGTCACGGCCGTCTCTGCGATATACCATACATTGATATACCATACATTGATATACCATACATTGATATACCATACATTGATATACCATACATTATTACCATACATTGATATACCATACATTGATATACCATACATTGATATACCATACATTATTACCATACATTATTACCATACATTGTTTGTGGCTGTGGTGATTTTAACCCCTTTACACCTGAGACCAGATTCTACTAAATGTTTTTTTCTTCTAAATCCTGACCATTGACCTGACCAATCTGAACATGTTTCTGTCAGTGGTGCTCAAACTGTTTTATGTCAAGGACCCCCAGAATTATAATTATGTAATAATTACATCTGAAAATATGTTGTTCCATAGCCACAATTTGCAACATAGATTTTTTTTAAATAATGGGATGAATCTAGAGTTGCAATACCCTCCATTGACTCCCCACTCATCCAATTTGAGTTTGTGATCTGCTGGTATTAAACGACGTTAAACTCACCAACATTGCAGCTCTAGGCCAAGCTTGAATTATCCTCTTTCAATCTGCCGAGCTTTTGTTTTATAAAAATCCACCGTAGAGATGTTGTTATGAGCTACTTTCTGTCAAGACATTCTGTACAAGTGATTCTTTTTCTAAGTGTTGGAGTTTGGAAGCACTCGTCGTAAGTCACTGAGCGGCCCTGTGTACCACCTGTTTCGCATTTACACAAAATGCAGGAGGCAGCAGCGCGACCCCTTAATAAAAACAAGCGCTTCCAACACTTAAAATAATCACCTGCAGAGAATGTCTTGACAGAAAGTAGCTCATAACAACATGTCTACGGTGGATTTTTATGACACAAAAGCTCGGCAGATTGAAAGAGGATAATTCAAGCTTGGCCTAGAGCTGCAATGTTGGTGAGTTTAATGTTGTTTAATACCAGCAGATCACAAACACAATTTGGATGAGTGTCTTCCAACTCTAGATTAATCCCATTATAAACAAATCTAGAGTTGCAAATTGCGGCTAGTTGTTCCAGTGGTCCCCATGCGGCTAAATGATGGAGAGTTGGTAACCAAATGGACCCTTCTAGATCTTTAACTGTTGAGAGCATAAAATGAAACCAAATAGTCGATAGACGCACATTTGGTTTCTTTTTTCTGCTCTCAAGAGTTAAATTATTGTTAAAACATCTTATATTTAATTTACAAAAAGTCTAGACAATTAGAGAATGTAGAAGAATTGTTGTTTAGATCAACTGTTATCTCTCCTAATGGTACCAACATCAATACAGCTACATCTCATCCAACGACAAGAAAACATTCTAAGGTTTTGGGTCTGAGAGGCTAAATGTCATCAAACGGTGGTCCGTGGCTCAAATTTACAATTTAGGCATTTAGCAGACGCTCTTAATCCAGAGCGACTTACATTAGGCAGGAACAGAAGTATGGGAATACATCACATATATAAAATGCATTTATCAAGAAACATGCGTAAGCTAAGAACGTAACTAGAACATATCTATATAATGACACTATACATATTAACTATACATTATTCTATACTATGCTATACATATGTAGGCTACTATGATGTGCTATGACTATATACAATGCAATTATTGTGCTGTCTACATGACATGCTATAAGTCTGTTTCAAATGCTATCTAAGTCTAAAAAGTGCTATCTAAGGGGGTAGGATAAGTGCTATGGGCCATGATGGAGTCTGAAAAGGTGGGTCTTCAGACTACGGGTCTGAGAGGCTAAATGTCATCAAACGGTGGTCCGTGGCTCAAATGGGTTGTTGTCACATTGTGGCATCAGTTCACTTTCATAAAGGAAGGAAATGATCCATAAATGGACAGAGAGAGTAAGAGACACAGGTCAGTGTCACGCTGCGTCCACATCACTAATGATCCATAAATGGACAGAGAGAGTGAGAGACAGGTCAGTGTCACGCTGCGTCCACATCACTAATGATCCATAAATGGACAGAGAGAGTGAGAGACACAGGTCAGTGTCACGCTGCGTCCACATCACTAATGATCCATAAATGGACAGAGAGAGTGAGAGACAGGTCAGTGTCACGCTGTGTCCACATCACTAATGATCCATAAATGGACAGAGAGAGTAAGAGACAGGTCAGTGTCACGCTGCGTCCACATCACTGGAAACACTTTAAAACTGGACATACTGGATGTTTAAAATAGCAGATCTACAAGATTACAAACAATAAATCAATATTTCACATGGAATATCAAATCCATACAGTAATGATTACATCATCATACCAAGACAAATGGTGCCAAGAAGGTGTATGAATACAAGAGAATAAAATATTAAAATAGATTATTAACCACTTTAAACTCCTATATACTTCATCATACGACGCACAGCAAAAATAGCTGATCTACAAGATCACAGAGCAGGCTGAGAGAAAAACAGTAAAATAATGAAGAAACGATTCTGAACTGATGACATGAGAGACAAAACAAAAGGTCACTTGAGGTCGCACAACTCAGCAGTGGATCCAGGCGGGTAATAAAGCCTAAATCCAACATGGAGGTTGTGTGTGAACGTGGTGTGGACTGTGTGAAGGACAGTCATGGTGTCGTCAGACACCGTAGAAGGACAGAGTACCTGCACTGTGGTCCAGGTACACTCCTACTCTGGAGGACACACGGCCTGGGATGGGAGTCACAATGCCTCTGTGTCTGAAAGCATAACCTTGTTCTGTACACTCTAAAGACCACGATTTATCATTGGATCCAAATGCACATTCAAGACCAGACCCTGTTCTGCTGATATCTTTATGTGAGACTGCTATACCACAGACTCCACTCCACTCTACCTCAGAGTACCAGCGTCCACTCAGAGCCTCTCTACTCAGAACCTGACCCCACCCCCACCGTCCAGTGAACCTCTCTGGGTGATCAGGATGTGATTGATGTGTGTCCATCAGTGTTACTTTTCTGTTCCCTTTAGACAGAGACAGATCTTGATGAGCTGTGTTTGGATCCAGTGTGATCGGACGTGAATACTGTAAGAACTCAGCTCTGGTCTTGGGTTCTGCTGGTGTTGACAGTGAAACCAGTGGCGGATTTACCAATCTGGGGGCTCCCAGCAAAGCTGAGGCGGGGGGGCGGAGGGTGGGCCGTGGAGGGTGGGCCTCGGGGCTCTGCGCAACGGCGTGGTCTGCGTCGTGCAATAAACTGTCCCTGAGTGAAACATCCACCCTGTTCACTGTCTCTGAGACGTTTGTCCCTTCCTCTGTGAGAATGTCCTCTAGTCTGTCCCTCATCTTGGACACGGCCACAGTCACATCTTCAAAGTGTCTCAGAGGACGGACATGGCTGCTGACTGGGTGTGTAGATTCACTGGTGGTTGAGAGAGAGGAGGTGTAACGCTGTAGAAAACGGATGTGATCCTCTGTGAGTGAGAGCTGCTCCAGCTCAGCATGTCTCCTCCTCAGTTCAGTGACCTCCTGCCCCGCACGACTCCTCAGTTCTTCAGCACGACTCACTTGACGTTCCTGCTGGTCTCGGATCAGCTGCCTCACCTCAGATCGTCTTCTCTCCATGGAAGAGATGAGCTCAGTAAAGATGGCGTCGCTGTCCTCCACTGCTCTGTCGGCACGGTGCTTGATGGACTCCACCTCCTGGTGAAACACCTTCACGTCTTTCTCTCTCTCCTGGATTCTCTGCTGGATGTTCTGCTGACTCCTGTCGACCTCTTTCTGTCTCTCGGCCCGTTCTGCTGCGGCCGAGGTCGTATCGTGACCTTTGTGTTCTTCCACGGAGCACAGAGAGCAGATACACTGCTGATCGGTGCGACAGAAAAGGTCATTCACCTTGTTGTGACGAGAGCAGATGTTCTCCTGAAGCTCTCCGGA
>NC_136795.1:20732519-20852519 GCF_951216825.1 Electrona antarctica | reverse complement strand
ACAGTAAAAACATCCCACGGCAACACCACAACTTTTTTTTTTTTATTGATTGAAGAATTTATTAACAGTTTGCAGAATTACAGTACATTTCAAGCACAAACTCAATACAAAGGCTGTTAACTGTGAGTGGACGACCCAATTAAGCATTACACTTGTTTCCAACAGGGTCCACCATGTTCAAATCATCAAAACTTCGCATGGCACGGCGCTGTCCTGTCTGTCCCCTGTTTATTTTAATGCTACATTGTCGTCGTCGTCCCCGATTCTGGTGAACCGGTCTCCATTGTGGTGCATGTACATTTGTAATGATTTGTCTGAGCGAGCTCCGCGAAATTGTACCGAGATCCGAGTAGAGCCGTCATTGAAAAAGAGCTTACACCAGGACCCGTGGTGGGGAAATAGCCGGCCAACAAGCTAATAAACATTACAGTTAAAGTTATGAGCTTGTCTTAAACCTTAACCAAAATGATCTCTAATAATTGATAGCCTAATTATGTCATCACATCTGTCAAAATGTAGCCTACACGTATGCAATGCATATGCTTTTATTTGGTTAAAAAAATCCCACCCGTGTGAAGTGAGGGGCGCTCTTATCATCATCATGACGTAAAATAGACACTAGGCCTATGTCTTTGCTCAGACACTGACATAATGGGAATTTAATGTTTGTGTAGGACGTTTGTGACCATACACTAAAGGCTGGATATTGGAGGGGCTATACTGCCCCTCAAAAACAAATAAATCAATTGAACATTACATAATATCTAAATGTGAATATTAAATGAGAATCACAATATTGTGCTCTGATGATTAGATAACTGTAGCCTAATAGCAATTGCACTTAAATAGAAAGTCTGGAAATTACATTGCATTTATGGTCTGTATCCAGAGAGCTGTTTACAATTATATCTAACATTACAATTTTAACACACATTCTTATTGTAGTTAATTAAACACAGGTCAATTTGGTTAGCCTACATTATTTTGAGCTGTCTCACATCATGTGAATCCTGACATCACTGCCTGGTAAAGTAAATGAATGGTATGCCATTTGGTAATGTTTCATTACTTTTTAAATGGACACAGTGAATACTAAATTGAAGCTTTACTTTTTAAGTGGTGCAACCACTTCATTACGGAGCTTTGTGTGTCTGTGGGTGGGTGGCTGGCTGGCTGGGTCTGTCTGAGCACGAAAATAGCATTTGGTTGGTTTTCACAACCAAGTGTCACTGTGTCACTGTGTCACTGTGTGCCTAACACACACACATACTAACTGTATAGGCCCTATATGATGATTTTGGGTGTGACATTACAGTACAGTGACTGTACAGTACAGTATAGGGACCCCCACACGTTAACTCTGTAATTTCTCGACCGTTTCGGACACAGGGCGGCTCGCCTGAACCGGGCCGGCACCCTGGGCGTGTTCCTGTGGGTCTGGAAGTTTCGGGGACCCCCCCGGGGACGCCCACACGGAGTTGAACCACTTACTTCACATGGATGTGATTTAATTTTTTTTTATCGCGAGTCAAATCGCAATCGCAATATTGGTCAGAAAAATTGCAATTAGATTTTTTTCTCAAAATCGTTCAGCCTTATCTGGGACGCGTGGAGTGTTGTCCAGGGTGTTTTAGAGAAGGGAGAAGAGTCTGGGACGCGTGGAGCGCTACTTGTCCAGGTTGTTTTAGAGAAGGGAGAAGAGTCTGGGAAGCGTGGAGTGTTGTCCAGGGTGTTTTAGAGAAGGGAGAAGAGTCTGGGACGTGTGGAGCGTTGTCCAGGGTGTTTTAGAGAAGGGAGAAGAGTCTGGGACGTGTGGAGCGTTGTCCAGGGTGTTTTAGAGAAGGGAGAAGAGTCTGGGACGTGTGGAGCGTTGTCCAGGGTGTTTTAGAGAAGGGAGAAGAGTCTGGGACGTGTGGAGCGTTGTCCAGGGTGTTTTAGAGAAGGGAGAAGAGTCTGGCACGCGTGGAGCGTTGTCCAGGGTGTTTTAGAGAAGGGAGAAGAGTGGGACGTGTGGAGCGTTTTAGCTTAGTGAGCATACAAAATACTACAATGAAGAGAAATGCATATTTCTTAGAGCAATATAGGTCGGATCACCTAGCTGCAAGTATCTGACCTAATCTATTTTCTGTCATAAGGAAAAACGAATCACACCTGTGTGAAGTGAGGGGTGCTCTTATCATCATACATCATCTCATTCCATCGCATTACTATTTGCGTCCTCACTTTTGTCTTCAATGTTTGTCTTTACACAAACACTCAAAACTGGCCATTCATTGTCAATGGCATTCAATGTTTGTGTTTACGCAAACAGTCAAAACGGCCATTCATTATACAGGTTTAATGTTTGTTTTTAGTTAAATGTTTGTTTTAAAAACGCCATTGACAATAAAGAGAATTTAACTTTCTGTGCCGCCAGGTGGCAGCATAAGCACACGTAAGGAATGCCACCCATCCGGGTTATTCAGGAAGGTGGGGGCTTATGTTATGAGCACAGTATTGGTCGCATTAGCTCAGACCCCTTAGCTAGCATTACAACCAGTTACATTTGCTCAGCGTTGCGGTACAAACTCACAAATTATTTACGATCATCGGGTGCGGCACACCATGGACAGCTCTCGAAACTTTTGAGATACAACGCTTTGAAAATCCTGTTATAAAGGAGGCTCAATGGAGCTGGATTTAAAGATCCCATAGCTGGTGCGGGTGGAGGCTCTCCATACTAACCGGAGCAATGCTAAGAAGTAAAGTGACGGTCACTGCTTTCATATTATGGATTATACGGTTGTCTACAAACATACGCGTAGATAGCACCAGTATGTACCGTTAGCCTAGCTACGTTTATAAACGTATATAGCAGCGAAAAAGTTAATGTTTGTTTTGTCTCAATGTTTGTTTTACATCATCATGTTGTAAGATGATAAGAGCGCCCCTCACTTCACACAGGTGTGATTTTTCTTTCAATTATGTACACTACAGTCTGTCAACGTCGTCTACCGATGATATTGTGAAACCTCATATGTCCAAAATGGTTACAGATTCAAATTAAAAAATAGCAAGAGTAGCAGAAAAAAACGAGGTTTCTGCCCGACGACAGAAATATATATTTAATTTTCTTCTCATTACCATAGGGTCCACCCGCTCCACTCTCCTGTTCTCCGTTCCAGAGGAAAGCAGAGATCCAGAGCTGAGGTCATGTCCAGTGGAACCAGAGCAGAGCCAGGTACCGGGTGGCTCCCTCGTCCCGCAGAAAGAGGAGACGCTGGTCTCTGTTCAGCTTCTGTCTGTCCAGAGCAAGACCCCTCCTCCGGCGCCGCTACCCCCAGACCCCCTGGAGGCACAGGGACATGTCGAGGCCAAGCCCAGCTATCAGGAGACGTTGTCGAAAGCCGAGCCTGTGGCCCAGCTGGAGGCTTTCAGCAATGCCTGCTCGCTCAGCCTCTCGTGTTCCCTGAACACTGTTGCCAAGAGCCGCGGTGAGAGCCCGCCATGCGGCGAGGAGCTACCTCCGCTTCAGACGCTGATCAAAACGGAACCGGAGGAGTATGCGCCGATCGCTCCTCACCCTGCGAGCCATGGGGACCCTGTCACCTCCGACTCCACCGCGTGCCACAGCGGTGACGAGGCCCGGCTCGGAATCGGCGAAGAAGCAAACCGGCTAGTGGTGCCGGCACCAGCTCTAGACCCACAATCATCACCCGGCGGTACCCGTGACGGGGTGGTGTCTGGCATCACGACGGCCGCCGATGGCTTCGGCAACAATCGGCGGGAGACTGCTGGCGGCGACTATCGTTGCTCGCGCTGCGGTGAGTCGTTCTCCCACGCCAGCGGCCTGCGGCTGCACGCGGAGCAGAAGCGCAAGGCCTACGCCTGCGACTGGTGCTGCAAGTCCTTCGCCCAGTCGGCCGACCTGCGGCGGCACCTGCGCACGCACACGGGCGAGCGACCACACCGCTGCACCTTCTGCTCCAAGAGCTTCAGCCAGCGGGGGAACCTGCGGCGCCACCTGCGCATCCACACGGGTGAGCGACCGTACAGCTGCCCGTACTGCTACCGGACGTTCAGCGACGGCGACACCATGAAGAAGCATGTGCGCACGCACTCGGGCGAGAAGCCCTACCGCTGCCTGCAGTGCTCCAAGACCTTCACCACCGCCAGTGGCCTGCAAGTCCACCTGAAGAAAGAGATGTGCTTCGTGTCCACGTAGCAGCCTTCTGCTAAGGGGGGAGTTCTACTTGGTCTAAGTGCCAGTGTCGTACACCGGAAAGAGCTTATCTACACCAGTGGTTCTCAAACTTTTTCATGTAAAGGACCCTCAAATGAATGTATTTGCCCGTGGACCCTCACCTGTGAAGGTTTTGTGCTGTGAGCTTGTTGTAGATCTGCTATTTTTGAATAGCCAACATAGAAATGAGAACCAACGATCTATACGCGTTGTATATCGGCTATTTTCGGTGCACGACACAGCCTGCAACAAAGTGTACAATAAGGCATTGGGCCCCACAGACAATACACTATGAATGACTGTAGTCCCGGGTTTTTCCGAAGGTGGCATAGCTGTTTTCGGCACCTGTTCAATAACTTTGTTTGATTGGCTCTGCGGCAGGCTTGAACCGGAAACGCATATGCCGCTTTCACCTGTGTCCAAGAAGTGGGTGGACGCCTTTTTAGGAGTCGGGAAGCAGGTTGGAGTCTATATTCATTCCAATGGGAGAGTGACCGTGAGCACAGCTTCTGAAGCATTCTTTAGCCCCATGGTCACTGAACTAAATATTGGATCCGATTGTCACAAGCCACACAATATGGGGTGCATACTTAGTTTAGACTAGTCATTGGTTAGACATAAGGGTTGGGAGAGGGTTAGGTTTAGGTGTGCTGCCCCGTGGGAGGTTAGGGTGAGGGTTTGAGGTTGTTGATGGTTGTAGTTGTAGGACTAATGACTGGTCTAACCAATGACTAGTCTAAACTAAGTACTGTCTAAACTAAGTACAGAAAATGTACTTTATTTTCAACCTTTCTCTGTCCCAGGAACACACTCTCGCGGGATCTAGCACCAGTAACCATAGGACGTAAGATTTGTGTACCATGTCGACTCTAGTGGCTCCAATCGGGATGGTGAATATTCCTAAATTTACCATCTTTCTCTTTCCTCATGTGCTAAAGATGAGCCAATCAAATGAAGCTATGGGACGATGAACCCGGAAACGGGAAACTGGTTTGCCACCTTGTGGAAACTCTGGGCTTAACAGTTCTGTACAGAGGCCACTCTCTAGGCACAGCATGGCCTGCTGCTTTCACATGCATTTATTTATTTGTTTATTTATTTGTTTATTTATTAATACTCTTTTCCTTTACTTGTCTTTCTGCCAGAGGAACAGACGTGACAGACAGATTTCAGAGTACGACAGGAAATGAAAACTGTTTTAAAACGGATACTCACTTTGGAGCAGTGATTCTCAACCTTTTTTATTACAAGCAGAGTCATAGAGTATAGACAGAGTTACGCAAATTCTGTTCACTTCATGGGGCCAGTCCAATGGCGGCACAATGCATTGGAGTCTATGGGCTCGCGCGAGTACATGAACCACGTGACCAGGCTGTTTTCTGCCCCCTCAATATCACAACTCTTCTATTCGATGGCTCTGATTACGAGGACCCTCGGTTTGATTTGCATTAGACCACATGTTGATAACCACTGCTCTACAGAGAATGAATTGAGGCGCATGAAGGGAGAGTGAAAGTGTTTAATGAGGCTCTGTCTGTGTTCTGTCACAGTTTTCTATTAATGTTTGTATCTCGTGGCACCCCTGTAAAAAACGTTTTCATCCACGGCACCCCTGTATTACAATGTTACTTTACAGCACCACGTTACTTTATCTTCTCCCTAAGATGCAATATGTCATCCATTAGGGCAGATTGAAAATGACTTTATACTTGACATCTAACCATTCAAAACCCAGCATTCCTGTTCCGGGGTGAACATCTGAAAAAATATAGCAAATCTACAAGCTTGCAACGTGTTGTAACAAGTGAGCTGTAGATCAGATATTTTGGCGAAGAGATTTGGTGTTGATTGACAAAGAATGCACCAAGGACAGTACAACTCCTGTCCATTTTACCAAGTTATAGAGGGTCCAAGAAATAGATAAAACAAAGTGATATTGGTAAATCGATTAATTCCAAATATTATCAAAGTATTCTGCAGAACCCGTGGACTTGCGTCACGTCACCCTGCTCTATATGATGTTTCATGGCCTTGTGTGATTTGACAACGTTAGTACTTAGTCTCACAGACTCACTTGAAGTGACAGCCTTATTACAAATAGTCTCGCAAGCTCAAATAACAAGCTACTAGTCGTGTCAAAGTATCCCTTTAACACTGCTGAATTCAAATGACATTTATTTTACCATGTGTGTCGGCACAGTTTCATATTTCCATAGGGTGACTGTATAACGTCTCTGTCGGGTGGAAACCTCATATGTCCAAGCCTTACCTGTTACCTTTCAGGATTCAAATGAAAAACCGTCAAAAGTAGCAGATCTACAAGCTCAAAGCATTGTGATCTGCTACTTTTGTGTGACGCTGTAGTATGATCAAGTAGGTCATAGCCTCGGTACCCAGGCTTTTATTTTCGTTCGCATTTGGCTCAAAAATGAAAGCCTAGGGGGAACAAGACACATTTCCTGGTCTAGCAGTGGGAGTGAACTACAGTGCAGAGGGGCGTCGCTCAAAATATTGTGACAGTTTTCTCTGCTGTTTTCTACCGGGGAGGGGGGGAGGGGATCAAGGGCGGGCGCTCTGATCGGTGAGCCAATACTATCCAGCGCTTGAGCAATGCGCTACCCGCCCCTCTAGACCAGAAAGCACACTGGCTAGGCCAGGCTAATTAGGTAATTCATTTACGAAAAAACACAAATACTTTATGGAGATAAGAGGTTTCTGCTCTACAGTGACTATGAACTAAATGGCCAGAGTATGCACAGGTTACTGTTAATGACCCACCCACTTATAGATAACTTTGAACTAAATCATTGTGGAACATATTTTATTTTTTACACCACACAGTGGCTACAGAGACACTGCAACATTGTTTGGTAGAAAGCCATGCTGCCTTTTTGTACAACGTGCAACTACTGCATCCACAGTCACACTGGTACCTCGATCACCCTCTATAAGCAATGTTTATACAGTATGTCTACATTTTAGGAGTTTAGAGTTTTTGTCTATCAGGTTATTTTATGTCAATAAATGAAATGTAACTCAGCAAACTATTTTATACTTGTAATGTTTTCGACAATAACAACTTTCTAAATCACTTTAAAAGCTCACAATGTGTCATGATGAGAGGTGTTTCAGGGAGGCCACAGAGGCCATGACTGTCGTTGCCCCTCAAAAAATGCTCTGAGGACACAGTGGCTTTAATGCCCCAGCGTACTAATATCTAAATCTATCTTGTCAATATGTAGACACCACACCAGTGTCTCTTTCTTGTCAATATGTAGACACCAGTATCTTTTGTTGAGATTCTGAAGTCTTGCGTCCTATCCCTGTCTTTAAACCAATCCAGTGACTTTGATTGGTGCAGGCCTGAGCATGGATCAGATTGTAAATAGGCCTACTGCATTTTAACCCTTAAATTCAATGCATTCTTTCAATGGACGAAAATGTAATTCATTCCTTCCTTCCTGCCCTGGCATCTGGCCCTTTGTGCCCTCAAGAAATGGACAACACCAAAGTCCAAGTGACCTTGCCCCTAAAATGATGGATTTCCAGGCCTGCTTGTGAGCTATTGTTTTATTTTTATTTGTATTTTCAAAGTAAGGAATTAAAAGTAGTTCAACTTCAAATGTGAAGCTGAGTTGGCCATTATCAGTTTGTTTTGAATCAATGAGATATTAGAATGAGATGTTTAGAATTACATCTTAAAGTCTCATTAATCCTAAACTGGGAACCCATTTGGTCAAACAGGAACTTCTTGTGTTTATTCCTACTAACATAGTTACATATTTGGAGTTTGCATGTTCTCCCCATGTCCCCTAGGGTAGGTACCCTCACAAAAAACATGCAGTAATCCTGGTCTCTAAACTACCTCCTCCTGGCCATTAGTGGAGAACTAGTAGGCTACCTAGAGAAATTGTGACTTTTCCCTTTGAATTGAATGCAATACCTCTTGTCAACCAGTAGGTGGCCTACCAGACCACAGGAGCTCAGTAGAAGAGCGAGGAGATCAAACCACCACAGTTGTCTTATGTTCAACACCAGGTTCCCCCAAACAGTGGGGACCCATTTTTATGGGTTTTTTTTATGTTTAATTCAAAGTATTTTTAAACAAAAACTAAAATGCTCAAGTTTCATACATTTTCAATATTTTAAAGAAATGGTGACAATAGCAGATCCACAATCTCACAATGTGTCTCATCGTGATGTATTGCCATCTTGTAAATCAGTTATATTATGAAGTTGTTTATTCATGAGTTGGTACGTTTGGGTCCTGGGGAGACACTGGAACCCACTTGTCGAACCACTGCTCTACCATCAAGATTGGTTAAAATACAGTTTTATCCACACAAAGGAAGTTATATGCATTGCCGCTTTAAGCGCAATTAAGGTTTTAGCTCACTTCTACTGATTATTGTATTTCAAAAGTTTCAACCTGTCCACTGTGCAAAGGACAAGGACGTATTGGAATTGGAGCAGGCAGTCTCATTTTGAATTCCCTGGAACAATAGAGGGTATGCACGTGTATAAAGTGAGTGGCAAAGTGAGTTTAACATTGTTTAACGTTGTTTATATGGGCTGTCTAGGCCAGAAAGTAGTTTTTTGCCACTCAATAGGCGTTCCCGCATAACTTCCGGGTATGATGATGATGTCACGTGCATACCCTCTATAGGGTGGAGTCTGAAGAGGTGAGTCTTCAGATTACGATGGAAGATTGGGAGTGAGTCTGCAATTCTAACTGCAATGGGGAGTTCGTTACACAATTTGGGAGCCAGAAGGGTCTGGGACATGTGGAGTATTGTCCCAGACGTAATGTGTTTTTGGAAGGTTCTGACCGATCACCTCATTGCGACCTCATTGCGCTTTAGGCATAGTTTACTGTAGGTGTAGGCATAGTTTACTGTAGGTTTCTCTCTAGGTCGTCGTTGCTTCCAGTCATCCCGGTTCTCCATACATCTGGCCAGCTCGTTGATGCTTTGTGCTCCTGCGTCGTTCTTGAGTACATCCACATATGTTAATGTGGACGTCCTCGTGACTGCTGCCCGTGTGTTGGTTCCCACAGCACTAGTTTGGTGGCTGGCAGCTCTTAGTGTCTTTGGCAGTGTCCTGCTAGTCTCATTCTCCTTTAGGCATAGTTTACTGTAGGAATACCAGGTAGGCCTAGTACCTGATATTCCTACAATACATCCTGAAATGGATTCAAGACATGTTCCAACCCCATCTTGGCCTTTTCTATATACACCTGAACTAACTGAAGCTGTATTAGTGTGGGACTCTTTACTGAATATGTGACTCTACCTCTGTATTATTTTATCGGTTGTGACTTTTAATAGTTAATACATTTGCTTGCTATCTTGACATTACATTTTAACCACTTAAACGCTAGTATACTAGTGTTTAAGTGGTTAAAATGTATACCAATGTATACTAGCCTATACAGCCCCCCCCCCCCCACACACACACACACACACACTCCAATTTTCCCCGACAGTAGCCGATCTACAAGCTCACATCATAGAATTTAAGAACGCTTGCCCCAAAACACGCTCACGCAACCTCGCGGCGCCACCAAGTATTCCTATAAACGTAACCTCAGTAAAACTATGCCTAAACTCAAGCTTATTCCTAAACGTAACCTCAGTACAAGTACCTAACTGTGAACTTATTCCTAACCTTAACCTCAGTAAAACAAATACAAGAAGAACTGTCTATATGGGCGAATGTTCACCTATTATGACATGCTTGGACTAGGGATGCAAGGGTTGGCTCAGGAGGTAGAGCGGCAACTTAGCAACTGGAATGATCCCAGGCTCCACCATCAAAGTGTCCTTGAGCAAGACACTGAACCCCCAAATTGCTCCTGATGAGTAGGCTAGCACCTTGCATGGTTTGAATGTAATGCACAAGCATTGTAAAATGCCATGGATAAAGATAATCTAAATGCACAATTTAGAGTTCATGTTTAATTAATCTAACTTCATCATCCCATTCTATCCTTTCACAAAACTAAGCATTTTCTGCTACACTGACTTTTGGCTGCACAGCTCGTTGCGTCCGCAAGCCAGGGGTTCGAGACCGCTGCACTCGAAGTAGGCTACAACTCGGGTTTAAAGGGAGCTGAAAGGGAGCTTTCCTGTTGTGTGATGATCATGGGAACCACTGAACAGGGTCAGTGTTGGGTTCACATTCAGTAAGTAATATCAATAAATGCCTTGGAAGAGGTGAGTAGTGTGAAGCTTTACAACCACAGACTTCAAAGACATTCTGCGCAGTGTCCAGAGAAGGATATGAAAGATACTCAGAAGAGAGCGGATTAAATCGGATTCCTTGTCTTCAATATAGGCACTGGTGAAAATAAATGCCAGGGGATGAATGAGGGTGTTGTAGATGGTGCAGTATGAGCTGTTCAGAAGACTCGAGAGATGAATGCGTTTTTTATGGTTGGCTGGGATAAGATTTGTTTTGAAATATTACCAAATGCCGTCTATGTTAATCAGAAGGTCACCGGTTTGTCTCCTGTGTCGAACAGTTGAAGGGTCGCTGAGCAAGACGCATAACCCTGCATCATGACCACCTGGCTGAGTAGCCATCAGCTGGAGGAAGCTGAAACTGAATTTCCCCCAGGATTACCAAAGGTCTCCTATAATCCATCCTTCCTTCGCTTGCCCGAATCAACACACTTGTGATGATGAAGCAACTCTGACTCGGTGCCTCTTACTCTTCCTACAGACACTTTGGGACATTGATTTCCAAATGAAATGCAGAATCCATGTTGCTTGAAGGTTCCATGGGAGCTATGTCATCTGCTCGCATTGATGCAGTCTGTTTTATCAAGTCCAGAGCACTTTGTGCATAATGACAAGATTCATGGAGATGTTGATTTCCTTTTCCAGCAGGACTTGGCACCACCCACCACAGTGCCAAAACTACTAGTAACTGGTGTACATCATGACCACCATACTGTGCTTGACTGACTAGCCAACTGGCCTGACCTGAACCCAGTAGAGCAGGGGTTGTTGGCTTGTTGCAGATTAAACCCTTAATTAACCCTTAGTTAAAGCTGCTATAAGCAATAATATGTCAACATTTTAATGACCTTTTTGTGACACATCTGGCCACAGAGACTCTACCCATTGCTGGTTGTCTGAATACAAAAAAAGGTCATTAAAAATGTGACACATTGCTTATAGCAGCTTTAACCTTAAACCCTCAGTAGTCAACTCTATTGATGAAGTAACTTGTTCAAAAGTAGCCTACCAAGTATTGAGAGCATAATTAACATACTTTCAGATGGTTTACAATTTAACATTTCTGTATTATAGCCTACATACTTTTTTTGAGTAGTCTTATGTATTATTGTAATATTTTATTATTGATTAATTGATTTCCACATTATTCTAATTATTTTTTAGAGGCATCTGTCTGGCTAGTGTATGATTATAATAATTTTGTACAAATATGATTGAAATTGAAACAAAACTATAGGCCTATAACATAATTTAAGGTATTAAGTAAGGTACTAATTAACGGGACGCGCTGCTGCCTCCTGCATTATGTGCAAATTCGAAACAGGTGGTGGAACGCAGGGCCGTTCAGTGACTTCGACGAGTGCTTCGAACTGCTTCCAAACTACACTTAGAAAAAGTCATCTGCACAGAATTTCTTGACAGAAAGTAGCCTACTGGTGGATTTGTATGAAACAAGCTTTGCAGATTGAAAGAGGATAATTCAAGCTTTCCCTACAGCTGCAATGTTGGTGAGTTTAATCGTCGTTTAATACCCATACAAGCAGATCGCAATTTGGATGAGTGCATGGGGAGTCAATGGAGGGTGTTGCAACTCTAGATTCATCCCATTTTCAAATTGCAGCTAAGCCATTATATAAGTAGGCTATTCCAATGTGGAATACTTCTAGACGTGATGTGGATCTGTGTTGAGCAGCTGTTGAAGGTTATGATCTATGACAGGTTGGCTGATATCGGTGCATGACTGGCTTGGTGGCAACACCTCTAGGCCTATTCCTCTTGAATTCTCTCTCTCTCTGTCAGGATAGGAATGAGGAACCTTGCTTCAGTTGCTTGTATTTCTTTGCTGTGTCATATAGTGAGTTATTGACCCATGTTTGAGTGAAACAAATAACTTGGTAGGCCTATTTAGCTTTTTTGACCTGCTGTCATTGGGTAGCTCCTTTCGGAACCCTACGTTAAAGTTTCTGACATTTTGATGACTTTATGTAGGGTTCCTTATCACCGGATTCAAGCGACATGGGATGCAATTTGATTTCCCCTGACTTACTCCTGTGCTGCGGTGTGGGTGTCACGCTGACATATTCCAAAAGAAGCATATGAACGCTATAGGATACAACGAACCCTCTCACCCCCCCCCCCCCCCGAACGGCACAGAAGCCGTTAAGTATTTTTAATGTTTGTACGACCGTTTTGGCAGCTCTGAAATTCTCTCTTGTTGACATCCCATTGTACCGCCTCCAGCATATCGGTTGGCTAGCTGCGCCTCCCTACGCGCCTCGTAGGCGCAGCTAGCCAACCGAGATGTCAACAAGGAGGGACCGAAGAGAGAATTTCAGAGCTGCCAAAACCGTCGTACAAACATTAAAAATACTTAACGGCTTCTGAGCCGTTCGCGGGGGGGGTCAGAAGGTTCGTTGTCTCCTATAGCGTTCATATGCTTATTTTGGAATATGTCAGCATGACACCCACACCGCAGCACAGAGGTAAAACAGGGAAAGTCAGATTGCATCCCATGTCGCTTGAAGCCGGTGAGACCGGACCCTACGTGGTAGGTCCAAAGGAGCTCAACCCGGGGGGTCCGGAGACGGGCTAGTCATTGGGCTGCTATGTAAACGGTTGCTGTTCCCCAATGGCAGATTACATTTTTATTTATTAATGTGGATATGTACATGTATATTTGATTTCAGAACAGGGCATTTTTAGATATTAGCCACTTCATGCAAAACAGGAAAATACAATAATCAATGCAAATGCAACACATTTGCATTGAAAATAAATTATTTGGAAGTGGTCGCATGTCCACCACATCCCCTTTCCTATGAATTAACTCTTTCAGCTGGCTTATCTGTGAACATTCTACACTAAAACATCAACAGAACATAATGTGCATGACAAACCATATAGGTTTTCACTCTTACTTACCGCCAGCCACACTTTTTTTTGGCCACAAAGCTGCTTAAAAGTGGGCTCTTAACATTCTCAATGAATGATTGATGTGTTGTTGGTAGATAAGCTACCTGTAGGTTCTTTTCTCCCAGAATAGTAGTCAAGTTTCCTCCATAGTTTCCTTAACGGAACAGGACCTGAAGGTCTAAATGGCACTTGGAATGCAGGCACAAGATGAGGAGAGTGGAAATCAGACATGGGAGAAGACTTTGCAGTATCTCTGTCCTCCTCTTCTCTCTTCCATATCTTTCATGTCTGACTCAATCTGGGAGCAGATGTGACAACTCAGGGCCAAGGTCTTCAGGGTCTCTTGCTTCAATATTATTCAAATAATCCATCCTGCACTGTGGCCGTACCTCATGAAGGTTATATGAACTGGTTGGTCCACCGACCATTCCTTTTTAAATATACTTTATTTAAATTATTCATGGTACAGTTTATCCATCCTCCAGCAATGGGTGGTGGTGTCACATAAAAATACCTTTGAACATGTGGAGGTAGCTTTTCAGGTCGTAGAGGCCATAACATCAGAAGATGGAGAAGGCAGTCATCTCATGTTCAGGCCTATATACTGTATAACTAAATCATCAAGGCATAGCATAGCAGGAAAAAAGTTACACACGTATGAATTGTGGTTGTAATCTGTAGCCTACAGCAATGAAGTGATCATATTCATAGCTGTAATGTTTTTATGACAAAATGCTACTTTATTCAGCTTTATTCATTTCGGTGGAATAATATTTGTTCTATAGACCTGTATTATTTAATGGGGTTCAAGTACTCTGTCAATTCAAAACATTGAACATGACCATATGTATGAATACATCTTTATTTTATTAAATAGTACATTTTATTGGATTTGATAGTATCGTTGCATGAAATCTCATAACTACTTTTGTGGTAAATGTTTGGTGCTCGATAGATGGCCTGAAAGGGTTAATATGCCACCACCTGAAAAGAAATATGCTACAGTTTCACTAATACAGATTGTAGAAAGTAAAGTTGATACATTTGACATGATTATTGTGCATACAATCTCAAAAGATATATTTTATGGAATTTTCGGGCATGAAGGGGTTAATAAGCATTCATTAATAATCCATTAATCAAATATGTTGTGGATATCCACTTTCATAAACACTGTAGAAAGCAAATTTGATGCATTGATACCAAGTATTTTTGCATGAAATGCCATAAAACTCTATTGTGGGTGGATTTTTAGTGTTAGCACACCGGCCGCGTTTTTCGGAAAACCGATGGAGAAACGCCGCAAAAAATCCGAATTCGCATCCGATTCGCGCCCGGTGTGTGGAGACCTTAAGGGGTTTCTTTCACTGCCGGAACGTCCATTTCTAACATCACTGTTGATGTCAAAATTATTTGTGGTTTGCCACCAAGTTCCCTTTATTCACTATCACTGCATATAGTTGTACAATATGTCTTTTGTGTCATGCCGTCTGTTCCCAAACTCATTTAACTGATGTCTTGTCTCATTAGTAGTAGCTTAATAAACAGGTCAATCCTGTGTTAATTCACTCTATCCCACTCATTTGTTAGTTTCAAGAGTAGTAGTGGTTTCCATTAAGGTGAACAAGTATTCAATGTTGATGAGAAAGTCTTAGAACATGCGCAGTTGCGCACCGGTAGGTGGTGTGATGTAAAAGATTATGCCAGTGGAACAATGAGAGGTACCCCTACTTCCCTCAGCCATGACTAGAGGGGTTAATACGCTGCATTATTATGTGGGTGTATAGTCCGGGAGCGGAAGGCTGATTTTTGGCTGAATGTGGTTTCGTCAGTAAAATATTTTTTCTCAACTGATTCTTGTAGCTTGGGGTCACCTCTTAAGAATTCAAGAGGGTGCCCACTGATATCCCTTGGGCATTTTTAGTTATTACAGTAGACTGCAGTATGTAAGACATATAGTAGACTGCAGTTTAGCCACAGGATGGCGCTCCAGTGCAGCAGTTTACACCTGAAATAATTTGGGATGATTCAAAGACAGTTCTGTACTATATGTATTTTTGGATACTTTCAAAGACAACGTGAGCTTGTACATATGATCTATTGGAATTATTATTGATATTTTGGGAAAATGTAAGAAAATGTCAACATTTTTATACAGCAATGCATTAAACAAAAATTACTTTTTAATTAGTACTTTTGAATAATACTATTTAAAAATGAAAGTACAAGTACAGTAAAAAGTGACTGTACAACTTTCAAAAATAGTTGAGTAAGGTTTGTCTAGGAGTGGCCTATTGGGGTTGAGTACTTTGTCCACCACTGAATGACAGTCATATTCAGTCATATCTGTGAGGTTAAGTTCTTGGGTTAAGGACTTCAGTGTTCTGTACCTTACTTTGTTTATGTATAAGCATAGAACAAAGAATGTTTGCTTTTGCCATCCTTGTTGCAGAAGAGTCTGGGCAATTATATTTTAGTTTCTTTATGGCAGTATTCATTTAGTTGACTAGGACTAAAGTTTTTGATTTGTATATGACTAGACTAAGAGTAAGACTGAACAGTCCCCATTGAAGATTGATGCTCTTTGGTGTTTTCCTATCTCCCAGAATGCTTTGCAACAGTAGTAGTCTTGATTGATTGAATACCATAAAGTTATATTCATGTGATTTCACTTAATTCAAATATCACTTCTTTTTTTGTTTTGTTGTGATAATCCTCCCTACTATAGTGTGCTGACCATAAAGGAGTTCCTCCCTGTCCCCAGGGGTGAAAAAAACCTTTTTGGCTAGGTGGCCCAGCCTTTATCCAATCAGGATAGCGAGGGGCCTTCTGCCAATCATGATCGAGCGGGAGCGGGCCTTTGTATGCGTGCTGTTGGCCTGTTGTGTCCCCCCCACTGTAGTGCGTGTATGTGCACATCTTGTTACTGGGGCAGAGACCGGGGGTTTTTCCAAATCACTGAATGCTCCTTTAACAGTTTGTAAATAAGTAGGCATCGGTATGATTATACAATGATGCTAAAAGGATAACACAGCGTTACATTGGAAGAAGGTGGGTTATAAAATAAAAATAAATAAACTGCCTATGTAGGAAAACTGATGTTTTTGAGAACTTTTGTGGCCACTTTTTAAACCAGAAACCAGAATTACTGGCTAGCATTACAACATTAGGACCACAAGGCATTATTTGTAGTTCATATAAAACCACCAAATCGCATCATGATTAACGCCAGGAGCACTGGCACTTTTAGACCAACTGCCACTTTGGCGAAGCTCTACACATTTTCTATTTTTATGGTAATGTCCCAGCTGTGACACGCTGTCACCCTGAGGCGAACTCAGCCCATTATTTTCACATTCAACCGTGCTTGGCACCAGGGCTGAATGAATACAAACATACCAAAACAAAACATGGTATGTAGAGATATGTGGGCGGAGGGGGTGGGTCCAGATGTCTGGGTAGCTTGTTATTTGTTAGCAGGCTCACCTTTGAATCGGAAGGTTCTGGGTTCAATTATACACACTTGACAACTCAGCATGTGAGTATCACAGCTTTGGTTTTGTGTCGTGATTAGAACGAGAACGACGATAACTAATGCTGTATAAATTGGCACAAATGACAGATCATCCCTTTAACAAAATATAATGTGCTATGGGGACTTTGAAGTAAGTCCAAGTTGATTAGAATTTTATACCAGAGATAGGAGGTGAGGTGGGGAATGCCTAAATCACTGATAGCTCTGTGTGTGAGCATCAGGATATACATGTAACTAGATTAATAGATGTTTAGGGGAAAAGGTTTTGGATTTGTGGTTGCACAGCATGATTAATAGGAGGTGTTGCGTGTTTTGCGTGTGAGAGCGGGGTCATTTGTCAACCTCAATGCGTGAGATCTCATAGCTCAACCAGAAACGTTCGATATTTGCCTCATCAAGCTAACTTGCCGGTTGACCTACCGGAACTTAGGTATTTATACTTACTAGTGTCTGAAAAACAAAAACAAACGTAGAATGTCCTTCTTCATTTGCTATTTTCTGGCTTTGTTTCGTCCATGTTTAATCTGTGCGCAGTCTTCACACCTCCACTGATTGTGTGTTCTTGAACCTGATTTATACATTGTCGTACTGTATGACGGCGTTGTTGACTGTATCGTGGATGTGATGTGTTGTCAGATTATATCGGCAATTTCCGCCACGTGACACCGCTGTGCCACGGATCATCCAGTCTACTCTCTCGATGCAGACTGTTGACTCGCAAACAATTTTCTGATATTTCCGGCATACAGTGGCGGATGTCTGTCTAATAAGCAAATTAATAACATTTAACACTCATCTTTTACTTTCTCTAATAACAGCCTAAAACATGAACCTTGGTTGAAAAAAACCAAAGTTGTCCTTTAAGTACAGTAGCCCACTTGAATAAATTTACTTTACAGTACACCACTGGCTTGGTAGGAGGAGATCCGATTGGAAAAGTAGTTCTCCTCAACCCTTTTAATTTCAAGGACCCCCAGATTGATATGGATTAGGCCATGGACCCCCATTTACACGTTTAATCTCTGGGACCCCGATCTACACTGTATACATATCCTGCACAAATGGAAACAAATAGTTTTATGTTGTGTTATAACTGTAACTTTATAATGTGAGTCAGTTTAGACTGAAACCTTTCCCAAATATTGAGTCATATCGTATGTCATAGTATATGTCATAGAAAGATGACTGATGTCAGATACTAACCAGGCAAAGACTGACATGCACATGATTTATTTCTTCCACACTGTGTGACTGCAATAATGTAAATATAATGAAGTGACTTCAAAGAGATTCTGTCCTACTGCCACACTGTTGGGTAATGGGCAGAAACCTCCTATCTCTCTTTTAACTTTTTGTGTTATTTCGTACATTAATGCCCCTTGAGCGCACTAAAGCATCACACAAAAGTATAAAAATAGCAGATCTACAAGATTGGGAGTGGCGCGAAGCATCACATTTGGGGTTGTCAATCTCATATATATATATATATATATATATATATATATATATATATATATATATATATATATATAATTTTTGATCCTGAAAAGCAACAGTTTTGGACATACAGTATGAGCTTTCTACCCGACAGAGAAGGATATGAAGAATTCAGAAGGTAGAGAGTGGATGAACATTCAGTCGCATTCACACCTAATACTTCTGTAGACTCGATGCAAATGGGCGGAGAAGTTGGGATTCTTGCAAATTTTATTTGCTGCGGTTTGCCTTCACACTGCGCTGTCATCCGCAGCAATTGGAAACGCAGCAGGGAACTTCATCAATGTGTTCCATTCACTGCACAGTTAAATCTATGGTGTTAAAATAATACTTTGAGTAATAGCTAGGACGTAAAATTAGGGTAACGTGTTTTGGGGACTAGACGTCTCTCTCTCTCACTCTTGTGTGCGCGCGCGTGTGTGTGTTTGTGTGTGCACGCACTGTTCTTTTGGGCATGTGGAGGCACAGAGCAGACAGCAGTACAAAATGAATCCGACCTCCGTTTACCGTTACTAAGTTTATCGACATGAAGAAAGTTTCCACTCCCTCCCCACACAGACAGCAGTGACAACACTCCATGATTATGCACAGACAGACTGAATATTCTGTACACTACAGTGTTTTTTATGTGTTTCCTTAAGCAATTGATTAATGTACTCCTCATATTTCAATGAGGGCTTCAGTCTCCTTATTTGCCCACGTCTATCCACGGTTAAACGGGACATCTTTGCGCTGCGTAAAATTAATATCCCTTCTCTGTCTCCAAGTGTTTAGCTTCATTTCCTTTATTTGCTGCAGATTGCATTCCCACCTGCCCCGAACCGAAATCAAATGCGATTGGAAGCGAAGCGAAACCCCCGTTTTTTGGCAGAGTAGAATGCGGTTCTTTGATGCGCATTAGGATTCGATTGAGGCTTCACACCTGCCAAACGAAGCACACATTCCGACAATGTGCAGCAGAATTCGTTTTAATCGCAGTAAAGCTATCTGGTGTGAAGGCGACCTAAGATTCCTTGCCATTGTTTAGTGGTGAAAACTGTCAGGAGAAAAAAATAATTTGGAACAGATGAGGGTGCTCATTATTTTATTTTCTTTCACAATGTGATAGTGTAAATATATTCATGACGGGCCAATTTTCACAGCTCTTGTTTTTGTTCTTGTTTGATATGCCACTACTACACCGCCAAATGATAATTAGTTTCTCGTTTGTGACCACCTCAACTCAAGTTTTGACTTCACAGTCTGTCATATAATGTTATGCTTCTTTTGGTTCCCCCCCGGCATTTGGAAGCCCGCTATTCTGACGCATCGCCATTCCGATGCGCCATATTACTAACCCTGTCCCTAACCCTAACCGCACGTGGAAGGCCGGAAGCCATGTAGTCGGAATGGCGGTGCATCGGAATGCCACTCCCCGCTTCTTTTCCTCTGTTTTCTCAGCCATTGTCTTTCACATTTTAATATGAATTAACATATTAATTAACATTAATATAAATGTAACAGGCTATTAACTGTGGGAGCTTTTCTGAACATTTAGGTGTAAAATGGAAGTGGATACATGAGCATTCACGTGTACAAAATCAACACCGATGTTTGCTCTGTAGGAGGTGAACCGTCTACAACTTATTAGACCCCCCAGACAAAAACAAACGCTCTAGTCTAGAATAACTCAACTCAAGCTAAACCCACAGAGCAACAGTGAGAGAACCTAGCCTTGGAATGAGAATCCTATCCACTCACAGACGAGAGTCTATAGTCTCAAGCCCGATAGCCAGGGCTCCAGAGTGCAACTATGCTACTTAATTTCTTAAGGTGCGAGTTAAAATTGAACGAGGTCGACCCGGTGCGACTTGTGTGTGAGCGATCATTTAATTCACTGACAGCACCCCCAGTCCCCACAGATACATACGCTGTCGGCGTCACCAGTTATGTGGGCTGGTTGGCTGCTCCACAGAAGCCAGCCCATAACAGATATGGAGCTTTCAGTATGAAGAGAGCCGTGGGAGTTAGTGCTGCATTCAATTAATCGATATAACAATATATCGATCGACAATCCGGACGGTAGGTGAATCGATCGAGACGCTGCTGTATCGATTAGGGTTGTCCCGATCGGATCGCGTGATCGGAAATCGGCTTTGTATTGTCTAATGTAAATCTCAAAGAAATATAAGAAATGAGATTTTGTAAAAACTGTTAGTCAGTGATCATCAAACGAAGCCTAGTCACACTCAGAGGCGTGAAAGACACCTATTATGAAAACAAAGGAAATGCAACCCCCGCTATGCATGATGGCATAGGTGTCTGTAGTACTCTCTCTGAATGAGAGAGATACTCTTTAAGACTTGACTTCAGTTCTATAAGCTAACTGTATTCACTCTAATTAACCAATACATCATTATTTTTTATTGATTCCATGCTTTCATAGAAAGAAAAAAAACACAATGACAGTCATTCTAATAAAAGTATAGTCACATTTTACCGGTAATTAAGCGCACACCTCGGTATTGACTGCCTACACCTGGCCTACAGGGCACCGCTCCATGGATTTGTCTATATTGCATCTTCTGTTGTCACTCCAGTCAAAAAAATCCATAGCCACGGCCAGGAGTAATTGTGTGTCCATTTGGGGTTCAACAAGCTGTGACTCTCTGAACAAAAACGCACGCACACACGCAGTGACGCACGCACACACGTAAATTAGTACGTTCTCGCGTAGTGTGGTCTTTTATGTGTATAGTTTTAGCCGTTTGATTGCCATAACAGGCTCGTCTTTGCACCGCATGAATGTACGTAGTTTTAGAAATATAGTGCTTTCAAATTTGAGAAATTCACAATGGGGCTCAATGGCAGATATTGGCATGTCAAAAAAGCACTTTCACCTAGAAACTCCATTCACACTTTTTATAATTCAGCTTACTGTCGAGACACATGCTGGAACTTTTTACTTTGAAATTATTTGTAGTTTCGGAGTTATTTAACTTAAATGCCCAATGCATTCTCAATGGCAATAGCACAAACTTTGGCATGCTACTAGTCCTACATACTTACACCTAGAGACCCCATTCAAACCTATTTAGGTTCATCTTACGGTGGACATGTTTGCCTGAAAAGAAATCTTTGAAATGTTTCATAGTTTTAGAAATATAGTGCTTTCAAATTTGAGAAATTCACAATGGGGCTCAATGGCAGATATTGGCAATTTGGCACGTCAAAAAAGCACTTTCACCTAGAAACTCCATTCACACTTTTTATAATTCAGCTTACTGTGGAGACACATGCTGGAACTTTTTACTTTGAAATGATTTGTAGTTTCGGAGTTATTTAACTTAAATGCCAAATACATTCTCAATGGCAATAGCACAAACTTTGGCATGCTGCTAGTCCTACATACTTACACCTAGAAACCCCATTCAAACCTATTTAGGTTCATCTTACGGTGAAAAAAAATCTTTGAAATGTTTCACACATAAATGGATCCAGTATGCCAATGAAGGAACATTCTCTGCAGCTGTGGCGCATCCATGCGCTCCATGTGATTTGTATGAGAGCCTGCATGCTACCTCAAAGGGCAAGCTTTGTTCCGTTACTAAAGGGAGGTATGCTATTGATTGTTTACAGAGTGTCATATTGATTATTTCCTGCTTCAGAAGGACACTGTGACCTTAAAGGCCTATGGTTTGATGGATATTACTGAATAGGATAGTAACATCATGTCATAATCATTGACCAAAAGAACGATGTGATTTAAAGAAATGATATTTTCCCTGTAATTAATTATTAATTAATTATAATTAGGAAACATTTTAAATAAGTAAATAATCAATCAAATACATGCAATGTATAGCAGAACTCAAAGAAGAATTTAGTCACAGTACAATGTTGTATCGTATTGCATTCCAAATTTATTGTCATATTCGTACATAAAACACCTTATAGAAATGTAAGAACGACACATCTTGAGAGCACAAGATCCGTGTAAACAACAGTTGGGGAACAAGTATTGTATAGAAAGCCACATTCATACATTCAGTCGTGCATAAAAGGACGGACACAAATACCGTATAATAACGGCATAACATTGACAGTATCTTTGCGATGTGTGTCGCGTCTCGCTCAAGGAATACCTTTGTACAATTGTTAGAAAACAGGCAAGGGACCGTAGATCAATATAAAGATGTATATCAACATATTGCATCATGCAACAATGAGGAAGAACCACTTTTATTCATATTATCATCAGTTGGCGGACACAAATGCATTCAATACGTTGAGACAACTGGATTTATTTTCATATCATTGCTGAACAGTGTGATGGATGCCATTAAAGTAGTGGATTACTAAAGGAATAGATTGGGTATTTGGACACAAGGTGGTGATGTGAGACACTAGTATTGATATCAATTAGGGCTGTGGATATTGATTATTTTGGAAACTTTTTTTTTAACGAATCAATGTGAAAAGTTAATACATTCTTTATAATCGACTAAATTGATCAGCCTGATTGAACCACTTTAACAACCTATTTGATATAACAAAGGCAATCTACCAACGCACCTCAAGCCTGGAGCAGCTGGTCCGGTGCATCACAGGAAGGACAATAGTTGCCGAAGCTCCGCCCCCCCTGCTATTCATGTCAGTGGAAGTTGCTCAGTGGCGTTTTGAAGCACCCGGAAGGACCGTCTACTTCCACCTTTTTTCGATTTGGGCACCAAAATTTGGTGCCCAAAATGCGGAAGTGAAAACGCGCTCAACATTAAAGCCCAGCTGCACGGGGTTTCCTCGTCATACTTCCACGGGTCCGCCTGCAGTCCCTCCTCTTACCGCTAGGGCCCAGTGCTATAACGTTGGAAAGCCTCACTGGCCCCTTGACTAGCACCTAATAAAAGGCTTGAAATGTCCGTGCTGCTCCAGTGTCCTCTCCTCCTTCTGCAACCTATTTGAGATACTTCGGCCCTGACCTCCCAGGGGCCCTGAGCGAAAACTAACCATAGAACCTGACAATTATACACAACAATTATATTATTAATGTTATCAGCTGCCTCAGGCCCATTCAAATGGGCTCACCCAGATTTTTCTTTCATGTGTTTTCAAATATAAATGACTAATTATACTATGGCTTGGCTGAGAGATGTGCATCCATATTGCTCATTATGCCAACACTTTCAATTGTAATTTAAACCTTGACTGAGGGACCAGATAACCATTGTTTGTTTGTGCCTAGTATCATCATGCCCATATATTGTCTGGACTGGACGAGTTTCATTTCATGCAGGCGCATATGAACTCATGTTCAGGCACAACATGGTTATCTTTTTCCAAGCTGCAGTTTATCAACACTGTTGACATTCATCAAACGCAATAAATACTCTCTTATGTTTTGCCAGGCACAATATGACACAGAACACAGCCCTGGGACTGAAGACGGATATATACAGACACACCTGTCCATGCAGTAGTGTTGATTTTGACAGCAAAGTTCTCATCTGAAATGTTTTTTTTCTCTAGTTTTAGTCGACTAAATATGTGATTTTAGTCTAAATCTACAGTTGATTTTGTTGACTAAAATGTATTTTGGCAGGCCGGGATGGCGTCATAATGGCTGATTTTACATTTGGTTGCATGCTCAAAATAGCTCAGACCTGCTATTTTCAGCATGCAACCAAACCTAAAATGTCATTTAGTTGTCCTAAACATCCTTTAGTTCTATGGATGTCTTCTGCACTAGTCCCTTCCTAACATTTTAGTCATCATAGCTTAGATTTTATTTAGTTTTCATCATAGAAAAAGGGTAGTCGACAAAATCAACACCGCTGCCCAGCTCTGTTAGCACATCAGCTTAACGTTACTGTTATTTACTGGTATCAAACTTGGAGAGGAGAGAAGACAACCTGATTACTGTTCCCACAGTTCTATCCATCTGGTCCGTGACCAGATGGATAGTTCCACAAGTGCCAGAGACAAGACGGGGGAAGAGGCCCTTATATGGCCACCGGGCTCTTGTTTTCAAATACCTCAATGTTGACATTGTCACTATAATATCGTATGTGACCAGTGGCGGTGACACACGTTTTTTGTTTGGGGGGGGGGGGGGGGGGGGGGGGGGTCATGACATAGCAGGCGCAGCTCACACCTACAGCCAGCATACAAAGATTGATGAATTGTTGTGTATTAGCTTGTCTGACACCTTGATGAGACTGAGAGAGCAACTGCAGTCAATGCACGTAGACTAGACAAGACTACTAGACTACAGCCAGAATGATTGATTGATTGAAAACTTTATTTCAGGGGAATCCAATTGAGAATGGTCATTGCAGCGAGAGGCAAGCATGCAGCGTCGGTCGGGAAAAATAAACAACTAAATACATCATCCCCCAATAGTGCGGGCGGGGACATTCAGACCCTTCTGACCCCACCTTAGGCTGCTGAAAGACTGAGGTGAGAAAAAATAATCTGCTCCTCCGACATTGCTCCGATTGCTGGCTGCCCCATTCGCACCTTTACCAAGCCACAAAAGCTAACGCAACTCGTACATATCAATGGTGTGACCTGTTAACCCATCTGCTGCCTCCTGGTGGACACAGAGCCGTTTGTAATGTAACACACGCTGGACTAACATCCTGTTTGGGCGGCCATTTTAGATGCTAAATAAATAACGTCAATGCTAGCGAGCTAAAATGAAGCCATCCTTGCTCTAGAAAGCGCCAATGTTCCCATCTAGACCACCGGATAATCAGCAAAGACCTCCAAACATCGCATTTTATCCAAACCATGGAGAGCTCCGTAGATTTCGAGTTATTCAGCTTTTTAGTCAGCCTGTATAAAGGGAGGTGAACGGCAGCGCGGTTGCGCAATCCGGTCTAGGATCGCTAAAGAAGGAAAGGCCAAGCAAAAATAAATAAATAAATCAGCGATGCGGTTTGATATCAATAATAAAGCTTATCAGACGGAACGTTACGCCAGAAGCAGTTGCCGGTTGGATTCCAACTGGCGGAACCTTCCGTCAGAAGCAGTACATTTGTTAAGTACTGTAGGTTAGTCTGTAGGCACATAGACTGTAGACCAGTAGATTATCAACACGGTATTATGGTGCTAGTAACAACAGTAACAATTAACACACACAGCCTTTACTATGGTATAGTGTTTTGTTACTGTTGTTTCATGGTCGTTTGAATTCATTAATTTGACACGAGTTGACTCTCATACACTATAGCTGTTGCCTGTTCTGTGCACATGTACGTGCACGTGTGTGCGCGTTCGGACATAATTAAAATGCTGTGGTACTGGGGGAAAAAAATCACGTTTAAAGTGATTAAAACTAGGACTAGATTGTAGATGTATGCCATATCACATAATTTTATGATATCCAAAATCCTGGATGATATCTACACCTTGCTATCACAGTATACAGGTATATATTGCCAATCCTACTTGAATACCACCTTGTGTCCAAAAATAACCCACAAACTATTCCTTGAATATGGATGCTAAGATGAGAACCTCTGCAGTGGGTAGCGTTTTGGAGCCATGACCGTAGAGCTGTAAATGCTATTATTGATGGAACCAAAAAGCAGGCCTTCTGGCGATGCATTCTCCGACAAACATCCCCAAAACATGCTCCAAAAACATCTGAATTATCAATCATTCACAATGGCATCATCATTGCCACCTGTTGCGTGCGATTTGGGCATGCTGTTGTCTGGCTTTCGTCATTGTATTGATGCTGTCGGACGGAAACCTATTATCACCACATTACATTTTTTTGTTATTTTTTATTTTATTTTATTTAAAAAAAATGAATGCCTGATTTTATGCTTTGTCGTTGAGTGTCATGCAAAAGTAGCCAATCTACAAACTCACAATGCGGAATTATGAGCTTGTAAATCTGCATTATTTTTTTGCTATTTGACGACATGCAGGGACGACATGTTGAAAGTGTAACGGTAACGGTTTTGGACACGAAACAACGTTTCTGCCCGACAGTGACAATACTGTATATATTTGACCTCTCGGGTTCCTCTTACTGACCGTGGTGACCTTACATGACTCCAACCCATAGTAAACATTAGAACTGTGTTATGATATATTCCCTGTCACTTGTTCTTCATCAAGCTAGCCCAGTGCAGCTGACGAGGAGTTTATTTTGTTGCACACGGGGGGTTAATCGTGGCATAAGGTTCTGGGCAGCTCATTGGTCAGGACGTGCCAGCGCTCCACTCTCTGGCCTTTGTTCTTTAGGCAGTCCGTCCAATGGCGGAGGGCGTCTCCCTGTGAGTGACGGCTCAGACGCACGCCACCTGATACGATACAGTTTGATTAACTTGTTGCACCCTTAAACACATGCACCAATAGGGTTGCCAAGCGTGCCTTGGAATGCGGAATCGACCCTTATTTGGAAACTGATATATCCCTTATTGAACTCAACACTTTGTTTCTGGGAATCAATCAATGACACTCATCTTGTGTTCAAGTTCAAACAGCTTATATATTAATATACTATAATACAGGTTATAACCATTTAAAACCTCTTGACTCAATAAACTGGACCTGAGTTTTCTCTGTACTTGGACTGCTTCTTTCTGTCTACACCAAATCTCTTTGCAGATCTACAAGCTCCCAACATGTCGCAATGCGACACGCTGTGAGCTTGCACATCTGCTATTTTGGACTAATATTCCCCCCAGAATAGGGATGCTGCGGTTCTTAGAAATAAAGGGACACAGTTCAGGTCGTTGGCAACCCTATACCACAGGATAACAGGATGACTTCGAAAGAAGAAAACAGTCAGCGGCCTCACCAATGAAGTCGTTGGATCGTCCTATGTCATAGTCCCATACGGTTACCTCCAGAGTCTTGTTGGTCAGCTCTGACAGGGGCATGTCATAGAAGAACTCCTGCAAAGTGGACACAGAGAGTCTGACTACAACCAACACATTACAAAGTACATTTTCTTTTTAATGTCACTGTATTGAAAAGTGGTAATTTCTCCCCAGAATGTAACAGATTTTCAGAAGACAAAAAAATTACTCTAAATCCACAAGCTAACAATGGAGCATTAAAACATCATTGCAAGTTTACTGATCATCTATTTTCACTATTTTTGAAATAGGCCAGAGTGGTTACTTCATAATGTGAAACAACTTATTAGGCATCCTTAGAGTTCTCCACATTTATCGATAACATTAACACTGGACACTTAAAAACATCAAACACACATACTCTGTGATTCACACATTTGGCATGTAATTTGATTCACCCACACATTGTACATTTAGGCCAAGGAGGCACCATGTTCTTCAACACATGTATATTGCGTAGCCTATACATTACATTACTATAATATGAGATGTGTTGTGCTTTATTATTTATATTGTACTGTAAATTATTGAAAATCCCCATCTTAATGGAATGAACAATTCTTTTCACTATAAGCTGCTGTTCTCTGTTACAGAAAGCTTAATTAAAAGGTATTATGCTCATCTTAACCAGCATACTAAGGCTTACATTTTCAATGCTGTTGTTTTTATTGGCAGTATGTGCCAACTCGGTTTCCATGGCATCCAAGGAGGCTCATTGAAAGGAATTAAACCTAATGTAATAATTTATACAGCATGCAGTCTGCTTAGGCCGTTTTCCAACAAGGATATTATTTACTGTGAAAACGGCAACTAGAGAAAATAAGGCACACACACACACACACACACACACACACACACACACACACACACACACACACACACACAGATCCCTGATGTCATCACTATTGGCCAGCAACTCTACATCTGATGACATTCTGACCTCAAACCCTTAGATCTCCATATATGGATATATTTCAGAACCTGTTCTGACATTCCATATGTTGATCCTTCCCCTCTCCCTTTTGACTTATACCGTGTCCATTCAAATTTCAAACTCTAGACAAGCCTGCCTCAAAGTTATTAGTGCAGCAGCGCCCGGCAGCGGGCAAAAACTAGAGTTCTCAACAGGCCCGGCCCTATACCTGGGCCCTCATCAAACCCTGTACACTCAAGAGAATGTCCCGCTACCACCCTTAGATCTCCATATACTGTATGGAGCTGACCTGTTCTGACATTCCATATGTTGATCTGACCTCATCAATCCCTGTACACTCAAGACATGCTCCTTATATGGCCAGTACAGAATTAATTCCATGTTGATCTGACCCCCCATGCCAAAGCGCCAGCGCTTGCCCAGCAGTCTGCCGTCAACGAGGTGGATGCGTGCACGTGACTCGCCCTCAGGTGTCTTACTGGTAGTATAGTTTGTTGTTTACATTTACATAGTAATGGTCTTATTTATTTTTAGAGGTATTAAAGTCTCAAAGGTCCTTAAATTGTCACTTTAGAAATGTGCAGATGCCCTGTAAACACTTAAACTGTACAGTATGTTTTTGTTTGTTGGCTGAGAAAACAATGTTGCACAATAATCTGGGGACCCTCCAAAATCATTTGCCTCATTTGCCAATGGTTCCCCAGTTTGGGAATCATTGGCCTAATGCATGTCAAACGGGGGTCATTGAAATGGAAAAAGGTTGAGTATCACCGCTGTAGTACAACAATTGTTAAAAAATACATTTAAATCATTTCTGTCCTTAGGTAGGGGATGACTATCACACTGTTGAGTTAAAACTCAGAAATGGACAAAATCTGGTCAGCATGACATCTCACACCTCAGAAACTACATCTCCCAGAATGCAGCAGCAAGATGGCTGCTCGTTACCTGATTAGGAGCACCTTAAAAGGAATGGAGCGTCAGTCATTCAAACAAACACCAGATGCAAACAGCAAAGACAACTCTTGGGTTCTACCTCCAAAGACGCCAATGGTCGGTGATATTGTTTTATTTATACTTATGTATGCACTGCAGTACTGTTTGATGTGGTTAAAATCTGGCTAATTGTGTTTAGTAGCTTCAACTGCTTCAGTCTGAAGTGGGGAAGGACACATTAACTTGCTTGAGAGTTGGATTTCATTTATGTTTAGTATCTCTTTACAAAATAAGTTAGAAATGTTAAAATGATTTAAGAATTTAAAAGACTACTAAAATATGGACAATTCATGTTAAAGGTTTAAAATGCCTTGTTCAATTAGAGCTTAAAGTTCAGCTATTTTCTTTAACTACTTATTCAATTTAAAATGCTAGATGCTTACTTAACTTGAATCCTTATTCCTTTATCCAAGCTTAAAGGGTAAAGTAATTTGAAATGTTTAATTTGTTTAAAATGTTGACTAAGGTGTTCATTGTTTAAACACTGTTTAAAAGACTTCATTATTTGAAAATACATGTAATGTTTAAAATCAGTGGTTAAAAAGAGAACCTGGTTTGAAAGGATTATCATTTGTTGTTTGGCAATGTTGTTAATCTTTGTTTCCTTGTGTTCGAAGGTTTTCAACCTAACTGAAATGACCAGCCAATCACCAATGAAGCCAACACTGAGTGTAAAAGTTGGAAAATAAAAAACCATTGGATTGAGTTGGAAATTGGAGTTGCGTCCTTGTATGTCCTTTGGAGTGGAACTGAGTTGAACTTTACAGTTGAAAACCACAGCTAGCAGCTGGAGGGAGATAAACGGCTTCCGACCAGATATCCTGTTGACGTGGAAGGAAATAAAGAATGGCTGAAGAGACGGTCAAGGATCTCAAGAAGGAGAGGACCACGGCGAAGAGCCGCTTCACCAGAACAGCAAACTATATTTTAAGGAGAGCAGACGGCATGCTGCAATCCGAGTTGATTGAAGAATTCAAAACCCTTTCAGTCTGTTTCCGAGCGGTGCTCGATTCAAATGAAGATGTCAGGATTGGGCTGGAAGCTAAAATGAAAGCTGAGGATGAAGAAGCTGATCTTGATGAGCAGCAAAAGGCCGACATCAGGAACACTTTAGAAGAAGCCGAGACAAAGCTGGCTGAGACCAAAGACATTATTCAGACTAATCTGTGGTTGAAGTATGGAAGAAATGAGCTGGGAAGGGCAATCCTTGAAGCGGAGAGAGCTAATGAGGCAGCGGAAAGGGTAGCTGTGGAAAGTAACAACCTAGAAGGCTATGAAGTACACCTCACTGTTTGGGACAAGGAGTTGAATGCAGCCATCTCAGCCATGTCCACATGGGAGAGGTGGATCCCTGGGGAACCAAAGGAGGAGATTGATAGAAGGATGGTGGACCTAAGAGCGTCCAACAACCAGCTTCTTTTCAAGAAAGCTCAACTTGTCACTGCAAGGAGGATCGCCGAGCAAGGCACAGGACCAACAGCACCACCCCAACCGACGGCACCAGTGGTGAGAATCAAACCAACCACTCTACCTATCTTCAATGGAAGCAAGAGAGAATACCACAGATGGAGGAAAGACTGGGAAAGCCTGCAAAAGCAGGGGGAGCCATCCGGATCACCGGAGGTGAAGAAAATTCAACTCTTGGAAAGCGTGGATGGCAAGATCTCAAAAGACCTCAGACTGTCAACATACCCCGCTGCCAATGACATTTTCAGAGTATTGGAGAACAGATATGGCAACAAGTCAACCATCACTATAGAAATACTTGAAGAGCTGGACAAGATGCCACATGTGCAGGGGGACCAGCCAAGGCACGTCATTGACCTCATACAGACGGTGGAGAAGGCCCTAGCGGATCTCACAGAATTGGGAAACTCGGGAGCTATTAACAACCCACTAGTAATTAGATCACTTGAAAGCAAGTTGCCTGACTTTATACTAAGAGACTGGCTGATGTTCATGGTTGAACCCACAAACAATGTCACATCAGACAATCACTTTGACATGCTCTTGAAGTTCCTGACAAACCAAGAAGAAATCCTAGAGAGACTCGAACAGCTCCGAAACGTGGAGAAGATGGACAAGCCAGATCGTTCATATCATTCAGAGAGGAAGTTTGCCTCAACAAGAACCACAAAGAGACCAGACCTTGATGGGGTATGTGGTGTCTGCGGTGAGAGTGGGCACAACAACAAAATATTCTTCTGTAAGATATTTAAAGGACTGAAGTTACCTGAGAAGAAAGATGTGTTGGAAAAGATGGGAGCATGCACAAAGTGTCTAGGATGCCATGATGAAGATGGATACTGCAGAGACACTTTCCTTTGCAGAAACACAGACTGTGAGAGGGGAGGCAGCTGTGCTCCGGACCACCATTATTTCCTTTGTCCTAAAGCAGAAGGCAAAAGAGGTGAAGAGGGAAAATTCAAACTGACAGAGGAACAAGAGGAATTCCTGTCTGAACTTTCCCCAGAAATGGCATATCGCGGCAGAAGGGCTTTCACCAACAAGACGACAGCGACACGCAGCACTTCAGCTAAGTCTAAACTTCTGCAGAAGAATGGGCTCTCTGAACTTCCGGTCATCATGATGTTGATGCAAGTCACTGCAAATGCAGGGCAGAAGATTGGGACCTTAATTGACCTTGCATCAGACACAAATTATATTACCCACAAGGCTGCAAAAAGACTGAATTTAAGAAAAGAGAAGATAACTTTAGTTGTCCATGGAGTTGGTGGAATGACCACGAAGGTGAAAACGCAAAGATATCTCCTCAAAGTCAGAGTCAAGACTCCCAAAGGAACAGTGAGAGCTCATGAAATGGTCTGCTACGGCTTGAATGAAATTGCCAAAGTACACCAAGTAATTGAACCGGAGAAGTTGCAGAAGTTCTTCCCAGAGGTCACACTTGAAGAATTGGAAAGGCCAGAAGAAGTTGAGCTTCTCATTAGCCATCGAGAGGGAAGACTCGCTCCCCAGAGGGTAAAGGTCATTGGAGACCTCGTCTTGTGGGAAAGTCCACTTGGCAAGACGGTGGGTGGAGCACATCCTGACTTGCTTGAAGAGGTGGAGGTGGCAGCGTACAAATCAAATGCACACTTTGCTCGCTCCATGGGGACAACAATCAAAGTGCGAGGCCCCAAAACAATGAAAGTGGGAGGCCCAAACCAATCAAAGTGGGAGGCAACATCACCAAAGCAACCTGCGCCGACTGACAAAGGATGTGATGCATCGCTTCTCAAGTTCAAGAAGAGACGGACTCAAGAAAGGAACCAGAGTCAAAGGTGTGAAGACTTGTGACCTCTCTGTGTTTGGAAACCCAGGAGCTCAAGTGGGAGGTGTTGAGTTAAAACTCAGAAATGGACAAAATCTGGTCAGCATGACATCTCACACCTCAGAAACTACATCTCCCAGAATGCAGCAGCAAGATGGCTGCTCGTTACCTGATTAGGAGCACCTTAAAAGGAATGGAGCGTCAGTCATTCAAACAAACACCAGATGCAAACAGCAAAGACAACTCTTGGGTTCTACCTCCAAAGACGCCAATGGTCGGTGATATTGTTTTATTTATACTTATGTATGCACTGCAGTACTGTTTGATGTGGTTAAAATCTGGCTAATTGTGTTTAGTAGCTTCAACTGCTTCAGTCTGAAGTGGGGAAGGACACATTAACTTGCTTGAGAGTTGGATTTCATTTATGTTTAGTATCTCTTTACAAAATAAGTTAGAAATGTTAAAATGATTTAAGAATTTAAAAGACTACTAAAATATGGACAATTCATGTTAAAGGTTTAAAATGCCTTGTTCAATTAGAGCTTAAAGTTCAGCTATTTTCTTTAACTACTTATTCAATTTAAAATGCTAGATGCTTACTTAACTTGAATCCTTATTCCTTTATCCAAGCTTAAAGGGTAAAGTAATTTGAAATGTTTAATTTGTTTAAAATGTTGACTAAGGTGTTCATTGTTTAAACACTGTTTAAAAGACTTCATTATTTGAAAATACATGTAATGTTTAAAATCAGTGGTTAAAAAGAGAACCTGGTTTGAAAGGATTATCATTTGTTGTTTGGCAATGTTGTTAATCTTTGTTTCCTTGTGTTCGAAGGTTTTCAACCTAACTGAAATGACCAGCCAATCACCAATGAAGCCAACACTGAGTGTAAAAGTTGGAAAATAAAAAACCATTGGATTGAGTTGGAAATTGGAGTTGCGTCCTTGTATGTCCTTTGGAGTGGAACTGAGTTGAACTTTACAGACAGAGACACAACGCTACAGGAACAGATGCTTCAGGCAAAACAGTGTGTGCCTGTGGAGCAGACCTGTGTGCGCAAAGTGATCCAAACAATGAATCACGGGGGAAAAAAACTATTTCAATCACATGAGTCTAATATCAAACATTCGTCTGCATTTGCCAACAAGGATCGGTGTGCCTCCGCGCCTTGCATTGAACAGTTGAGAATATTTTTATGTGTCTAAGAACTGCTAGAACACTACTGCCCACTTCTACTCATGCACCTCCTTGACCTTAGCCTGCTGGATTTTGAATGACTTAATCCGTAAATCCAAGTGGCCGGTTGTGCCAAATGTCATGAAATCCCCTCAAGGCGTTACTGAGGCGACCAGCATTTTCTTCCCAATACTTTCACCAGTGAGTGACGTCAGTGGGTTAGGGCAGGCCAGGGGTTCTCAACATTTTTGGTCTGGGCCCCCCGGAAATGTCTCAAGACGAGGGGCGGATTAACCCCCACGAGGCCCCTGGTCCGATAATCTTTTAGTTTTTGGGGCTTTTTTATCATCTTTTTGACCTAAATTGAACACAATCAGCGGTCAATGAAGGGCTCCAGGAGCCCTTGTCAGTCTCAAACCCAGTATGCATGGTCCAGTTTTTAACTATCTGAGCTCCTATATAATATTTGCCATTTAATTTGTTTAGTATAAGACTCGTCTGGTTCAATTAAACCTGCTTTTGCGCGCACACACACACACACACACACACTGGGGGGGAGGGTGTCATACCTCATTGAATTCAGGGTTAAGAGTCTTTTTAATCACTGCTGTTTTGTGCTTGGATTTCTTCTGTAGGTCAGGTTTCAGGTAGCTGGTGGAGGAAGCAGAGAAAAGGAAAAGGGGAGAGGAGAGAGTGGTGGAAAATAATATGCCATCACTTTGATCAATTCCGAATTACAAACCCACATAATCCCAAGGGTTCCCAAACCCCCCATAATATTCATATTTGAACCCGGGACCACCCACCCTGACAAGCACTTGAAATTGTAGGAGTGGAGGCACAGATAATATTGTAAAATAGCCGAACTACAAGCTCAACAACTAATTTCTATAGTAGTTTGTTGGCTACTTTTGACATAGTAATGGTCTTATTATTCGTTTATTTTCTTCATTTTCTTAATTTGAGAGGTATTAAAGTAAATTGTCTCGTCGGACGGACCGACGGTCCCTGTTTTATATGCTTGCTATTAACTGTGTCATGCAAAAATAGCCTGACGCAATACGTTGTAAGCTTATGTAAGCTGCTGTTTTCATTCAAAATTGAATGACATAATTGAATGACCCAAAAGTCTATTTTACATTTTTAAATACATTTGTTCGATTAAATGTCGTACCCCTAGTACATCTTAGGCTACTTTGAGAGGCAATCATACAGTCATATTGATCCATATAGCTGTTCAACACACTAATAACACACTGGGGGTTTTTGATTTTCCAACCGCACACTGATGACATTTTGATTTGCACCTCCTAAAGTGAGAGTATTGAGTGTGCATACGCATGCATCTGCATAGCACATACAGTACATGCACCCTAAGCAGGTTATGTGTGTGCATATCAGGCATATAAACTGATACATTTTAATTGGCTATTTAATTGGCTTCATGTCTAAGTTCACAGTTGTGTTTTATTTGACAACTTGTAGGGATTTGATATTAATGTTTTCCTTCAGTTACATCAAAGATAGCCGATCTGCAAGCTCCCAACGCATCGCTGAGTGACACGTGGGGGTTTGTAGATCGGTTGTTTTTGGTGCATGACCTCTAAATGCCTAATCCTAACCGTAACCCCTCAACCTGCTTCATCCTAGGCATTAACCATAACATATATAACCATTGTACTTGTCCATTGTAATGCCCAGTTGGTTTTGGTGCCCACTTGACCTGTTACCCTTAGCATTGTATTTGCAGTGGTGGAAAATAACTAAGTACATTAAGTACTGTACTTACAATTCTGAGGTATTTGTACTTTACTTTGATCTCAGATCCAAATATTGTACTTTTAATCCATTGAAGCTATTGAAGTGAATACTTAACCTGTAACCTGCAGAATGCCCATGTGGGTGTCTTGGTTGATGTTCCCCAGTCCTCACATTTTATACATTAATGAACCTTTTCATTTCAAGGACCCCCATAACTCTGAGAGTGTACACTCTGAGTTACAGACCTTCAGGGCCATTTGGAACACACTCAATGACACTTAGAAGAGTGTTTCCAGTGAGCCAACATGCACAATAGCAGCACCCTGCTCTGTTTGACCAGAATGAAACGGAGCCTTCATTAGTATCAGTAACACCTGTGAAGGAAGTAGGGAAGTCGCCCAAGTTCTTTCCAAAATGCCGTATATGCATAGGGCCCATTCCAGCACCTGATACTGGGCCATTGGTCGAAACATAGTGGTGGTCTGGTTCGGCTTTGGCTCCGAAATGTGGCACCTCTTCATGGCCACGTCTTTTGAATGCCACAGTATGCAAATAGTCTCTCAAACGCTTTCCACCCTCACTCATTTTCTCAAAGCTGTGCCAGTTAGTTGATATTCTTTGAGGTCTTTCCCATCCTTCAGGGAAACAGATGGTCCCTGGAATGTTCAATCATGTTAATTCAATCAATCTGATTATATTGAATTACTTAATTAGCTCATTTCACTGATTCCTATATCTGTATAGTGAGGCCCTACTGTAGGAATCTTAATTTGGCATCGGCACAACTGGTTTACCGTTTTGAAATTCAAACCGGTCCCTTATTTGGAAACTAAAAGATGTGTTTCTTATTGAACTGAAGTTCAAACAGGTCATATACTGTACTATAAAACAGTATAGAGGCTTAGCAAACTGACCAAAATTGTCTCTGTACTTGGACAGCTTTTTTCTGTCCACACCAGCTCTTTGCTACAAAACAGCAGATCAGATCTACAAACACGCAACAAACCACATTGCTACGCATTGTGAGCTTTATGTAGATCTGCTATTTTTGCTAATGCCCCTGCAAGATACTCATATCCTGTATAACTGCTGACAGTATGAACAATAAACTATAAATAATAATAAAAATAAAACAAAACATACTCTCTCCCCATGCCTTCGGCCTGGTGGAGACAATAAACTATTTGTATAGCAATTTTTAAGAACGTAGTCACAAAGTGCTTGACAGATGAGTCCACAATACAAGAAAATATGGCAACATACATCTAAAATGACACAGATGCTTGGATGGAGAGGTATAACATCGTATAGGCTTTCCAGGAGGTCTAATGGTTTGAATAATAATCAAAAAGGAATGGTTTCCACACGACAGCGACGATGGGCTGTAAAGTTGCATACAAGCCCCCCAAGAAAAAACAAGCACTTACAGTTTGACATAAGGGTCAGAGAAGCCGTTGACGTCCATGGCCGCCAGGTGCGCACAGCGACGCACCCCCACGCACAGCCCCCCTCCGCTGCGGCGGGGCGCCTCGTCTCCTCCTGTGGCTGCCTCCCCCTGGCTGCAGTGCTGCTCCTGGTCCACAGGAGGCACCAACTGCAGGGAGAGCAGGAGGCGACCTCGCTCCTCCAGGCTGGTCAGCTGCTCGTTCTCCCACTGTGTTGGAAGAATGTTTATTCTTTTATTGTTTATTTTATTTGAAAGTGAAATCAGATATCCTTTAACCTGTATATACAGCAGTAGGGTCTAATTTCTATTCTGGGACTTGAGCTAAACAGTTTGGGAACCACAGACCACTGCTCTAGTCCACATCCTGCTGAGTAGGCCTAACAGCCCTAGCATCAAGCCTCCAGAATACTGCCGTCAGCCCATTCGACCCGTATCTCTGCATTGAATCGGCGAAATCATCCGTTATCAGCACCTTTGAATGAGCTCAGTATGGCCATACTGGCATACTCACTGTTTCAGTATGTCATTATCACCTATTGTCATTATCACTGATGTCCTGACGGAGGCGCGCCGTGTCTAGTGGCCTTGAGCCACGTGAGGCACCGCCGAGCGAGGCGCTAGCCGAGCGAGTCGCCGTGCCGAGCGTTGCGACGGCCACCAGACCCGACTCAGCGCCGTCCGAGTTACGTCCCGATAGGCAGAGAATAGTATATATTAGTAGCCCCTAGTTTCCATGCCCGACAATAGTTGGAAATGACACGTCCACCAGGGGGAAACCTTGACCAGGCTATGTTCAGCCAAGGGTGAGTATGCCAGTATGGCCATACTGAGCTCATTCAAAGGTAACGGTCAAATCTAGGATTGCAATACTTTCGCATTTGCCACTGTGCATGCTTCTTCCGTTTGAAACCCAATAGTCTTCCGCATTTGAGCACCAAAATGTGGTGCTCAAATCAAGAAAAATGCGGAAAGTAACTTTCATTAACATGAATACACATTACAGTGTATATTCCTTTGTTTGAAGTATTCTTAAATATAGCACACATTGGCATACATTGTTGCCGATGGCATCGTCTTTGTGTGTGTGTGTGTGTGTGTGTGTGTGTGTGTGTGTGTGTGTGTGTGTGTGTGTGTGTGTGTGTGTGTGTGTGTGTGTGTGTGTGTGTGTGTGTGTGTGTGTGTGTGTGTGTGTGTGTGTGTGTGTGTGTGTGTGTGTGTGTGTGTGTGTGTGAGTGAGTGGACAATGAGAACGGACGACGAGATAAAGAGATTACTCCCTTCACAATACATCTAATCACCATCTGGGGCATATAAAATGAAATAAATCCTATGGCTGATTCATTTGTGTATTTCTTTTCTCCATTTGCAGCACCCCTGGGCCCTGTCTTAAGATGTCTTCCCCTGTATGCACTCAATCTGAAAAATATTTGTCATTTAAATTGCCTTGTAATGTGCCGTGCTTGTACTTAGATTGGCTATTTTAGGCAAATTAATTTGGTGTAGAGGGTAAAAGGAGAGCTGGCGAGAACTTCTGGCAACTCGGATTACAATTATAGAGCCACGGGGGACTCGGATTGTTCCGTTAGTGTTTTAGTGTTTAGTGTTATTTTTATCACTTTTGGATTTGTTTTTGTGATTCATGTCATTGTGTAGGCAGGATTATGTTCCAGTAAAACCTAATGACCCTGTGTGATTCACACACCGTCATTTGTTTTGTAGCCTAATAACATTCTAAGAATATTATGCGGGTGCCTTACATCTCAGACATTTTTTCCCCTTTATTTACCCAGGGTAGTAGCTGAGCACAAGTGCTCATTTTCAGCAACGCCCTGCACATATAAACACACAGACAGACACACACACACACACATTAAAATCTGGGAGCTGACCAGTACAACCTCAGTCTTATACTGTTGGCCACTAAGCAGCTCCACTGGAGCAGTTGGGGGTTCAGTGCCTTGCTCAAGGGCACTTCAGCGGTGTTGGGTGAGTGATGACCAATCACTTTCCGACCCAGATTTGTGATAATATAATTCTGTTATATTCGGGTGCATGCATTTATTTTTTTGGAAATTAGCTATCCAACAGGATTGTTTTGGAAGGTAAAATCACAGATTTAGTTCGAGATCAGCGGTTCTCAACCTTTTCTGGAACGGGAAAATACAAAAAAAGTATGTAGACTTGATTTAGACATTATCGTCTCTGAAAAAAAAATAGATAAGAGGTCTCTGCCCGACAACAACGATATAATAATAATAGGATTCAGCTGGATGAATTGTGGACATACGTTATCAGGTTTAGTTTGGCACACTGGACTAGTTTAGCCCACCTCCCCTAGGAAGGTGGGCTTAGTTCATGCTTTGCAATGTACTGTACACATTATTTAGAGTTTCAAAATAGAGCTCCATTGTGTGTAATCTCTAGCAAACCAGCCATGACGAATTGACGTCTGCACCTCCTTTTCTTCAGAGGAACAGATGTACTATGTCACACAAGGGCATTCTTATTTTACTTTTTTGTCCTGCATTATGCAGGTATTTGTAGAGGGCACATATTGTTGTATACTGTTACTGGTGTTTCTTTTTTGTGTGTTTTTGACTTTTTTCGCAACCCCCAGGAGATCAATAAAGGTCTCTAGACCAGGGGTCTTAGCCTGGCTAATAAGCCAGACCGAATCAGCCGTTGGCAGAAAAAATTGCCTGCCGGCGGATTACGGTCTGGAGAGGCTCAATTGTACGCCCATTTCCTACACCAGAGAACTGGTGTGGCCAATCGGGACACGGTATGCAATATGGGCGGGCTTTGGTACAGTGACGTTCAATGCTTGAGACCTTTGACTGACAGTAGATCTGACCAATTGCAAAGAGAAAATGTTTGAACCTGCCCCCCGGGAAACAAGATCCATACACAGCATCCCCAGACTCAAATACCACACGACAGTGTGATTTCAGTCTGCCTTATTAGCCAGGCTACAGGGGTCTACCCCCCACGATTTCATAGATGATATGAACCTGTTTGACAGCACTGTCATTGTGAGTAGGATTCGTGTTAATGAGTATTTTCAGACAGTTAACCATTGAAACAGTTAACCATTGAAACTCTTCCCCCCCCCCCCCTATACCAAACCTCTTTGCCGAGCTTGTAGATAGATAGATCATAGATAGATACCTTTATTATCCCGCTGGGGGAAATCAGTCGCCCAGAGGCGGCACACAGGTATAAGAAAAATAAATACTGTAGTATACAGTAGAAACGAGGCAAAGTTGCATCAAGAAACAATAATAATAATAACCAGTAAGACGCCCCGAGAGCATGCATCCGTCTGGGTGACGTAGACTGCTGGGCGAGTGCATGGGTGGTCAGATCAACATATGGAATGTCAGACTCAGAACAGGGCAACGCTATATATGGAGATCTAAGGGGGGCAGCAGGGACAGTGTCTTGAGTGTACAGGATTTGATGAGGGCCCAGGTAGGGCCGGGCCTTAATTTTTGGGCCTGTTGAGAACACTAGTTTTCGCCGGCTGGCGGGCGCGGCTGCACTAATAACTTTCTAACCGTCTAGTTTAAATGGACAGGTATCAGTCAAAAGGGAGACATCCAAGGGGAAGGACGGGTGGGGATGGATCAACATATGGAATGTCAGAACAGGTCAGCTCCATATATGGCGATCTAAGGGTTTGAGGTCAGATCAGAGCCATTGAAGGAGAGTTGCGCCATTGAGGGGGCAGAAAATGGTGCTCGAGGGCTGCTCATGCAGCCCTGGAGTGTGACAAGCTGGAGTTTGAAATACATTGTTTTCAACGAGGGCGGTGCAAATATCAACTATTTTAGGCATGTGTGCAACATGACAACTGTTTTAAAGTATTGTACAGTGACAACTAAAGTCTTTGTAATAAATGTTGATGTTGTACTCGCCAATATAAGTCTATGTAGAAGAGCCACCATTTTGTTGCTAAGTTTCCCAAGAAAACAAATTGTAACAAATTGATAGGTGATACACCTTTATGAACACATTTGTGAAGAAAGCTAGTGGTAAGCATTTTTTGGGGAGATTTGCCACACATTATGCAAATTTTCCCTTATTAATGATATATGCTCATACATACAGTACATACAATCAAGCCACTTTGAAAATGGGAAGCGCATTTTCAGAAATTCAAAAAAAGAAAAGCGCATTTTGTTCGTTTCCATCCTCTGAAAAAACACTTGATCTAATTACAGTAATTACAATTGTATGCCATTAACAAAGTATCACAAAGTATGATCGTACCCTACAAACCCTCCCGCGCACTCAGATCAGCCAACGCAGGGAAGCTGGAAGTACCTTCACTAAAAACGCCGGGACAACGCTCCACACGTCCCAAACTCTTCTCCCTTCTGGCTCCAAAACTATGGAATGCACTTCCCATCACAGTCAGAACTGCAGCCTCACTCCCAATCTTCCGCCGTAGTCTGAAAACCCACCTCTTCAGACTCCACCGTGGCCCGTAGCACTTGCCCTAGCCTAGCCCCTTAGATAGCACATTATGTAGACTTAGATAGTATTTTAAACAGACTTATAGCTTGTTACGTAGACAGCTCTAGAATTGCATTTTATGTAGTCATAACACTTTATAGTACACATGTATAATATATTATATAGTATAGTATGTATAGTTTACATAGATACTCCACTGTTACGTTCTTAGTTTACGCATGATTCATGATAACTACTTTTTGTTGAGTGGTGTAAACCACTCCTACAACTGGCTTTTGTGTGCATAAAAAAATGAGCATGGTTGCTATGTTCAAAATAATTTCTGACGTAATTAAATCACACCCGGGTGAACTGGATGACCGTAGCAACCGTGGTCATTTTCTCTGCGCAAAAAGAGCCAGTTGTGAAATCACATCCAGGTGTGATACATACATTTATCAAAAATGATAGCTTTTTTTACTTAACATATTTTGTGTGATTTCATTACGTCAGACATTACGTCAGACCACAGCTGATCATGCTATATAAAACCTTACACCACTCAGTTCACACGGGTGTGATTTTTTATATATGTGATGTATGCCATGCTTTTGTTATTGCTTAATGTAAGTCGCTCTGGATTAAGAGCGTCTGCTAAATGCCTAAATTGTAATTGTAAATTGTAAATACTATGAAGTTGAACTACTTGCCCCTGTTTTCTTTTATTTAGCTGCGCTGCGCACATCCTACAGTATCATACTTTTGTTAATTTGTCTTAAAATAAATCGATACAACTGAGAGCCTTGGGTTTCATGGTTTTATAAATTACTACTCAAGCGATCTGACCGCTCAGCAAATACAAACGATAGCCGTTTCATGTACAGTACATGTTTGCTTGATTTATTTTCCTACAAAAAATGCATCCGCCGCCACCGAGTGTGACTGCCTTGTTTTTTGTCTGATTTGGTTGCTGGTTTGGATACTCTTTGGATTACTCACATTCTGGAGGATCAAGTGTATGTATAATTCATAGGATGTGGAATATATTTAATGGGAGGAAAGATAAAGCAAAGAAAAAAAACTACTGCAAAAGCTTCTTTTAGCCACAACAGGGATATAAACACACCATGGGACATGTGGACAGGGAACGTCCAGTGTCTGATGGGGCCTTGCATGAATTATGGGCATCACTCCTGTCATTCAATTCATTTGAGTGATCATTCTGTGTGTCGGTCAATATGGGAACACAATGGTCCTCATTCACAACGGCGTTTACGCCAGAGTGTAACGGAAGCGTATACAGATACTAAATATCATCGTATTTCTCTGTCCGATCACGCTGCGATTTGCTCCCGTCTTATTCAGGGAAGCTGGTGTAATCACTTCATTTGTGCGGATCGCAGAGTGTAGCCTTTCCGCATTTTTCCCAAGCGATTCGCCTGGTGTCGCCTGGTTAGAACGCCCATCCCACACCATATAAGGCAACAGGAAATATCGAAATACGTCATCATAGCCTGCACCGGGCTTTAAATTATATACAACAGCCGCGATGAGCTTGTAGAGCAGTTAATTTTGACAGGCGGGTCTCTGCACGGACAGATCTTCAAGCAAACAGCGCGAGTTTTGTATATAATTATAAACGAAACTTGCCAACTTGGCACGCATTGCTTCACTCCTTGTATTGTTAAATGTCAGAACGTTAATAAGTTAACTGATGTTACAGTTACTTTCACATAATGAGAAATAAGTTAATTTGTAGGCTACTGTTCACCACACAACCAAATGCTATATTAAAACTCGGCAATGATAAAAGGCCCTATTGATTAGTCTACTGCGGTGATTGATTCCCTGCCCTGCACTGTCGGATTTGGAAAGCAAATATATGGACACAGGACATATTTTCTTTCTTTTTTTTTCTTGTGGGATTTGGACTTAAGGCTATATTTCATCCGATCCAACTACGTTGTATGTTTCCTCAGCTGCAGGTAAGAGTTGGCTATTCTGTGTGGCGTCCGCATGTGATCAATATACATATTATAAATTAATACCACGACGCAAATGGAGGCAGATAGGTGCTTGCAGCAAATGCATTTAGGCCTACGTGAAACTTTAATTGGCTGAGTCTCTGTCAACATGCTGATCAGCGAGTTACAGTGGTAATAATAATCATCATCAACAGCCTTTCTTGTCTGCTGTCCGTCATGTTTGTGAACAAGCGCGAGTGGAGGTGAGCTGGCTTAAAACTATGATATGACTGGCCGACTTTCAAACACGCTGATGCCATTCATTCAAATAGGCTAATGTGGTCTTCTATTTTTTATATAGGGCTAATCCCCCCCCCCCACACACACACACACACACACACGCACCGACAGTCAGACTGACTCAAAGGAGCTCCATAACGAAACAATTAAAATAGGCCTATACTGCAGACATTACTACACTAAACAACGTTGGATTCGTACAGTGCAGAATGCAGATAAGTGTATGTTCCTATTATAATTGTGAGTTTGTTTTTTAACATGCAGCGCGAGTCCGCGAGACTGCGAGAGCCGATCTACAAGCTCACAGCGCGTTGCACTGCGAGTAGAAAGCTGTCAAGTGAGCAGCGCAATCGCGCATGCTAGAAATATCCTAATAAATAAATAAAAAAGGTGTCGGGCTTGCAGGGGCAGTTTCTGTAAGGCACTCTACTCTAGGCTAACCTGCCTCTAGAATGCATGCATTTAGGCATACAAGTGATACTTGGCTTTTATATAGGCTATCATTTTTTTATGTGCGACCAATGTTGGGGACACATGCCTACATATTTTATCTGAGATTTGGGGACTTTTAATTGATTCAGCATGAAGACTAAAGCCTCTTAATAAATCTACGCAAGCCGTACACGACCATGAGAGGTGGCGCAGCTTTCAGCGGAATTTCCGACCAACCCACGTCACCGTCAAGTTCACATTCAAGTTCATGAATTCCCACGTAATGTGGGAATCCACGTAAATGCCTGTCCGCTCACGCTCCGCTCACGTAACGTCACTTTATGAGCGTAAACGCCGTTGTGAATGAGGACCATTATGACAGAAATCAGAAAGGATCACATTAGTCTACCTGCTGTACCCTACAAGATCTCCCTCCACACAGCCAATTCAAATGACACAAATGACACTCTTGACACTTGCTCTTAGCTGTATAGCCAGACCCATAGAGAGAATTGTGTCACGCTTTGATCTCACCACAATGCAGGTTGTTGCCTCCTGTAGTTCCAAACATTGGAACTTCCTCATTGAGATATAAAGAGAACTTCCACATTGCATTCTTACAATGGAAGACTGTGGTGACGTAACTTTCTCTATTTATGTCATACAAACTATTTCCCACCACAGCTTCCTTGTGTCCTGACTCCTAATATGGCAACCTAACCTGGCAGTGATCTGCCAGGTTAGGAGCAACACTGGCTTACGATGCATTTCAATTAAGCATAATATTTTGTGTGAATAACCTATAATGATATGCGCAAAATATGGACACCAGGGAGCATTGGGATGGCATTTCATAACTGGGGAGACCGTATTCGGGCCGACCTGCGTGCGCTTTGTGCCGCAAAATCTTGATCTTCTGCGGATTTCAAGGCAAATCTGGAGCCAATCTGATCCAATAAATACAAAAGTGTACAGATCTTTTAGATGAAAAAAGAAATAAAATTACTGCATCCACGTTGCAACTAGCATCACTATCCTGTGATTTCACGGTCTCTGCAGCTCTACACATGCAGAGCTAAGGCTTTCTCGCCATACACATATTTCCGGTGTCAACAATACAGGTACTGTGGGAAGCAACTTGCCTGCAACTTCAATAACGGATTTTCTTTTATTAAACATGAGATGTCACATTACACAGCCCTATAGTCAAGAATATGTCTATATGTCAAGAAGCCTCAAACTACTACCGTCTCATCACCGTACTTGGCAACATAGTGGGGTAGAGGGAACCAGCACCTTTTGAGTTGCACACAAAAGCTGCAGCGGTAACATGACAGCATATAGACTGATCATACAGCTAATAGGGCCTGGGAGATGGATGGGTGCCAGTAGTGTTCATTAAAATCTGACGGCTCCCGAGTTCCCGCCGGTGGAATACCGTCTCATCTCGGTGCCTTTTGAATTGACACCAGGACACTCACACTCGGGTGCACGGCAGATGGAGAGATCAATGGGCTGCTCTCCCAGCCTGGGTCTTTGTCCTCCCCGCCCACCCTTCGACCCCCTGCCATGTTACAGTATGTCTTCTGGATATATTAGCCGCTCTGTTTCTCAAATCCTCACACTTTCTCGGCATTCCTCTGCCTCTCTCGCTGCAGGAAGAATGCTCGTTATAGCCGACTGCTGCGCTGAATGGACATTGCCATTGGACAGATGTGGATTTTTTTTACCAGCAGACCTCCCGGTCTTTCATTGGGTCAGCATCATTATTCCGACCCTGTCCCTATCCCTATAATCACACGCAAAGCCACGTTGTCGGACTAATGCACTGTCGGGATTACGAGAGGACCCCCTTTCATTACCCCCATCACGTGCACATATATAGACATCAAAGGGGGCTTCAGCCCATGCCCTTTTACCTGTCTGTAAAAACTGGCCTCCATGAATGCAGCATTTACTATGGTGAAATAAATGGAAATGCCCCTCTTTCCATGCCATACCCGAAGGAATCATTCAGGAGACTTCCCAGCATTTTGTGTTGAAATAATTTGTCCTGAGCTTGTAGATTCGAGTCCCCCATCATTCCCATCAATTTACATCTGTGCAGCATTTCGTTCATAATGTTCCGATTGTTAGGCCTATATACTCACGCTATGGACAGAAGCATCACAGGTCTAAAATCCAAGTTCATGTTCAATTCCATCTGTTTCCAAGTCATATAGCCTACAGTCAACAGCCTGCTAAATAGAGAGAGAGAGAATGCGCGTGTTGCTTTTACACTCAGTTGAGGAATACAGGTGTGAGATGGAGGATGACTGATTTAAGCAGTCACACCTGGCCTGAGTCAAACTAGAACTGGACTCAGAGCTGGGTGTGGCTGCGCACCTGTTGTGCATGATGGACTTGATCAAGGCACAACAGGTTAAATCAGTCATCTCCACAAACACGGAGAGAACCACTGTCTAGACAGGGGAGAGCCATCTGCTCTCCTGTGTAAAATTGTGAATTATTCCCTGAACTAAGAGGGATAAACCAATCTACTTAAGAAAGCTGCCCTGCCCTGTGTTGTGTTGTGTTGTGTTGTGTCCTTCCTTGCCCTGGGTGGTGACTAGTCGGTCACAACAGGTTTGGTGCAATCAATAAACAATATGTTTGGTCACCTGTTACTCACCCATAATTCACACTGACAGCTGCCAATAGATGATATTGATGAGATTATGTGAATAATAATAGACAATTATATTAAATTCCAGTCCTGTCTTCCCGCACAGATCTGCGTGCACCAACTGATCTGGTGTAGCCAGGATCATTTCGCACGCACATTATTTTCACATAATGCGCATACGTACTCTCTCTGTGTACCTCGGCCGTGAAGGAGACATGATGTTATACAAGGACACAGGAGTCGCCTATACCATTTACGTCAGTATGGTCCTGGGGAACCAACCTGTGCGTGATCAGCAATGCATTCAGTCCTTTTATCAGCCACATAAGAAAGCTCAGCAACAACCGTACCTGCACACAATTGGCCAGAAGAAAAACACCAAAGGCATTCAACAAGAGTAAGGGGTGCGGAGCATGTTTTCGATTCCTCCCTCCCCCTGTGGATGGAACCTGCCGTCTAATTGATGAGCCATTCGTAGAGGCCCTTTTTATATCTGCTGCTTTTACAAAGGATGCCGCTGCGGGGCGCAGGGGGGGGGGGGGGGGATTGTCCATCCGAATCTAGCCCACACCTAGATTCTAGCCCGCAGTGCCAGAGAGGAAAATGTCAATCCAAAGTGGGCAGCCACAGCATCTGTTCCAGGTGAGTGGCTTTACCGACAGCGAGCACGTAGGCACTACAGGCCCATCAGACTGAGGGGGGGGCTCCAGCTCCCAGCGTTGGCTGGAACATCACAAGAGCCGGTGTGTAGTGAAAGGTCGCAAAGGGCTGCTTGCTCTCGGAAGAGATGAAACCTCTCCGTCGCGCCACGCCCAGGTCATCAGCTTTGACTGACAGACAGCTGCCCCCTCGGGAAGGCCCCTGCCTGGGGGTTTGAAGTCTGATTACGACTGGAAGATTCCCCAGGGAGCTCAACATTGATCGCTGTCAGGCGGAAACCTTGTATGTCCAAAACTGTGACTTTTCATTATTTCCCAGTTTAACATGCCCAATAGAGTGTATCATTGTTGAAGATACAGAACAGTTGAGGTCAGGACCTATGTGTGGGTGGGAGCCCCTAGCTGGGCTTGAGTCACTGGTGTCAAATTGTGCGTGTGCGTAAAAGATTTTGAATTGTTGCCTGTAATAGTGTGGTTAAAAAATATATATTTTTGGTGCATATAATTGTCTCCACCAGGCCGAAGGCATGAGGAGAGAGTATGTTTTGCAGTCCGTCCGTCTGTGTGTCCGTCCGTCTGTGGACAGCTAATCTCCGGCACTGTTGGCTTGATCGCAGCCATACTCTGCACACACACTCCCTGAATGCCACAGCTGAACCTCTGCCCCAAGGTTTTCACATTGGCCTCTTATAGCGCCACCAGAAGGCCGCTTTGTGCAAAACAATTTTTTGGACAGTACACCTACAGAATTTGTCCAAACATCACGCAAATTGGTACACAGTCTCTCTAGAGCCATTCAACGAAACGGGTCTTTCTGATTTTTCAGACTCCATCCTGATTGGCTTCCAAAGTTCGCAGGAGTGCTCACACATCGTGTGATTTCCGTGAAATTGTGCACGCACATTCCCACTAGGCCGAGGAAGAAATGCCACTTTAACATTTTCAACTCAGCCTCGTGGCACTATAACTGGCCGATTAGTGTTTTTACCTCTAACTGCACGGATCTGTGTCTAACTTTGTATGCCAACTCCCTAGAGGACAAGGAAAAACCTTTGTCTGGAATTTTTCACATCTGCTCTTTATAACACCACGAGGAGGCCGACATATGTAAAACACATTTTCTACTATTACTCCTTCAGATTGTATCACATGACTCGACTTCATGTGATCAAGACGGGTAGCCCGCTTTGTACCCGTTTTGTACAAATCGCCACAACTACTCAAACTGTGCATGCATATTCCCACTAGGCTGAGGAAGAAATGCCACTTGACAGTTTTCAAATCAGCCTCATGGTGGCACTACAACAGGCCAAGCCGCGTCTCACACACACACACACCCACACACACACACACACACACACACACACACACACACACACACACACTGAATGATCAGCAAGTATTGATATAGTAAATAATGCACAACTTTTTGCATAATTTCTTCAGTACAGTATATATTGCACTACTTATGTGTGTTCGTCACCAAATTGGACTTGTGCCACGGCGTACCGTTTGAGAAGCACTGTTTTGGCCAGCTGTTGCTCGAGGCTCACAGGTCTTGGCATTTATACTCGGTACATCAGCTCACTGATGGTGAAAACAATTTCTCATCTCCGTGAGCGATACACAGTGTCCCCCAGCCAGTCAACCAATCAAAGCTGTGAGTCGCTATAGGGAGCCTTTCAGGAGATGGCTCACTGCCAGGGAGATGTCCCAATGAGCCCAAACATCTGGTTCATAGGGCCTTGTTTGCATGGTCTTGTTTGGTCTTACAGCCAAAACATCTGGCACAACTGGCTCACAGGGGTTGTGTATAAATTAAGTAACAAACACAAAGAGAAAGACGTTACTTTGGGTGAACATTTGGGTGAACTTGAACTAATGTGTGAACCAAGTGTGAACATTAGTGATTAGTGAGTAATTGCACTCAGTGAAATTGTTTGTCTTCAGGGGTATTGCATTATGCTAGGCTGTGGCTCAGGAGGTAGAGCAGGTTGTCCAATGATCCCTGGGTCGGCGGTTCGAATCCCGGGTCCTCCTGTCCACATGTCGAAGTGTCCTTGGGCAAGACACTGAACCCTACATTGCCTCCAATGAGTTGGTCAGTGTGAGCTTGCCACCATTGGTGTGTGGACGCTGGCGTCCACTGTTCACCGCTTCACCTCCCAATGTATGAATGAATGAACCATTGTAAAGAGCTTTGAGCACTTGGAAAAGCACTATAAAAATGCATCATTACACGGATCTGTATAGAATGATGTATCGTTTCCGCCAGGCCGAAGGCCAGGGATTATGTTTTCACCCGGTCCGTTCGTGTGTTGTTGTTTTTTGTTTCCATCTATGAACAGCCAATTCCCGGCACCTCTGGACTGATCAGTGTGAAACTTTGCAATGCATGCACACTTGCACAGTTGAACACTCCCAGTAAGAGCTCTTCACAGGTCCAGAAAAATGTATTTGTTCCGAGATCCGATTATTTCCGAGATGTTAAATGTTATTAAGGTTGTTTCCATTTTCTACAAAAATAGCAGATGTACAAGCTTGCAGCGTGGCACGAAGTGACGCACTGTGAGCTTGTATATACATATAAATGGATAAAGTGGTTAAAATGATTGCAATGCTGAATTAAACATTTTATCTGTTGACCCCCCCAAGGACCACTGGGGGGTCCATACCCTGTCCATTTTGCATGACTACATTTTCCACCATTTTGCACACTTTCCTACTACTGCTGAACTCACACAAATTGGCAATTATCTCTGGAGTGACCAAAATGATCAAAATATATCACTCAGATGCTTCATATTCCATTCTAATTGGATATGATCGACTTCCAAAATGTGCGGTCCAACCCGGCCTGGGGGAGTTGGTAATTGTAGCTTACGAAGCAAACTAAACTATCGTCTCTGTCTGTGGTATGATCAAGTAGTATAGGCATTAGGCAAAAAGTTCAAATATCGAGAGGTTATAGCATTGGTATGTTGTATTAAGTTGGAAAGATATGCTCAATGACTCATGGGATGAGTACTTACTCCACTCTTAAAATATGTACAGAGCGTTGTACTTTGATCTTTTCTGTGTTTTCCATCCTTTTTTGGCCCAAATCAAATGTTGTATGGTCACGACTCACGATTCCCCTTGTAGTAGGTTGGCGTGTGTGTGTGTGTGTGTGTGTGTGTGTGTGTGTGTGTGTGTGTGTGTGTGTGTGTGTGTGTGTGTGTGTGTGTGTGTGTGTGTGTGTGTGTGTGTGTGTGTGTGTGTGTGTGTGTGTGTGTGTGTGTGTGTGTGTGTGTGTGTGTGTGCGCGTGCGCAGTTTAACATGCCCGATAGAGTGTATCATTGCTGAAGATACAGAACAGTCGAGGTCAGGACCTAGGTGTGGGTGGGAGCCCCTAGCTGGGCTTGAGTCACTGGTGGGGCCCACCCACACCACAACATGATAAGCTACTGTACAACTCCAACCATATGTTAAGTCCTGAAACATGTATCCCAATGGAGTATATGCAGTGGTTCTCAAACTTTTGTTAAAATTTTAACACAAAGATTGCGGATGTGGTAAGTGGCTTGCGCGCGGCCGGAATTAGGGAGATTAGTACTCAAGTACTTCCGTTTTCCCCGCTTGCAGACCGCCATTGTAAGGAAAGGCTAATGTTAGCATTAGCTCACGCTAGCTATCTAACTCGAGAAATGTTTAGATTTCAATCGCGATGCGATTAAAAATCTGAAATCAGATCCGAACCTCGGATTTCTGATCAGCACAACGGACAGCGATGTCGTTTTTGAGAGAGAGAGAAAATCTGAAATCAGATCCGAACCTCGGATGTCTGATCGAGAGAGAGAGAGAGGATTATATGCGAGTCAAGCCCGGCTGGACTGACAGTTCCCCACTATTCCTGTAATTGTCTCCACCAGGCCGAAGGCATGGGGAGAGAGTATGTTTTGCACTCCGTCCGTCCGTGTGTCCGTGTGTCCGTGTGTCCGTCCGTCCGTCCGTCTGTGACCAGCTAATCTCCGGCACCGGTAACCCGGTCGATGCCAAATTTTGCACACACACTCCCTGGATGCCAACGATGAACCTCTGCCCCAACATTTCCAGAACGTCCTGTTATAGCGCCACCAGGAGGCCGCTTTGTGCAAAACAAATTTTTGGACAGTACACCTACAGATTTTGTCCAAACATCACGCAAATTGGTACACAGTCTCTCTAGAGCAAGGGTTTTCAACTGATTATGAACCAGGGACCACCACCCTGACTGAGAATCAACCTGGGGACCACCACCCTGACTGAGAATCAACCTGGGGACCACCACCCTGACTGAGAATCATGGGGACCACTACCCTGACTGAGAATTAACCTGGGGACCATTGTTGTGTTGGGAGGGGGGATATGGGCGTGGTGTGGGGGAAAGAAATTAACCTTCCATATTAAACTCATGTTGCTGTTCATTGTAACTTACTCTATGAGTAAGCAGACACTTGCGATTGATTATGGGCACATTTCCTTATAATGGTGACTCAACCAGGCAAACCGGTACGGTTTCCCTTGAGATTCTAACTCACCTTTCTGTGGAAGTTCTTGACATCCGACTTCCCAGTAACTGACAACATCGACGCGTCATCGTTTGTCACCAGATCATTTACTGCATTGTTTCTTAACTTGTGGTCAATGCAATAAATCTTCACTTTCCTACATTACTAAATGCATGGTCAGGGACCACATGCAACACCTTCACGGACCACCAGTGGTCCACGGACCACCTGTTGAAAACCCATGCTCTAGAGCCATTCAACGAAACGGGTCTTTCAGATTTCTCGGACTCCATCCTGATTGGCTAAGATTGGCTTCCAAAGTTCGCAGGAGTGCTCAGTTTCAAACAAAATGCTGCAAATCATGAACACATTGTGTGATTTCCGTGAAATTGTGCACGCACATTCCCACTAGGCCGAGGAAGAAATGCCACATGAACATTTTCAACTCAGCCTCTTGGTGGCGCTATAACTGGCTGAAAAGTGTTTTTACCTCTAACTGCACGGCTATGTGGATAACTTTGTATGCCAACCTTTTCCTGGAATTTTTCACATCTGCTCTTTATATAGCGCCACCAGGAGGCCGTAAAACACATTTTCTAATATTACTCCTTCAGGTTTTATCCAAATTTCACGCAAATCGGTACACATGCTCTCCATAGTCATGTGATCAAGACGGGTTTGTTTGATTTCTCATAATCCACCCTCATTGGCTACGATTGGCTTCTAAACTTTTCAGGAGTAGCCCGCTTTGTACCCGTTTTGTACAAATCGCCACAACTACTCAACGCAGCGTCCGATTGTGGTGAAACTGTGCATGCATATTCCCACTAGGCTTTGGAAGAAATGCCACTTGACCGTTTTCAAATCAGCCTCATGGTGGCGCTACAACAGGCCAAGCCGCGACACACACACACACACACACACACACACACACACACACACACACACACACACACACACACACACACACACACACACACACACACACACACACACACACACACACACACACACACACACAGGTCACCTGGTGGAGACCTGTGCCCAGAAGGGCACTTTTTCTAGTTAAAGATGTATTTCTCATATAAATGATTGTATGAACAAAACTCAACCCATGTTTGTTCTTTGCTCTAATACATCCCTTTGAAGTCTGAGACATAACTATCCATGTACAACACTGCTGTTTATTTTTTTTACCCAATCTCTCAGACAGGTTTCCCTCCTATAGACTGAAGAAACAGTCCCTCCAACAGTACATGTACACGTTTTCAAATGTAAAATATTTATAGAAATCTTTTGAAAATAGCAGATCTACAATCTAGCTTGTTAAATGTGTCGCTTTGCGACGCATTGCGAGCTTGTAGATCTGCTATTTTCAAATGGCAGACATGTACAGTATATAGGGCTGAAGTGGGTAATGTATGTTTACACACATTAACGATAGACCGGAATGGAAAAGTAATCAAACCCATCTTTTTATTTTTTCTTAAAATGCAAACTGTACAAAATGATTCAATACTGATTATTTCTATTGTAAAACTATATGATACAAAGTCAAAATACAATATTTGCTGTTTACATATCAATATACTTTGATTTTTTTTAAATTAAAATCGATATTTCGATACAGTTCTAGATACAGTTGAGACTTTAATCCTTGTGAGATAAGAAAATGCGGTTATATAGAGCAGTGGTTCTCAAAGACCACCCCTCCCCCGCCCCATGTGGTTCCACTGCTACTACTCACGGTTGTGTCAAAAGAGAGCATTGTGCATCAATTGGCCTCTGAGATCAAATGATTGCAGCAACATACGATGTTGCGGTGAGCAAGGCGAGTGGAGCAGCAGGGGATGGATGCCTGCTGATTCCCACTCAACTCGGCTTACCCGCTCTGACGGCAACTAAAGCCCTACTGAAACTGAGATGATGAACAATGAAGACACCGAGTGCCCTAGCAATATATGGATCAAGATGGTGCATTGGTCTAAAGCTGTGAATCTCAATCTTCATTAGGCCACAGACCCCCTTTTCATACCTTTTATTTATTTTGTATCTCTGGGACTCCAATCGTCACAGAAATGTGTAGATGCAGTGTTAATTTAGAGAGTGTACAAATGGAACCAAATTAACCCTTAAGAGTTCACTTGGTTCCATTTGTACAGAGCCATAACGGTCCATTTGGACTCTCTGGCCCCTTTTCCACCAGGGTTGAACCAGTTCTGTATTTTTCCACCGGGTTGAACCAGTTCTGTATTTTTATCCTGCCTAATTTTGAACCAAATGAATTGGTTCAGATCCCTAAAAGTTGGTTTGGAACTGGAACCAAAAAATACTTCTTGCCCTGAAGTGGGAACCAAAGTGGGCATGTCACTATTCAGGTTAACACCCTCCGCGCCATTGCCGATGATTAAAGTCAATTGAATCCTAATTTTGATACTGACGCTTAACGCCATTGCCAACGGCCTTCGGCAATTGCGCTTTTATAGCGCGTTCGATTGCTCGAGCCAAAATGCTACTCACGTTAGCCGGTTAGCTATAGCTGTGTTGTTAGCACAGCACTGGATCGCCCATCTTAGTTTGTCGTCGCCATAATAATCCATTCTATCCATTTCTTTCAATCGCCTGTATCTCCTATTCCTTGTCCCAGATGGCATTTTGGTCAAAACAGCGTTTCTTTGACGGCACAGATCTGACGATCTGGAGCTCTGGTCTGGATTCACATTGTAAACAAGGCCGGCCCAGCTCCGTGTAACTTCCTAACTTAGGACTACTGCTAGTGAAGCGGAAATGGCGGCTTTTCAAAATAAGAGCTCAAATTTTAAAAATGCTGGCGTGAATTAGATCCTAATAATTTCAATAAATGATAGCGCTAAAAGAAGGTGATGATAATATGCAGCTGCATTCTCAAGTATTCCCAGGTTTTACAACAGGATATTCACTTTATGGTTCAACTGCAGACTGCCTGTCAAGACAACAAACAGACTGAACTGGGTCTTTTTCATTTCCTAACTCAGCAGCAGGTGTGTTACCAAGTATTACGTGAGGATGAATCTCTAAATAAGTTTACCATCCGTCCCCTGGCAACCGCCAATTGTCTGGAGCCTGAGTGATTGTGTCCTTCTCTCTCTTTCTGTCTCTCTCTTTCAATCTCTCCAAACCTTGTGAATTGCTTATTTGTGTTGTACTTCTAAGCATAGTTTAGGCATCTCTCTCTCTCTCTCTCTCTCTCTCTCTCTCTCTGTCTCTCCTCTCTCTACCTTCCTTTTATCTGGCTCTTGTTTGTTTTCTGCCTAACCACAGCTCAATTATAATAATTGTACTGTATTGCGCTGGTGGGTGGCTAAATGAACTCACACCAGGCTAAACGAAAACAGCATACCTATACTGCTGAGTTCAGACAACAACGAGATATCACATGAAACAGGATGAAGCGCCAAGTGGGGGATTATGAAATGTCAGGACTAGGGCTGTCCCCGACTAAGGATTTGTATAGTCGAAATTAATATGAATAAATTTGCTGTTAGTCGACTGATAGTCGACTGAACACCCCCCTGCACCCCCCCCCCACCCCCCCCCCAAAAAAACAACACATTTGCATTAAGGTTGGGCGATATGCCAATTGTTTTCAATCGCCCATCGTCTGTTTTTGCAGCGCCGTTCGCTACGCGTTGAGAGCTTGTAGATCCGTCTATTTTTGCAGCGCAGCGCAGCCAGGGTAACAAAATAAAAAATAAGTTACAGGTGGAGATGAAGTGAAGTTGGAACGGACAAGCAGCTGCAAGCCACGCTAACATCACAACCACTGGCTGGTGACAGTGTTGTTAGCCGCAGCAACATGTAGCCTGCCCTGGTAACTTCTCCTCCTCCCCGGAGAACTCTTGCCTCCACAAGCTCTCAAGGCATCGCGTCCTGCCTGTTTTTGCAGCGCCGTTCGCTACGCGTTGAGAGCTTGTAGATCTGTCTATTTTTGCAGCGCTGGTGTCGGGGTTCGTTCACGTTGTCAATAAAAAAATAACCTAGATTACAGGCGGAGATGAAGTTGAATCAGTAGCTAACGATCCCCGACCCTACACTAACACTAGCAGCCTGTTTTTTATTTTCCCCCCGACTTCACGGGTGGCGCATTGGGATTGTGATGAGACACGAGACAGCAGTGTGCATTCTGTTGTGACTGTATATTATTAAACTGCATGGGTCTGGACTCCGGAGCATAAACAACATGTAGGCTACAGTACACTACAGTAGCCTCCCTCGGCTCGGTCCCTCCCAGCCTTTACTCTGGCTGCCAGAGTGTTCCCCGATGCTGCGGTGCGGGGACTGGGAGCATACATTATAACGGAGGAGGGGTTTTCCACCCGGCCCAAAAGAAAAAAAATCGTCCCGACTGTTTTTTTTTTTTTTGGTGAACATCGACTGAGAGGTTGTCAGTCGACTGAGACCCGTTCTGATCGATTAGTCGACTATTCAACTAATCGAGGTCAGCCCTAGTCAGGACACAATGGGACTGCAGGGGAATCAACTGCACCACTTTGTGTTACTGAAATGAATCACTTGACTGTGAGACACACACACACACACACACACACACACACGCTGCTGAAAGTTGGGGTACCATTAACAACCAATAGAGGGTATGCGCGTGACATCATCATCATACCCGGAAGTTATGCGGGAATGCCTACTGAGTGGCAAAAAACTAATTTCTGGCCTTGACAGCCCATACATCCAAACAAAAAAGTCCTATTTGATTGCATTAAATGACTTTAAACAACATTAAATTCACTTTGTCACTCGATCTGCCATTCACTTTATGCATACACTCTATATAGGAGAAATGTTCTAAATTTCATTATACTTTAAGTAACATGTGATGTGTCAAACTAGGGGGTTTTCATGATTCTGAATCCATTCCAAGCATTAGTTTTGCACGAAAAACAGTGTGTGCAAAACAAATGCTTGGAATGGGTTCAGAATCATGAAAGCCCTATAGAATCATGTTCCGAAATGTTCATTGGCTCTACAGTAATTGTTTGTATGAATCTGTATTATGTACATCAGCCTTGGAGCAACTCCAACAGCATTGGAAGCAGCCATTAACTAAATGTTATTCCTCCATGAATTGGAGGCTGTAATTTTGACATTATTCTCTGACCTTCCAATTAGACTGGGAGGTAATTATTTCATGTCGGCCATGGAATCAAATCATTCATTAGACCAAACTAAAGAAGCTGCATCGATTCATGCTCATTCGTGCTGAGTCTGAGAGGCTGCAAACGTCACCCGTAACTGTAGACGGTAACCACGTGCATTTAGCCTACTTTATTACCGTGCTATATTTTGAGTATCTGACAAATATTGTAATTTTTACAAATATTGTAATTCTTTATGCACTAATCTAACTATAAATGCACTACGTCTCTGCGTGCGTGCGTGCGTGCATGCGTGCGCGTGCAGTATCCATTTATATTGATGAGGTCGGGGTAAAAACCATGTACTGTAGGTCCTAAACTGCATGTCTTTTTATATTTAAAACCATTCCTGCTGCTATTCCATCACCCTGATATGATGTGGTATGCTGTCAGGCCCACGCTTGACTCTGAGAGATGGACGTGCAGGGACTCATTCCACAAATACTGAAGGAATAAAACAAAGGGACAGATTGTGGGTACAACAAGGATCCTTCAGCTGGCTGCAGGGGCCGGCAGGGAGACGTCCATGTTGCTGCTCCACCACCCAGAGATGTTCTGGGATAAAAGGAGCGAAACATGCTAAAGGGTGGCTCCTGACTGATGACCCAGCAGCCAGCACCATGGCACCGTCGGAGGTGCGTCAGGCAAAAATGCCCAGCATGTGTTTCACTTATGCTTACATCTAGCCTCGCGTAGCCAGAAAATTGTCTGGCATTGCTCAATTGTGGGAGGATTCCGTCCCTCCGCAGTAGCAAGGAACCAACCAGATTATAGTCTGGAACCAGGGTATAACCAACCAGGGCCCAGTATGCAAATATAGAGCGGGCTTATCACCTGTGACGTACATTGAAAGAGACAAGTTTGCTGCTCTGATTGGTTGTAGGTCTAACCAATAGTCTGTTTGAATCTTTTTGTAACTGCCCCTTGGAAAAAATCCTAACACTGAGAAGGGCTAGAGCTAGACTAATATCCAGTAAGTGTACAGTAAGTGCAACTGTTGTGTCATGCCACACAGATGACACACACCGTGGCACACATGGCAGTAAGGAGCCTACAGTTGCTGTCCGAGCAGAAACCTCTTATCGCCGTTTTTAAACTGTTTTCCCGTAAACGCCCATACTTTGAATTTGAATCTTGAAAAGTAAGCATTTTGGACATATGAGGTTTCCACCCGACAGAGACGATATCCAGTGGGCCACCACAATCTTAACACAATCGGTGCCGGGATGCCTTCAAAATAGGAGCTCTGGGGTGCCGGAAAGACATGGCCGCTTTTATCATCTATCAGCTTTATCCAGCTGATAGATATGTAATGACTATCAACAGTGGATATAAGACTGATATAGCACACACTGTCTGTACACTGTGTGTATTTTCTTTTTTTGTGGCTTTTACCTTTATTTTTTAATATTTGTTTTATGGAGGGACAGATAGTAGGATGATAGGAAATGGGGAGAAAGATGGGGGGGTGACATGCAGTAAAGGCCGATCGGGAGTCGAACCCGTGGCACACTGCCAGACTGGATTACCAGCCAAGGTGCCTGGACCGCTGAGCCACGGCCCAGGCCCACTGTGTGTATTTTCTGCTTTAAAAGAAGAGCAGCGGCCTCCTAGTCGATATTCAAGAGAACTTTGTCCATTGTGGTATACTTTTAAACTTCTTTAGTTTTAAGGTATATTCAGTGATTTCACTTAATTCAAATATCTCTTCTTTTTTTGTTTTGTTATGATAATCCTCCCTACTATAGAGTGTGCTGACCAATGACCATATAAGGAGTTCCTCCCTGTCCACAGTTAACCCCTACTCTCTATCCAATCAGGAAAGAGAGTAGCCTTCCGCCAATCACGATCGAGCGGTGGCAGACCTTGGTGTGCGTTAGAGCTCTTCATGGGTCCAAAAAAATGGTTCCGAAATCCGAAATTAATCTGTGACATGTTACCGATTCCGACCCGTTCCGAAAATATTTTCAAATAGTTAAACCAAACCTGAATGGATCCGTGACAATTTCGTCCGATTCCGACCCGTTCCGAGATTTCTTTCAAATTGCGGCGCCGAGTCCGACCGAGATCCGATTATTTCCGACATTCCGAGAGACCCGACCCAGCCAGGCAGACATAAATGTGGACTATAACGTATTGACCAATTACCATTTTATGATTAAAGCGTGAAAGAGAGAGAGACACAGACAGACAGAGAGAGACTGCGCGCTGCAGTAGAGGGTGAGAGAGAGAGAGAGAGAGAGAGAGAGAGAGAGAGAGAGAGAAAAAAAGAGTCTTGTCTCTTCTCGTCTCTTCAGCGTGCGTGCATTTAAAATTAACCAAACGTATCATTTATTTTTTACACACAATCATCAGTTTTAGCAGAAGAAGATGCATGTAGCCTACCGGTCTTAATTGGCTGAATGGAATATTAACAAGGCGTGACACTCAATGCACTTATAAACAGCTCCTGCTTGGCTCTCTTCTTTATCCACGTGTGGGGAATGGGATACATAGGAGAGTTGTCATGGTTGCTTGAATCCTTCTTATAATAATTTGATTTGAGCTTTGCTAGTTTGCTTTCACCTCGTTGAGGTCAACACTGTTGTCGGGATCCGTGATCGTGATATAAAGTATAATTGCACACCGGTGTTTTCATTCAAATCAGCGCAAGGCAAAACCATGCAGGACGGGGCTTGAATTGTGTGGTAAGTCTTACCACACAATGCTGGTCTTACCACACAATGCTGATCCTAAATCAGCATAATCATCACACGTAACACAGCCGTTAGTGTCGCTGCAACACTAACCTGATCCTAGGTCAGCTTAATTACGTTAAAACACGACTCCGGCCCGAGCGGGGCTCGGGTCAACTCGGGTATTTTCGGAGTCGGGGAACCCGGTGAAGAGCTCTAGGGCTCCAATTTTGTCGCATCCTTTACCCGCAGCGCGGCCCGCAATTCAGCCGCTGCCCGAACATTACGAATATAGGAGCTTTCGCTGTCCCTTAATGGTATTTTCGTCCAGCATCACCCGCTATCTTCTTTCAGCGGCAGCGGCTGCAGCTATGAAGCAATTTAGCACTAACGGGCGACGGTTAAGGGATCTATTAAAGGGATCTCTGAAAGCCAAGACTGGTGATTGGTTAAATCTGATTTAATTATTGCAACGCCCAAACCACACCTATGCATAATATAACGGGTAACGGAGGTGTTTAAGGGATTTAGACAGGTAACCATAATACCAACTTTAGTTGGGGAACACCCTTTCCCCACTCCTAAAACCCCAATTAGTGGCTTTAGAAAGATGAGACAAAAATGGAGCCCCTAGTGTGCGTGCTGTTGGCCGTTGACCGGGGCGGACCAAGGTTTTTTCCAAATCACCCAAATCACTGAATGCTACTTTAACAAGAAGCATTGACTGATTATTGACGAGGAAAACTCAGTCCATTGGTGCCAGGAGTTTCACATCTTGAGTTTGGCACAACAATGAATTGACAGCTTTTATCAGTTTTAGAAGTTCCCTTCCACACTCTTCTAGCAAGATGGATGAGGCGAAGATGAGATTCTTCACTAACAGCCTTTTTCTCTTTTGTTTATTTGCTTTCCTTTGCTGCTCTGAGATGAACCCCAGAGCCAATACGAAGCCTTATCTAACCGCCCACAAACCAATTTTGCTTGTCATGTGTCGGCACTCGGCCCATATGCATAAATAAAGCGGCGGGGAAGAGTTTGCTGCCAGCAGAACGTAATCCTACTGTCTGCGGAAACTCACAGTGCTGCCTTGTTGCCCCCGATAATGAGCAAGAATACACATCCTCGCCCGCGGGGTTCGGGGGTTAGGCCGTCCAGAAATGCAAATGGCTGTCTGAAGCACCCTCCGCTTGGCTTCTTTCATATTCAGATTTGACATAATTAAGCCCCAGATGGCCATCGTTCAATCAGTGAACGTGCACGCCCGGGCGCATGCACACACACATCGTATTACTACACAGTATACTTGCGAGGACATCAACGTTTTAGAATCGGGCTTTTATGAATGCGTCATTATGGTCTGTCAGGTGGAAACCCTCATATGTCCAGAACTGTCACTTTTCAGGATTCAAATTAAATACTGTAGAATGATCAAGTAGGGTGCTAATTTACGAAAAACTCAAAGTTACGATATGGAGATACAAGGTTTCTGCCCAACAGCAACTATATGAAGAGTCTTCAGCTACCAGACGAGTGCTTTAGAGTCAAGCGTGCGTACAGACGCCATTGAGCACCGCTGCTCGAGCACCTGGCTGATTGTCCTCCAACAGAGGAGGTGGCCTTTTGGGGAGCGCTAATTAATTATTTAAATCCCATTTTACGGTGACCCTGGGACCCTCATTTGTCATATTTATAGTTTATGGGTTTGTGTGACTGACACCGCGAGGCGGCCTGCTGTGCGAGGGTGGCCTGCTGTCCACCCTCGTATAAACCGTAACAATAAAACATAACAGCTGTTACTGTACTTGTTGCGACTGCAGGTCGCATTTACTAGAAAATCGTGCATTTCCTGTCAGTCAGTCACCCCCAGGCATGACCATATATGGAGATCCCTGATGTCATCAATATTTGCCAGCAACTTTACATCTGACCTCAAACCTAAAACCCTTAGATCTCCATATATGGAGCTGACCTGTTCTGACATTCCATAAGTTGATCCTTCCCCATCCATCCTTCCTCTTCGATGTCTCTCTTTTGACTGATACCTGTCCATTTAAACTCTAGACGGGCCCGCCCCAAAGTTATTAGTGCAGTTATTAGTGCAGCGACCTCTCTCTCAGGCGTCTTACTGGTAGTAGTAGCCTATAGATACTCCTGGCCAAATGTTTACAAGGTAAAGCTGCTCCCATTACAAGAGAAACCTGCTCAGTAAATGTGGTATTCAAGTTAAAGCACTAGAATACCTGCTTTTAAAAATACTTTCAAAAGTACATGCTTTAAAAAATGCTTCTATTCAGAAATACAAATTCAAGTACGTAGTCTTTTTTTAATGTCTATGCATTGCTGTATTGAAAGGTAGACATTTTCAACTACAACAAAATAAAAAATGCTTAAAGTAACCGATCTACGTTCATAAGATCGGCTATTTGAACAATAGCCGGTTTAGTGGTTACTGCAATTCATAATGTATTCCTTCCTAGAAATGTAGTGGAGTCAAAAGTACAGTAAATGTCTTTGAAATGTGGTGGACTGAGGGTCATAATGTTTCCAAAAGTATCAGGTTAAGAATCTCACCTATTTTCACTTAATCTGACCAAAGCCATAATTTGTCACAAGCTCAGTGTGGCTGCTGGGACTGTCACAAAGCCAGGAGGATAAATGCCACCAAGGGAACAATTCCAAGGCCTTAATGCCTCAAGATGGCCTGAGCCATTTGAGCTGCATGGGGAGAAATAACCTTACATTCTATGTTTTGTGACCTTGAAGTCTATTAAATGTGGGGTGCCATGACCACCCCCCCCCCCCCCCCCCCTTCCTAGGAGGAAGATTAAAAAAAAGTGTACAGAAAGGTCACCATTTCATCACAACTACACTTATTTTCACCTAGGAGTACTTCTTGTCAATAGCTAATAAATGTTGTGTGTATTGGGCTATTCAAAAACTAACTCTGATGCCAAAACTTGAAAGAGCGTGACCCAAGTGGGACCAGAGTCAGCACTCGGCAAGGTCTGGTGGCGCAAATGTCCAATTATTTTTCTGTTGAACATCCTACAGCTATGAAAATGTTAAAGGCAGTTGCTGTAGCCTGCATAATTATGCCTGTAGTTCCAACAGTCTGGAAAAATGAATGAAAGTGTTCAAACAATGTTTTGAAAAGGTGTTTTATGCCAGCCCGCCTTGAATTTAACATGCAGAGACGTGCTCACAATAACGAACGAGCTTCCATGTTAGTTCAGTACATGCTGACAAAAACAACCTGGTTTACACGGTTATAACCCATCAATCATCATTTTTCACCGTCGGACCAACAAACATCTGTAGGTTACGGTGACTGCCTTTATATTTTTAACAATGTTCAATTCAAGGATCTTATGATCTTGATGCGGTACCGAATCCCATAGTTACAGTGGACAGCGAGGCAACAACACACTATTCACTCTCAAGGTTTCAGCCTCCAGGAAGAAACCCTAACAAATACAAATACAAATGGAGGACATCATTGCACATAACAACCACACCAGGGGGTTTAATGAAGTACTGTCACCTCATAGACACAAAAAAGCACCCTATCTTTAACCACATGGAAGTCATGTGCCAAAATAGCTGACCTACAAGCTCACCATCGACGTGGTGTGAGCTTGCAGATCAGCTATTTTTGACGAAGAGATATGGTGTAGAGGGGGAAAGGGTGAGGGGTTCAACTACAGAGCCCTGAGAGACCCTGTTCAGCAAAGTATAAAGGGTTTAAGTGGGTTTCAAGGCTATTTCAGTTTCCATTGTCATAGGTTTTGTTACAAATCATCAATATCAATTTGGGGGAAAAATGCCGTTCTGAGCATTACTCAAGGGCTTTTTGGTGTGGCTCATTCGAGCCTGGTGTGGACCCACCTAACATTGTCACCCGTCTACCCATGCTAGAGAAATTGTGAAACTGCAATAGTTCATACTACAGATGCTGCTTACATGTTTGTTGGTTCGTTCTTTGTGTCTTTCTGTCCTCCTTTCTTTTTTAATAAGTCTGGGTAGCTCGCAGTCAGTAGAGCACTCGCTTTTTGACCACAAGGTCATAGGTTCCGTCCCGGGCGCCGCCAACTCAGCAAAAGAGTAGCACGGCTTTGGAGTGTATATTGAGCTTGCAGGTCTGCTATTTTCAGCGCACTGCCCACTGTCCAAACGAGAACGTGCATCATACCAGTGGAGTCCGCAGCACACAACAGTGTTACTGTGTGACTGACAAGTATGCAAGAGGCCGGCAAAAGATGAAACAATCGATTAATTATTTTGCGTGTTTGATGCCAGTGCGACACTAGAGCTCGAATGCCCGGATGAAACTCATTGTCTCCCCTCGTAATACTGTAAAGCCCCCAGCAGGGACCCCCCTGAGTCTATATACGCTATTGCTTAAACATTTCACTTGCACTATTTATAAAATTTACTTTGTGTATTTTAATTTATGTAGAAGTCGTCACAACACAAGTGAATAAGGAACTAAACTAAGAATGGACCCTTGTGGCTGCTTGTGGATTCTTAAGACATGATCCTTTGACAACTTTGACATGTTAAAAACTTGCATCTAATTGAATGCTATCAGGCATAACACAGAGGGAAATGCAGTAATAATAATACTTTCCATTTCCAAATTCTACGATTTGGTCTTAAAACTGCGAGACAGTTATTACTGTACACTCTCAGAGTTATGGGGGTCCTCTGACTTAAAAAAAAGTTAGAGAACCACTGCCCTAAATAAACGCCCAATCAAGCCCCTTGAATCACCCTGAAAGGGTTGATTTCTCAATAAAGAATGGCTCACTGTTGATTACCCGGCTTATTACATGCCTACTTAATAAATACACCAATAATTTGACACCAAACATAATGATTTCATTGATTTAAAAAATGGCATAGCTCACTGTCGAGGAAATATGCCTTAATTAATGCACCTTCAACCCTTGTGATGCAACATGCTGTGAGCTTGCACTATTGGCTACCACTGCTACTTTCCCAGACAGTTTGTCAATGATGACATGCCCAGAATAAGAATGCTTGATATGGCTAGCTCAGCTGTCCTTGTACTTTACTTTTTAAAGCTATTTTACAGACTCTTTCATCCCCTTCTGGTCTGGATATCCGCCGTTCCCCCCATCCCACCTCCAGAGGGACGCGTGTCACTTTGACTCCTTAAGTCAAAGTGACTTTGACTCAGGTAAAGCCACCACAAAGACAGAGCCGTCTCCTCGCCATCTGTCACTCAATCTAAACGCTGACGAGCCCCCCTTTCTCTCTCTGTGTTCCACACAGCTGTCACTCATCAGGGATTGTTACTTTCAGGTGCTGCCAATTCGCCCTGGTCTTCCTTTATACTGTACATAAAAGCCCCTCTGTCTCCCCAACGGTACTTTTGATACCATCGACCCAAAAAAAGAAGAAAATCCCCCAGGGTGTCGAGATCTTATCGCAAAGCTTCCATATCAATGTCCTTCACCTAAATGCAGACGTAGAAGAAAAGACACTCGATGTTCTGAGTGATATTTGAAAGAAGACTGTTTAACCTCTCTAAACCCTCTACTGTGTAGAATACAAAGTGCAGTAACTGCGTTTTTGGACACACTGACTTATTTGTGTACATCCAAAAGGTGAAATTAGCCTTCTTGATTTTGGCGGATAAACAATTACCTCAAGAACATAATAGTGTAATATCACTTATTTGCTGATATCACATTTGGCTGACCAGTTGAAACACATTTGGACCCATTATTATCCAATGTATTCTTCCCCGTAGTTATGGCATTTTGGCTTTGTAGGACAGAATAGCTGAGTTGCAACTGTACTTCTGTTCACTCTGCACCAAATTATTGCAAGCCAAATACCATCATTCATTTTTACTGCTACTGATATTCTGTAGGTGTACCTAACCTGCTGTGGGTGTTTCTCCTGCTCTCTCTCCTTTCCTTTAAAACAGACTCTCTGCATTCACACTGAAGAGTTCGCCTACACGGATGCTGTCAGGCGGAAACCTCGTATCTCCACATTTCGACATTATATATATTTTTTCCCTCGTAAATGAATGTCCTACTACTTCATCATACAGTGTCACACAAAAGTAGCGAAGATGGCAGATCTTCAAGCTCGTAGATCGGCTATTTTCGCCACCTTAATTAATTATAATCTTTTGAATAAAAAAGGAACGTTTTTTGGACATACAGTACGCGGTTTCCACCCGACAGCGACGTTATGAAACCAACAGCTTCAGGTGTCTAATTTCAATGAGCGAGTGTTAATAATATACACTGACTCTACCCTATCGTCCGCCCACTCCAAAAAAGTTGAAAATATACAAACAAACGGAAGCATTTACCAGACTCCTACATACATCTGTTTCTATGGTTTACATTGGCAGTAATAACCACACAAACCCTACGGCGTGCCCTATTCCGTGCATGTCTCAAAATATGTGAATGTTCTGCGAAAATAAGCCGATCTACAGGCTCAGCCTCGTGATGCGCTGCATGTGACCCACTTTCTGATGTGACAATAACGTCGATTCTGATTCTTTGTGGCTGTTCGGTGAAGAGACTCAATGTCAAGGGGGGTAAAAAAAGACAGGGTCAAGTATAGACCATAGAGAGACGGCACCGGAAATCCCCTCCCATTCACTTGTATGGAGTTGCTCACCCAACGCATACTCCCTTTTTACTCCTTCCGGATTTGAAAAGTGCGACGGGCGGGGCCTATACATAGCAGATCTACAAGCTCACAATGTGTTGTAGATCTGCTATTTTCAAGATCGGCTATTTTCAAATATACAAAATGTGTATAGAGCTGACGTGGTTAACGTACAAGTACAATATTTAGATCTGAGATGTAGTGAAGTAGAAGAATAAGTATTGGAAACTGGAAATACTCAAAGGACAAATACTACAACAACGTTCTTATGTACAGCACTTATATTAAAGTAAATGCACTTAGTTACTCTCCACCACCGTGTGTGTCATACCTCTCGTAAGTAGCATGATATTCCTCGCAGGGCTACGCCTGTGGCCGTTGGGGACGGGAGCTGGAAGAGCGAGAGACATGAAGAGAGGAGGGTAAGAGAGCAGCGGGGGGAGCGAGTCAACTCTGTTGTGACGTTTTGTGTGATGTTCAAAGCCCGTCGGATTCGCACACAAAACAAGAGTGTGTGTGTTTGAGTGTGTGTGTGTGTGTGTGTGTGTGTGTGTGTGTGTGTGTGTGTGTGTGTGTGTGTGTGTGTGTGTGTGTGTGTGTGTGTGTGTGTGTGTGTGTGTGTGTGTGTGTGTGTGTGTGTGTGTGTGTGTGTGTGTGTGTGTGTGTGTGTGTGTGTGTGTGTGTGTGTGTGTGTGTGTGTGTGTGTGTGTGTGTGTGTGTGTGTGTGTGTGTGTGTGTGTGTACCGGTGGCGGGTGCTCCAGGCAGGTGCGGAAGTATTTTGTCTGGTCTGGCTTTAAGCGCTTCAGTGCAACCCGGGATTCCCCGATGAACTCATTATGAGTCAACTTATCCTCATCACATACTGACAACCTACCAGGGAGAGAGAGAGAGAGTCAAACACAGTACAGTGAATGCATATAAACTGAAGTTTGAGGGAGGGTAGGGCAGGAACAAAGATAAATTGCAAGTGTGGTTGCACTGCCACAAGGAATCCGCTGGGAGATAGCCTGACACTGAATTTTCATTTTGTTTCACTTCATTATTCAGACTGAAAGCCCTCCCCACGGCAGCAGTTTATGGGATGGGTGTCGTCAAAGCGGCAGTCTTTGGTGATTGGTTCATACCAACCAATCAGAATAGTAGGAAAAGATGACGTTGTTGTCAATCATGTGGCTATGGCTAACCCGTTTGCTAACCAAACAAACACAGCCAACGAGCGCTACTAGTATGTAAACAAAAGCGGTAAAATATGTCGGATGATGATGTTTATAAAACCTCTCGTGTCTGTAAAGAAACTATTTATCATACGTCGATTTAATAGCCAGATTGATACGGTCGTGAGTTACCGCAGTGGGGGCAGCCATGTTTGTTGTCTGACGTTGTTGAGTGACAGGGCTGATGGCCAATCAGCTGCTACGATCGGATTTTCGATCGAGACTGACGTGGTCGTAGGGAGAGTCTCCAGACCTGAATCGCCAGAACATATTTCTTTAATGGGCGTGGCTAGCGATTCAGGGCTGGAGCCAGGCTATAGCTGGGAGATGGATTCCGTCTTGAATTCTTCATGTATTTGTTCTTCTTTCATGTGGGAAGCCATTTGCACACTTGTAATTCATGGGTTTATGCTAGAAAGTTCTGTTCTTGATGAAACGTCCATTAAACTCAATGAACAAAAAGGTTAACAAAAAACTGGTTAAACAATAGCCTACAGCAAACTACACTAATGAAAACTAAGGCTTCCTGTGCAGCGCATTGGGGATGCATGGCATGCAGCTGGAGATAAGAACAGGAATATTTAGTTGATCAACTAGGGAATGCATGAGTCACGATCGAATGGGAGGGTGTGGGGGAAGTTAAACGACAGGAATAATACATGATACAAGACTGAAGCAAACGAATGAAACAGAGGTTATTTCACTTTAGATGGCATGTTCTGGGAATATAAAATGATGTACAAAAGTTTGAAGGAATGAGCGAAACCGAGGAATTTGACTTTAACCACCCAAAGACCAGCAACCGCTGTGAGCTTGTCGAGCTTGTCGCGTTTCGAGCTCTCGGCGAAACGTGTATATTTATATATAAATGAGGCTGGCTGATTCTAGAAATGCCTTCTAGTAGGCTAGTTCTCAAACCTTTTTCAAGACACTAAGACACTTTCAAGATTGTTCAAAAAGGTTATAGTTAGTTAGGGCTGTACATAAATATTTTGGGCTAGTTCTCAAAGGAGCACCTGTACATGCAAGTTGGTGTGCACGGCGGGTGGGGTGGGGTGGGGGGTGGGTGGAGGTCGGGATACGGACGTTTCTACTCTGCCACAATGTTATGCTGCTCACACGGGCAGATGCAAAAGATAAAGATGCTCACGACAGTGTATTTGTAGGCTAGTCGTTAAGCAGCAGGAGGACGTTTGCTAGCAGCTCAACCACTGAAACCACAACAAACGTCCAACACAGATAAAAGTAATTACTCACCTACTGCTGCAGGTTCCATGTTTAAGTAATCCCAGTGTTGTTTAAGATGCATGGTTTTCATATTGTAAATATTGTAAAGTGTCATAGTAGCTTGTTTACAACTGAAACGGACTTCCTGTGCACTGACTTCCTCTTCAAAATAAGAGCCACATGTAATGATTAGTCAACACCAGTTTTATGTCTAAGTCTACTTACAGGACATTAACATCACATTTGAGTTCCTTTTGAATGCCTGTCAGATTTCTCTACATAGCTGTCTCATGCCTTTGATCTACCGCGCAGGAAACAAGCATGCACACTGGCGCACCTGTTGTGTGCCCCCCTGGTTATAGTATATCTGCTACCTGTGGGTCGGGACCCCCATATGGGTCCCCACATGATTTTGGCAGTAAATTGATAAGTTAAGGACTTTTAAGACCTTTTTAAACAAACCAAATAAAAATCAAAAATACCATTGCTGCATCAAAAGTAATCAACAAACTATACTATAAAAACTGGTAAACATTGGTCAAAGTTTAAAATATAAGAAAAAGCCAACCATTGTGAAAATAGCTGATCTATAAGTTCACAACACCTCGCAACGCAATTATTTTGGGGGTCAGGGCTTGAAAAGGTTGAGAACCACTGCCATACCATAGCGTAGAGGTGGTTGAGAACCACTGCCATACCATAGCGTAGAGGAGGTTGAGAACCACTGCCATACCATAGCGTAGAGGTGGCTGACCATGGTACGCCTGCTGCTATACAACTCATACTGTATCTATTATTTATGGACCAGAGTGAAATTGATAGACCGTCTGAGGCAATAAAGGGCAGAACCCTACTTAGTTAAACCCTGTCACTCTATGCCAGTGAAAGAGGCTCCCACACATACCGATGCACTACTGTATACAGCAGGGGCGCCCACACATGAGAGCTACTTTCAAAATGACCTGCTCAACAAGATCTACCCACCAAATTCTTTTTTATACCATTGCTGAAAATAGTTTAAATATATAATGTACCTGAGGGGGCTTTGGAATACAGCGGAGCTGTCGTTACTGTATATAAGACAAATGCACTTGGAATGGGAAATAGAGGGGGAAGAAATGGAATAAGTAGGTTTCTGTAAACGGTATCTGTGTGCAACTAAGCAGTGGTTGAAAGTAACTAAGTACATGTACTTAACTACTGTACTGAAGTACAATTTTGAAGTAATTGTACTTTAATTGAGTACTGTATTTCCAATACTTTATCTCCACTACAGTTATTTGAATTTTTTTGTTACTAGTTACTCTTTAGATTTTGATTATTATTACAAAACGTACATTAACCACTTCAGCCCTATATACATTTTGGCCACTACAAGCTCACAGTCACAATGCGTCGCAGATTCGTGACACATGGCAAGCTTGTAGATCTGCTATTTTCAACTGATTTATACATTTGAAAACTTTTTAACCATAAAATCACCCATTAATTAAATGGGTGATTTTATTAAAATGTCCTGCCCCTACAAGAGAACATTTCTCTTGTGAAGACCAGGAAAACTGCCCACACAATGTCTGTTTCTGCTATTCTACTGATAGTTGTGCAGGCATTTCATAAGAATAGTAATAAGAACAATAATACAAGTACACAGTACACACAGACACAGCTCATTCACGGAGTCACGGTAGGGGAATGGTCTGTCTGCCTAACAGCTGCACGCACGCCAATACAATGTGTGTGTGTGTTAACTAATACAATCACACACATGGGCACGCTGCCTCATACTGTAGATAAATCACTAAATGCCTTTTCTCCCCCCTCACACCAGAGAAAGGCCTGAGTCGGTGGCGAAACTTGGGAAATAGTTCTCTGTTGCAGAAAGGGATCATTATTGTCAGAGGCGCCACAAAGGTAATTTATCACGGATGATCTGAGGCTGAGGCCGAGTGCATCTCTGTTTCCAGTCTGTCGCGTCGGGCGCAATGGGAGAGGTTCTGAAGAGGCCCTCCTGGTCTGAGAAGTGAAGAGGATATTACAAACGGAAGGGATTATTAATGCTAAATAGCCTGCCAGCAGCTCATGGGCGACAAGGGGCGATGAAAGGTATTTTCACAGAAACATTGTCTGCCAAGCCTTGTGCAGGTGAGACACAAGCTAATGAAACTGTGCAAATTGCACGGATACACACAAAGCGTGCACAGAGTTCCGTCTGCTCGACTCTCATTTTAATGCATACGTAATGACTTTGGCAAATCTTTGCCGACTTCTTTTTGTTGAGTTCCATAAGTGTGCCCCCCCCCCCCCCCCCTCCGGCACTGTGGATAATAAGCTTTACTTTCTATGTAATTAGGCATAGCGTTTGTTTATTTTTAATTTTTTCAACTGCTCTTGGCTACAGATATGGCTGTCTGGTTTCCTGCATCGATTTGCAGCTGTCAGAAGTTTCAAAAGAAGGAAAGTCGTTTCATCATTAAGCCTGATTTACACTTCACCGGGCGACGGTGTCGGGCACCGGAAATAGCCGATGTACAAGCTCAAGACGTGTTGCGTCCGTAACGTGCTGTGAGCTTGTATATCTGCTATATTTCTGAAAATAAATTTGCCATTACGAAGGGCCAGAAGGGGCGAAATGTAATCTGATTCTTTTAGCGGGCAACTTTTAGCATATCAAGATGGCAAACAATGCTTTTTAAGCACACCGCATGATATTGTACACTAATGTCCCCCAGTTATTTGCATCTCCACCACAGTGGCTTTTAGAGAGCCATTCAATCCATGCAGATCATTGTTTGTTATGGTCAGATACAGGGAACCGAGGGGGGAGAGCTAGGAGAGCTTGTGACTTTTTTAACTTTGGCACCTTGGCTGGTAATCCAGTCTGGCAGTGTGCCGCGGGTTCGACTCCCGATCCCGACAGCCTTTACTGCATGTCTTCCACCCATCTCTCTCCCCATTTCCTGTCAGCCTACTGTCAGTCCCTCCATAAAAAAATATAAAATAAAGGCGAAAGCCACAAAAAAACATAAAATAAATAAATAAATAAAAACTTTGGTGTTATTTTTCTCTTTAACACCAGGCACTTTTCCGAGTTCCGCTGTTGACACCTTAGTTCCCTGACTAGCGTGTTGATTAACATTATTAGCATTCCCTGTTGTCATATCACTGTTGGGGCAAGTCACATCAAGTACACAAACTCTTTGAGGGCAGAGATGAAAGCATGCATTATTTGTCATAGATCCTGAGAAAAGGAAAACATGTAACCGGGAGGGTGGCTTTCATTTTATAATTACACCTCATCAGGGTGCAAAACATAGTCGCAGCCATGCCTTTGCCCCGTCGGAGACAATAATAATAGAAAAGCATGCACAATGTTTTCTGATGGTATTCAGTATGTTCGTTCTCACTCTGAATGTGCATTGCGCTGGAGACTGCAAGTCACAAACTAAGTGTACAGCTCTGTTAACCTGCAATGAATTAACCAGTAAATGAAATGAATGAAACCACATTAGAACTTTTGCATCAGACATGAATATGTGTATCACCTGGACTGATGATTGCTTAGTCCAAAATGACAAATGCACTTAGTTTTAACACGCACGCACGCACCTGAGTGTCTTCCTGTGCATGTCTTCGTCTGTGGTTCCAACATAGGTGAGCATTTCGTTCCACACTGGATTCAGGGAGTTGCGGATTGTCCTCGTTTTCAATTTGTTGGCCTGAAACACATTTTAACAGAAACATAATTTATAGCCATATAAACAACATCAAACTCACCAACATTGCAGCTTTACAAAAAGCTTGAATTATCCTCTTTCTATCTGCAAAGTGTTTGTTTCATAAAAATCCACCGTCATGTTATGAGCGACTTCCTTCATCGTTTAATACAATCAGACTTTTCTATTTGGACAAATGGGCTGTCAATGGGAAATTGCACCTAGTTACCACATTGCTGGCAAGATGGCAGCGGTGTGCATAAGGTCAATTGGTCCGTGTTGGGGGGTGGGGAGGGCGATACTTGTCACTGGACGTAATCCTATGGGCTGGGGCAGTGCCTGTCAGCAGGGAGTGTTGCGTGGGAGGACGAAGGCTCTAGTCTACGCTCTCCCGGTGGTGGCTCCTCACTGGTAGGTCAGTCCGATACAACAGCAGTGACACACTGTCTCACCTTGCAGGCTCCAGGCAGGAGATGCAGTTTGACGTAGGGGTCCGCTAGGCCGTTGAAGTCCATGGGCTTGAGACCCTGCGGAAAGGACAATGTCAGTTCTGATGAAACACCATGTGGTCAGTGCGCGCGCGCATGCACAAACACACAATACTCCCAATACAACCGGAGGATGGCTCAGGTGTGAGCCACTCAGTGTGGATTGTATTCCCGCTTTGTTTTGATATGCATGTAATTGTTTAACTCATACACCGCCAGGAACGCTTTTAACTTATTTTTCTTAACTCCCTGGTCGCCAATAACGTCTTTACCGTGTTTTTTTCCGACACGATATGAATGAATGCTAACCCACCTTTTAAAGGATACAATATTAGAAATAAGACATGGAGTGAAAGAGTGCCTCCTGAGAAGATCTATTTTTTACTACTATAGTTTCAGTAAGTCCAGTTTCATATCAATAGGCTCAAAATAACACAGCATAGCAAATATGTATTTGTTTCTATTCAATAAGTGTTTATAGCTTACTGCAGTGACGTTTTTTAAAAATTTTACTTACAGTAATAAATCAGCAGGTTCACACTGTATTTCGGGGACACTTAGGCTTATGGCATTTTAGAGACACTGATTAAGACGCTAGTTGAGAACATTTCACAATGAACCACCCAACAGCGTCATCATTTTGCACATGTACAACATGTGCAATAAGATTACGCATTCTATCAGATTTTCTGATTAACTATTAACATCGAGGGATGTATAGATTTAGATTAGCATGTTGAGAGACAATCAGGTTGTTATCCATCATTAGGAGACCAAGCAGAATTTATAATAAAGTTTATTTCATTTGTGTGTGTGTGTGTGTGTGTGTGTGTGCGTGTGCGTGTGCGTGTGCGTGCGTGTGCGTGCGTGCGCGTGCGTGCGTGCGTTTTGAAGTGGATGAACGTCATCTTTCCCTACAATTATAATAGCAACCTGAAAAGGTATTTTCATATCAAATATGCTACGTGTCTCTGATCACAAATCATATTAAGACAATCCCAGAATGGTATGCCAGTGATTGTCATCCTGGCTCCCCCACATTGCATCATCTCCTGTGAAGTGTGCTTTCTGCTCTGGGGTAATACAAAATCTAATCTAATACAAAAGAAAGAAGAAAAGAAAAAAATCTAATCGACATTTCCATCCAAATCCTCTCCATGAATGTGAGTTGCTTCAATGTCACAATAGCTGCAGCGTTCCTCCTCTGCTATGTCAAAGTTACAAGGGCCACTTCCAAAATCTAATTTCGTCAGTCTGTTATAGATCCATTGGCTGCTTAAAATTCTACACACAAAATCCACTTTGCCCAGTGGACAGAATGTTCTCCCACTATTCCTTGGGATATTTATGATGGAGTCTTTACTGTATATGAAACCGTATGTCTGTGGAGAGGCTGGATGTATCCTCATAATGACCTGGCTGGATGTATCCTCATAATGACCCATTGTGTTTAACCACTTTGAAGGGCCATAAAACCCTAGGCTGCTTTTATAGTTTTCAAGTTCATGTTAAAACTACCACAGATCAAAATTATGACAGGCTAGTAAACAGTGCAGCTAATCAGATTAATAATGGGTACGTTAGATTTAGGAATGCCCAGACTGAGCCAATGTGCGCACCCAGTACATCTAGCACTCCCATTGTAATGCGATTTAGCTGTGGTGGTGTTGGTTACATCATTATGCACTATGACAATGGTAACCTTCGTGAAAGGCGGCGGCGTACACTCAGATTGGTGAACCAATAGGATCCACCACCTTGTACTTGCGAGCACCCGCCCCTCTAGACCAGAAATCACACAGGCTGGGGCATGCAGGCTAGCTGTCTATCTAATCTCCTACAGAGCTTTCAGCACCACGGATAGAGACATTAGTTCCAGTCTGTGTAGAGCTTTCAGCACCATGGATAGTCACTAGTTCCAGTATAGCTGTGTACAGAGCTTTCAGCACCATGGATAGAGACGCTAGTTCCAGTCTGTGTACAGAGCTTTCAGCACCATGGATAGGCATGACATCTGGATAGGCATGACATCTTTCTATAGTAGTTGCCAACCATTGCCATGAACATATTGTCATTGTCGGGTAGAAACTAGGGATGTGAACGACTCAGTATTTGGCGAGTCAACGTGTCGCGGCCATTTACCGATATGTCAATAGATTGTTCTCCTTTTTTTTGGCTGCGCATCAGTTGACACTTGACAGGAGAGCACAACACTGCATTGACTGCATTCAGCACCACAAGTTCTGCAGCTGCACCCATCATGTTTAGAATTTGCATCAAAGCCAAAATGAAAAATACTTAATTTTGTAAACATGATTGTGTTTATTAAACACAGAACCGTTGTTTAAGCAGTACGCTACAACAGTAGGATTCACTAGCCTCGCGTAGGCAGACAAATCTGCCATTGCAAAAAATGCGCATAGTGTGCGCAGTATTGCAGCCAAGATGATCGAGGGGAAAGGCTTCCGTGAGCTGATGGCATTTCTCGAATCATCTTGGCCGTCAACTTTGTGCAATCTATGCGCAAGCAGCTCACTACTGGCCAATCACGGTGGATTGGCCAGTAGTGCGGTGGATCCATAATAACGCCAAACAGTTATAAATAGACACCGACGAGAGACATGCAGTGTGCACAGAGATACAGACTCGTACAGTTCCCTTTAACATTTGGAATACATTTGATAATTTTTTTAACATTATAGTAACGTTTATAACGTTTTTGAAGTCATTACAATTTTTTTTTGTACTTCTATTTTCTGAGTCGAGATGAGCATGAGTCGACAATCAAGTCGATTTTTGACTTTTCCCATCCCTAGTGGAAACCTATGTCCAAAATGTTTTATATATATTTTTAATGAAATAGTGAAAATAGCCGATCTACAATCTCACGCAATGTAAAAAAGCAGAAATATGGAGAAACAAGGTTTCTGTCCGTCAGCGACGATATGCAAAATCAGCTTCCTTTCACACATATTCTCAAACATTAATATGAAATGAAAGCAATAGCCTAGTTTACAGCTGTCGGATTACAGTAAAATGACATTTGTGTGTGTAATCCACTCCCCAGCATTTGCCTTGGCTTGCAAACTGTCTCTGCTGATTTGAACAGATCACCAGGCACACGCTTGTAAATGAGGTACGAGTCAACAGTAGCTACTAGGGATGTAACAATCCACTCAGCTCACGGCTTGTGATTCACGATCTTGGGTTCGCAATACGATTTTCTCACCATTTTGTTTGAAACTAAATCTGATTCCAGACAAATTATGACCGAAAAACATTATTTAATTGAATTGTTCAATGGTTCTCAGACTAGAGAAATAAGATATAAAATAAAAAAATAGTTTAGTTGTTGTTAGAGTGCCTGGCAGAGTTGTTCTGGAGTAGTTCCAACAGATTGTGTGGACCTGGTTTTGCCCTAGTCACTAGGGCCTAGTGGGACTGATTGAGGGTCGCCTGAGTGAGGGGTATGATGTTCGAGAGACCCGAAATCCCGATGACCTTGGGATACATCATAGTCTGTGATTGGAAGGTCTGGGTTCAATCCCTGGCCAAGTCGTACCAAAGACAATAAAAATGGGACCCAATGCCTCCTTGGATGGCGCTCGGCATCAAGAGATGGATACGACATCCAGGGCCAAAGGACCCTTATGGGTCTCTAACTCTGAGAGTGTACAAATGGACTCTTACTGGAATAAATCAGTTAAATAAACCCTAATGATTTTACAGATTGGGGTTCCACAGATAAAAAGAATAATTGTCCGTGGCCTTATGCATGTCAAACTGGGGGTCTTTGAAATAAAAATAAAAAAAATATTGTAATCTCTGCTGTAGCCTAACCTTGAGAAGACGAGAGACTGGGTGAGCTTCCTCCTCATCACCGGGGGATAACAATTACCTTCTCAGCTGGAAAAGACCGAATCCGTCGCGCGACCTCTTCAACGAGACCCAGAGCAGCATGAAAGATTGCTCCTAAATATGCGGCAACCGGCGTGGCATTTCACCACGGAGGAGAGCACTTAATGACACACCTGCGACAAAGGGCAGCATCTCCAGCATGCTGATGTTGTACATATTTTATCCGCTGTTCAATCACAATCACCATGTTCACATGCAAGGAACTTGATTAGGTGCGTTGCTGTCAGAAACCACCTATGTCAAAAACGTACTTACTTTTCAGGAAATTGAAAGAAGAACCTGCTGATGGATCCAGCATAGTTAATATTTAGTCACAAAGGTCTTGATGATACTTTTCATTGGTTCAATATTTATAAATCCCCCACACACACCTAACGACTTACTCGACTCACTTACACAAAGGAAAGAAATATCACAAATTGCAGCTTTACAAGCTTGTATCTGCTATTTATTTTGTCTACTTTTGTGTGATGATGAAATAGGGCATTCATTTATGAACAAGGTTTCGGCTGACAACAACGATATAAAATCCAAAAAGTATTTCTAAGAATAAAAGTAAAGTAAATTTATATTGCTAAATATATGCCTTCCACTCGATCTTATTGAATGTCCAGTCAGCAACTTTCCACACCAATGTGCTAGCCTAATTCCAACTCGACTGCAGCTGTCAATCTAATAGCTGACTTCCCCCATGGACTGCTACGTCTCCTGCTACACTGTCAGCGGAATCTGTCTTAAGTACATACCATACATGGATGTTCTTAACTTAACCTGCCAGCTTTATTATGTATTGTACTGTCAGCTACTGTAGTATAGTCTGTTTATCGTTAACACAATTTAGGGAGAGCTTCTCTGGGTATGAAGAGGTGTCAAAGACGACACCGGCTCAGGGAGGTTGGGCCCCGGGGGTCCATTGCCCTGTTGGAGCAGGGAGAGGGAGGACTTGACAGCTCTGGTCTAGCAAGCCAGACTGTTAGGCCCTGTTTTGATGATCATCCTTCAACAAAACTTTGTCAAGTCTTCATCCTTGTGGAATATATAGGTATATGTCAGGTACACGCAGTATGAGCGATAACGGAAGTGTACTGGATATGCTGTCTTGGTATATATTGTATCCTCTAATGGCACAGCATATTGCACAGGTCACGTTACAAGTATATTGTTGCTCTCAAGCAACAATCGTTTTGGTTTGCTGTTATTGTGGGGAAAGGTTTAGCTCAAAATAGCCCTACGACAAGCACACAGCGCATCGCAATGCGTTTAAGTTGTTAAAGGTGGAGTAACTAACTTCCAGTCTTGTAAAATAAGCCATCTGGCCAAAAGGATAGTAATCAAATTGACCCTTATTTGGTTCAATTTATTCACCCTCAGAGTTATGTCCATGGCCTAATCTAATGCATACTAAAGTGAGGGTCCTTGAAATTAAAAAGTGTGAACTACTGGTATAAGCCATTGATTGAGTGTTTGAGAAGATGGGGGGAACCCACCCTGGGTGACCTGATAGCTGAGTGGTTATCTGAGAGACAGACCAAGATGGGGGGAACCCACCCTGAGTGGTTATCTGAGAGACAGACCAAGTAGACGGAAACGTTGCCATCTTATAATGAACATTAATGAAGACCAATTACTAATTGGTTGAAAATGGGTGAATTGGTCCTTTAAAGTGGATAAGACTATGTCTTGCACTAAAGGGCGAGCATGAATTATTAAGTGTGAATGAAGCTTCATTCACACGTCTCACGAAATGCGCCTAGTGCTGTACGTGAAAGAGCACAGAGGCAGGGATGTTAATAGTTAATCGTTAATCGATTAATCACCGTTAAGAAATTAATCAATTAAACTTAACAGTTAATAATTAATCAAAAGTTATTTCTGTATATCATCAAAATGTAGATTTTTATGTTAGACATTGAGGGAATTTAAGATTCTCAGATTTTTTTTTAACAAAAACGCCACTCATCAACTAACTGGTTAATCAATCGATATGGTTTTCAAAACGTATCAATTATCAATGAATGAATGAATGGATAATTCCCATCCCTACACAGAGGAACACAACGTGATGTGGAGCATGTCAGGATCTGTTGTTGTACAGTTTTTTGTGTTTTCTGTCTCCCATTGTCGCTGGCTCATTGTTTCAGCGAACAGCCATGGGCCTGTTCTCCTTTACTGGTGCAAATGTGTTGTTTGTGTCTATTGGTATCTTATGCTAATGTCTGTTTATGTTGCATTGTTTTTGTTTTAACCGTACAGCACTTTGATTGACCTGGCCATATTAAATGTTCTTTATAGACAGATACACAGACGGATGCCCTGCTCGCAGCCAAGGGATTTCCTGTAGGTGGAGCCAACATGGCTGTGGTGTAAACAGTCAGCTCTGAATGTGAAAGTGACTTGTGTTCATCTGCTCACGTTACTCTTTTACCTGACTTTTACTAACACTAACTCTACAAAGATGCCCAGAACATTGGGACTTATACGTACCTGTGTAGTTTGTGGCAAAATTCGACTTTGGATTGAAACGGAATGGTAAATGCATAAACCTCTACGAGCGTCTGCCCAAATTTCGCTGCGCATTAAGTAGTGAAAGTACGATAAAAGCTGCTCAGCGGTGGCTCCATAGAGGTATAAAAGGAGGAACTACAGCCCCGCCCCCAAGCTATTCATTTCAATGGAAGTTGCTCAGTGGCGTTTTGAAGCACCCGGAAGACTGCCGGAGGTACCATTATATAACTCACTGGCACGAGTGATCGGAAGAGAAGCCCGGACTTCCGCACATGACGTTGAGCCCCGCACTTAACTGGTCTGCACATTTTTTATTGTTTTGCAGAGGTGCTACTGACTTTTGGCTTTTGGTCTTCTTCAGAGTCAAACATACCTGTCGGTTTCCCTACTATTGTCTGTTAGTGTTACTTCTACCGATAGTGCCAATATGTACTACTATTTTTTTTTTTCCTGCACTGTGTGCTTTCCTTGCTTCTTCCTATGCAGGGGTCGAACTCTGAAAACGGCAGACAGGATAATAATGTTCAGAAATACAGATCCTGACGGAACGGTTCGGGGAGAGAACAGCTCACTCACCTTGGCCCTGAGTATGGTGCATCGCAGCTCGCTGGAGCTCTGATCATAGTGCAGCTCAAACTCCAGCGTCCCCAAGGCAGCTAGAGAGATGGCAAAGGCAACACATAGAAAGCTTACAACACTGGTTCTCAAATGTTTAAATGTCGCACTCGGACTCCCATTAACGCTTATAGCGTATAAATGGAACTAAATGCACCTGCTGGGGTCCATTTGGTCCCATGTCTACGCTCTAAGAGTTACATAGGTCCCTTTGGTTCCATACATTTAGCTGGGGACCCCCTGGAACCACCTCAAAGACCCCCTTTCGGGTCCCCGGACACCACTTTGAGAACCACTGGCTTAGAACACATCAAAGACATCAAGGACATTAGCATGAATCAGGGGAAGGAAAATAAAGAAAAGCCTTCCACACATGAGTGCCATGAATGAACACAGATTTCCGTGATCTCGTCACATCAGAAGACAACATAGCCTAAATGCCTCCCTCAGAAAAAGAATGTGTCTCATTGGATTGAAAGCATGCAGTGGGATGACAGGCATAAAGCTGGCCAAACACACAGGATGCAAATCCCCTTTACTGTACCAACAGCTGTCACATCATTCTCAACACGGCACATCACTTGTCAACACGCCAACACGGAAAATCCTCTTAAAAGTGAGGTGCAAGCAAATTAACTGGAGCTCCGATACATGCGCATGCACATGGTTTAGGTCCATTGTCGCTGTCGGGAAGAAACCATGTTTCGCCACGTTTCACCTTTTTAGTCTTTCTTGGAAATGGATCCACAAAAATAATAACTTTGTGTAAAAATAAATAAATACACAGGTTGAAACAAGTGGTTAAGTCTGTCTGTGTGTTTTACATATTCAACCGGTTTCCACCGGCCAGCGATAATAATCATATACATGTATATCCAACATGTGAACCCAGATTACAACATACAGTATGCATGATGGCAACATATTTAAATGGTGTTACATCAAAAAAGTATAAAAAATGCTTTCTACACTACAGATTTCTAGTGTCACATGGAGGAAGTAACCCTGCCAAATTTAAATCTACTTTTAGCCTATTAAGACCTGAGGCTGATTCTACAAATGTCTTCTAAATCCTAACAGTTTTCTGAAATATGTATGTTGCTATATCAGTGGTGCTCAAACCTTTTCATGCCAAGGACCCCCAACATTATATGTATTTGGCCGTGGACCCACTGGACCCTCATCTCAAAATAACATTATATGTATTTGGCCGTGGACCCACTGGACCCTCATCTCAAAATAACATTATATGTATTTGGCCGTGGACCCACTGGACCCTCATCTCAAAATAACATATGTATTTGGCCGTGGACCCTCATCTCAAAATCATTTCTTCCCCCAATAGCAATGATTTGAATTAAAAATGTTTGCTTTAAAATATTCTCAAATCCATCAAAAATAGCAGATCTACACGCTTGAATATCTGCTATTTTTGAATAGCCAAAGAAATCTAAATGACAGAGATGCTTTTCCCGGTTAAGGCCAACGTATAGCCTACCTGTACACATGGCCACACCACTTGACAATAGCATTAGTGTGGACATGACTAATACATCATGTTGCAAGTGTCAACAACAGGTAAGCAGTTCTAAGCAGCCATTGTTCATGGTTCACATGGTTATAATGCCGCCAGTATCTTCCTTCTGTCTCATTATTCTCTCTCCGTCTCGGCTTCCTAAACTCCTCGTCTCGATACAGAGAAATAATTGCTAGGAAGTGAAGTTGACAGCCAAACTGCCCAAGTAGGCCACATTTTTACATATGCTTCATGGAACTAAAAGATGTTTCGAGCCTAGTGGCTCTTCCACATTTTAGATTTTAGCATTGGCTATTCATAGAGAGATGACTTCCGCACACCCGGTAGGTTTGGAGCAGGTGCGATGATGACGAGGCATATACAATGTGAAAGGAGGGACATCCGCACACTGCCACTTGCTGGGTTCAGAGATTTTTATTAAAGCAACGTTTCGGTCTTGCGACCTTCCTCAGGCCTGAGGAAGGTCGCAAGACCGAAACGTTGCTTTGCTTTAATAAAAATCTCTGAACCCAGCAAGTGGCAGTGTGCGGATGTCCCTCCTTTCACATAGCATTGGCTATTCAAAAATTGCAGACGATCTGCTATTTTTGAACAAATCTTGGTAGCGTAAAAACTACTGATTTTAGAAGGTATTTGTAGAATCGGCCTCAAGGTCTTACTACATTGACTGCCAGGTATAATGAATGCTTCCGCCGCTACTGCCAGCGTTTTTACAGTGAAGACCCTTGAAGGCCCACGGGTCCCGAGACGTGACCCGGAAGTAAACAACGGCTGTGTAAACTGGCAAGTGATCGTATTTTCTTTTACCCGGAAAATACATTTTTGTAAACACAATGATCGATTATTTAGTTATGGGCCGTGAATAAAGCTTGTTTTGACTGAAAATGCAATCTAGGAAAATAATCTGAGATAAATGCGTTTTTGTAAATCATTGAGGCTGATGGAGACAGAGTTGTCACTTCTGGTTAATACCCTTAAATGACAAGTTAACTTTAGAGTAACATTTGAAAGGTTTGACCCCTACTGCTGACACAAGGGTGCTTTTTTGCACCTGGACGTTGACATTTGGTGGGTGGTATTCTCTGATCTCTTGGATGCTGTGTGTGTGTGTGTGTGTGTGTGTGTGTGTGTGTGTGTGTGTGTGTGTGTGTGTGTGTGTGTGTGTGTGTGTGTGTGTGTGTGTGTGTGTGTGTGTGTGTGTGTGTGTGTGTGTGTGTGTGTGTGTGTGTGTGTGTGTGTGTGTGTGTGTAAATGGATTTAGCAAATATACTATTTTACGTCTGATGTATAGACAGTTTATGCCTCCCAATTATGTCATACTGATCATCTAACTTTAACTTCTAGAGTTTAGGTCACCATCTCTCCCCTAACCGCACTCAGTTAAGTAACAACTTAAAGCTGAATGTCTATTTGCATAACAAATGTGTTACAGGCAGCCTGCAATATCTGGCTGTTATCAGAGAAAGCCCAAGGGCCAGCCAGGTGTGGACCCCATGTGTGCTGTAGGTGGTTATTTATGAGTGTCAGAGTCAGTGTTCACGTCCATGTCAGGGCAAGCTGCCTATGGTTGTTGTCATCAAGTCAATACTCATGTCTTTCATAGAACGTTCAGTCAACTGTGTCTTTATCATACGCAGATGCTGCCTGTGTCTCCTCGTTGATTCCGTCAATTCACTGATCAAGTCCTCCTTCCTTCCGCGGACATATTTCAGCACATCTTTAATAGAGCGTCCGGTGTCACCAAGATCTGCTGGCTGTCGCTTAAATGTCCTCAACACGTCACCGCTGTCATGAAAGTTCACCTCAGACTTTGCCGAGTCTATGTTGCTGTCTAGTCCCGAGTATAGGTACGCTGGCTGTCCACGTTGAAACCAGCGGCAGTCCTTAGTCTCTGCTCCTCTTCAGCCAGTACCTTCAGAATGTGTAGATCGTAGCCATACAAAGTACTGCTCAAGCCAGAGTCTTCACTGGACGAATGCAGAACATGCACAGCTTCAACACCTGTTAGTGGCTCAGTGTTACTCCTGGTGTACTGTGGCACAGACTCGGAGGGAATAGGATTTTTTTGAGTTAAATGGTACGGTGCAACCGTAGTCATAATAGTATCATCACTGTGATTAAGGTCTTCCCTCAAACTTTGTCCCTCTTTACAAAACCTATAAAATCTCATTAGATTGGTGAAGGGTATTTCTTGTGCACAATGTCCACTGGGGTTATCCATGTGTCCTTAAAAGCCATCATAACTACTAAATAAATACAAAGATAGTCTCACTGTCATAAGCTCTCACATAGCATCACACTGTGTCATGCTGCATCTCCTCTCATTCACACATACTCATTTGCATATCATCATTTTTCGACCGCGGTCGAGATCATGGATTCCACAATGCTACGCCAGACTTCCCGGTCCTTCATTGCCACCCCCAGTTCCTGCCTACTGAAGCACCGGTCCTTCTTTGCCACCCCCAGTTCTTGCCTACTGAACCATGTGTCCCTAGCGAACGACAGCTTTCTACCTCTGGTCCGCCCTGAGGCAGGACTCCAGAGAAGAAGGGAAGATATAACCTCATTGTCAGCTCTGTAGCAGTGGCTGGCAAACTGCGCTCTTCTGGATCGGACCAGTGAAGAAACACGGGGAAGGTTGCTGTATATTAGATTAGTCGATGGGTGGCTCTTCCAAGACAGATTTTGTGCTCTCATTAGAAGGCGGGTGTAAGTGCCATCCAACCCGATTCTCTTGTTTCTTTGAAAGTGTCCATGTCTCGGAGCCATAGATTAGAATCGGCTCAACGGTCGTCCTAAATATTTTTACTTTTAACATCTTACTAAGCTGGGATGACCAAATCTTATGCATGTCATTGCAGGCTGACCAGGCCATACCCTTCCTAGTTTGAAAGTCTTTTTGGGAAGAAGATATATATATGAACCCAAATACTTGTAGTCATCAACCCGTTTCAGAGGAGTGTTGTTAAGTGTTTTTATAATGTGGTTATTGTTGGATTTGCATATGTTTACGTATTCAGTTTTCCTCTCGTTGAGATAAAGACTATTTGCATATAACTGGGCCCCAGGCTGCAGAAGGAACACTTCTGTCTCACTCCAGAGAAATCATACAATATTTTATCTCTCATCACCATCCATAAAGGAAATAAAGAAAGACATTCAGAACTACTGACAGTCTGCAACTTAAAAGGTGCAGAAATTTTTAGAGGCTAGCAGCTGTGAACAAAGTCAGTGACTGAGGGGAAGAGACCCCCTTAATTCACCGACGCACACTCACACCCAACTAATTACTCAAAGCAACAGTGACTGTTTGTTTTTGTCCCTATAGAGTAAAATTACTCATGCAAAGTTTAAAAAATTAACTTAATTAAAGGAGCATTCAGTGATTTGGGTGATTTGGATAACCCCCGGTCTGCCCCGGTAACAAGATATGCACATGTACGCACACTAAGGCCCGTCCCCGCTCGATCATGATTGGTGGAAGGCCCCTCTTTAATATGATTGGATGAAGGCTGGGCCACCTATAAAACGAAACCTAAGGTTTTTCGACCCCAGGGGTTAACTGGGGACAGGGAGGAACTCCTTATATGGTCAGCACACTCTATAGTAGGGAGGATTATCACAACAAAACAAAAAAAAAGTGATATTTGAATTAAGTGAAATCACTGAATATACCTTACCTTTAACTACCTAATTGACCTATAGCTAAGCCCCTCCCCAAACTGCTATGGTCCAATCACAGCTAAGCATAACATGGGTTAGACAAACCTCTCCACCAATAGTTTTCTATGATAAAACACTGTTTTAAAAAAGAAATGCCACGCACATATTTTTCCAGTGCATATGGCAGGCCTTGTTGACGGATTTGGAAGAGACTTTGAAGGTCTGGTTCCAAAAATGAACCAGTATTTAATGTGTAAGATCCATGATATTTACATTGGAATGAATGAGCCCGGCTGGAAAGTGTCCAAGTGGGAGTGTCTAAGTGGGAGAGGCCGGGTCTTAGCTATAGGTCCATTGTACAAAGGATATATGAAATATACTAACGTGATAATTTCCAAAGAGAGATTTATTCTCATATTACATTCCGAATTTTGCTTGTACCCCAAATTAAAGCCAATATAAATTAAACTTAAATTAAATCCCCAATTTACTTCTGATTTATTGACCACAATAGGCTAGACTGCCCCACTTTATATTACGCCCCCCCTCCGAAACATGACATGTTTCAGAAATACTACTACTCAAATACTACAGAAACATATTACTATAGGCCACCCCAAATCACAATAACCAAGCCACCAAAAATCCTCACTAGCATCCATGCCACAGAGACCAAAAGGTCTCCTCAGTGTGTGTGTGTCCCCTCCCTTACAGATAGAAACAAACACACAGGCACAAACTCTCCCCTCTATACTATAGGCCAACCTCTATTCTATCTATCAGCCTTCTATGGACAGGAAGGCCTTTGCCATCTTCTGCCTTCACCTGCTGTAACCAGAACGAGGAGTGTCATATTTGATGTAACCGAGTGACCAATAAATGACTGGATGATATGGACAAATGCCTGGATCTCAACTTCAATCAACAATTCAGCTACATTAAAACAATGGATTAAGTAATTTATTCACAGACCCTGTAACATCACATCCACAGTTAAAACAAAGCATACACATTCTGTTCTATTCTATATACTATTGCACTACAATTGCATTTTAGAGGGCAATATATGTATACTAAAGTAAATTATAAAGTGCAGTAGTATTTCAAGTAGTACATGATATGTTGTCAAAATAAAGTGCAGAATTGATTATGAATGGTCGCAAATTTGGTTATCAACCAGTTTTTTTTCTACATGTGATGAATAATTGCAGACACACTCAGTTATTTTCTGTAATTTGACAATAGAATCGCAGTGAGCAGGAAAATTAATTGGCTGGTGGCGGTGTGCGCAGGCTTAAATCGGATGACTGTGGATCCGTCTGGTAATCTTCAATATAGCATGGCAAGGCTTTACACAAACAACAAATGAACAAATTAACATTTCATGTTGTTTTTCAATTCCAACCAAACACCCCAACTCTGATGTATATGTGTGCAAACTGATGTATATACCTTAGCACACGTTCTACCTTAAATTATATACTAAATGACTTCCCCTAATTCTAATTCTGTACATCCCCCATGGCTGCTGTTTTTTCCCCCAAACACACGTACAAGTACTACATGCACAGATGCACACACAGCACAGGCCATTTCCGTATCCTCTCGAAACCAGATTGATAGCAAAGTGAGTAGCCTTGCGTTTCACTTGCTTTGCTTCATTGCTTCAGTGAGACCCTTTTTTCTATTTTTGAGGGGCGCTAGGCCCTCCTATGCCCAGCTTTGTGTTTGTGTGTACCACATAGTGATGATTTTTGGCTGAGCACGGAATGTGATGTATCATGATAAGAGCGCCCCTCACTTCACACAAGTGTGATTTTTCTTTTTACAACATGCAGTGACTGACTACCTAGGCAACTGCAATATTCAACTAAATTGTATGATCTATTTTGCAATAATAAACAAAAGACTAAATGATCCTATATCACATCATACAGTATATATATACGTATATACGTGTGTATATATATATACGTATATATACGTATGTATATATATATATATATATAATATAACAAACCATTTATTATTTATAGCTGAAAGGTAATTCATCAAATGACACTTGCAAAATGACCTGTTTTAATGAGTTTATGTAAATATGTAGACATGTTGAATTGCAATTAATCTTTGGTCTACGGTGAGTCGTAATCATGAGTGAGATCTCAACCCCACAGTAATGAGATGTTGACAGAAGCGCTTTGGGACGCATGCTCAACTGCCACTCTGTCCTGGAAACAAGGACGACTGTATCATTTACAGTTATCGCTCGTTGTAGACAATCTAGTGATTCAAAGTGACGACCTGAAGCAACCCGATGGTGTCTATGCAAATGTATACATGCTAAGCAGTATAACAGCTCAATGTGTTGTCTGGGTTGGCTCACGGTAGAATACAGAGTGCAGCAACCTTCAATGTTTCAATATTTCTAATCGCCTTCAACTTGTTCAAAATACAGCAGCTACAGTTCTTACAAAAAACAGGAGATATGACCACATTACTCCTGTTCTTGCCTCACTTCACTGGATACCAGTTGTGTTCAGAATTGATTTTAAGTTAACTTGTTTGTTTTTAAATCACTAAATGGACTGGCACCTGTTTATATTTCTGACCTCCTGTCCCCTCCTACCCGTAATCTTAGATCAGCAGACCAAACACAAAGGTAAGGGAAGGTAATAGCTAGGGTTTAATCTTAGATCAGCAGACCAAACACAAAGGTGATGGAAGGTAATAGCTAGGGTTTAATCTTAGATCAGCAGACCAAACACAAAGGTGATGGAAGGTAATAGCTAGGGCTTTAGATCAGCAGACCAAACACAAAGGTGATGGAAGGTAATAGCTAGGGTTTAATCTTAGATCAGCAGACCAAACACAAAGGTGATGGAAGGTAATAGCTAGGGTTTAATCTTAGATCAGCAGACCAAACACAAAGGTGATGGAAGGTAATAGCTAGGGCTTTCGCTGCTAGGGCTCCATTACTGTGGAACCAACTACCACTGGAAATTAGACGGACAACTTCTGTGTCCACTTTTAAAATATTTTTTAAAACTCATTATTATAGAAAGGCTTTTAACTAGCATCTAGTTTCTGCTTTTTTTTAATATTGCTCCTTTTCTTTTGTTAATTTGTTGATTTGAATTGCCTGTTTATGTACTGTATGTGAAGCACTTTTTTGAAAAGTGCTATACAAACTAAATGCACTAGGCAAACTAATGCTGCTAACTTTCTCTTTGCACACAAGTTGGCTATGAATGGCCTACTTGTGCACCAAACATACACAATCCCTGATTGGCAGAGCGACGCCACCGACATACGCAGGCGATTACAGTACTTGCGCGCTATGCTCGTGCAAGTAATACGTTTATTATATTATTATATTATAGACATGGCTTCCACATGACTTCACAGGGTGGCATGCTGATTTTTAGGGGGCATATTGATTTTGGGGCTTTCCTATTTCTGGGGAACATGAATAAGACAAACATTAAAAGTCCAGACTTGGCTGTCACATGACATCAAGTCTGAAAGCCAGACAAAAACATAATTTCTTTAGGTGCACTTTCTGTAATATCTATGCATTAGCATGGCCGTGAACTTATTGAAACTCTGATCGCACAGTTTGCAGTGGAAAGGTTTTTCTACAGCACGAAGAAGCCGGCGTGTGTTCGAGTGACATAACTCATCGACACTCTTCTCGAAGCGTTGGCAGTGGGAGGGTTTTTGTCCAGGGTGAAAACATTGCTGGTGTGACTTCAGGGAAGGTTTTAGTCCAGCGGGATGAACACGTTGCTTGTGTGACTTCAGGGAAGGTTTTTGTCCAGGCTGGACATGTTGCTGGCGTGACTTCAGGGAAGGTTTTTGTTCAGACTGGACACTTTGCTGGCGTGACTTCAGGGAAGGTTTTTGTTCAGACTGGACACTTTGCTGGCGTGACTTCAGGGAAGGTTTTTGTCCAGGCTGGACACTTTGCTGGTGTGACTTCAGGGAAGGTTTTTGTTCAGGCTGGACACTTTGCTGGTGTGACTTCAGGGAAGGTTTCAGTCCAGGGTGGACACATTGCTGGTGTGACTTCAGGGAAGGTTTTAGTCCAGGGTGGACACTTTGCTGGTGTGACTTCAGGTGATCCGACCGTCTGAAAGTCTTGTCGCACTGTGTGCAGGGGAAAGGTCTTTCTCCGGTGTGAATGGGCTCGTGCCTCTTCAGCTTACTCAAGTCGCTGAAATTCCTGTCACAAGTTTTGCAGCGGAAATCCTTTTCTCCAGTGTGGAGAGGCTGGCGTCCTTTCGATGTGTCCGTCGGTGTAAAACTCTTGTCATGTGGCTTGCAGTTGACAGGTTCTTCCCCACTGTGGATACGTCGATGTCCCTTCAATTTATCTAACCGGGTAAAACCCTTGTCACAATCTTCACACCGGAAAGGTTCTTCTCCGGTGTGTCGACACTGATGTGCCTTCAGTTTATCTAACCGACTGAAACTTTTGTCACACTGTTCACAGTGAAAACGTTTTTCTCCGGTGTGGACAAGCTGGTGTCTCTCCAGTGTACTTGAATCACCGAAAGTCTTATCGCAGAGTTTACAAGGGAAGGGCTTTTCTCCGGTGTGGGCTCGCCGATGTCTCTTTAGTGAAGCTAGCTGACTGTAGCTCTTGTCACAGAGTTTACAAAGGAAAGGCTCTTCTCCTCTCTCCGGGGTGGTAGTCTTTACTTCACCTGCTGGCTGAGCTAAAATCTTGGCAAGCTGTTGACAACTGTAAGATACTGCTTCATCTCTGTCTCCTTGTTCCTGGCTGGTTACAGCATTGGTTATTTGCTGACCAGCTGCTGAAGGAATCTGTCCGTTATTCTGAAGCATTTTGAGGCAGTAGCGTGTGTTGTGGCTCGTCATGTGTTTTAACAATTCACTGGTGCCTTCACGTGTATGAGTGACAAACTCAATGACAACTCGATTGTCCTCTTGTATTATCCGTCTCCCTGTAATGTGTCCCTTTTATACCCATATGGAGTTACGTGTCAGCCATGCCCAAATATGGAGTCCAGGCCAGTCTATTTCTACCATGACATCATCCTAGCCAGAAGTTATGCGGGAACTGACGGGAGTGGCAAAAAAACAACGTTCTGGCCTTGACAGCCCATACATCCAAACAGAAAAACAGTCCAAACATTGCACTGCAAATTGCAGTCCAAATTCTCTCCAGTCACTCCAGCTCTTTAGTAAACAGGAAATTCATATATCCTGTGTGAGTTCTTTATCCAGTCAGGATAAATTACTCACACAGGATATGTGAAATTGGAAGTGATGACACAATTTAATAAGCAGACCCAATTGTAATGGGAACATTGAAATGGAACTAAATTGAAGCTGATAAATGGGTACGCTCTCCTGATTGACTGAAATTGACAACCCACCTGAAAAGGCATTTTCTGTTTAAGAGCCAGAGAGATGGAGAAAAACTCTATAATAATGATAACTACCAGAAAATAGAGCTTTAACCTTTTAACAAAGCACTTTTAGTTTTAACCCAGGACAGGTTGCACCGACAAATATTGTGAAAATAGCCAATCGACAAGCTCACAACATCTCGCATTGGCGAGATCAGTTATAGATTAGCTACATTCTTGCCTTTTTGAGTGGTGTAAACCACTCCTACAACTGGCTTTTGTTGTTGAGTGGTGTAAACCACTCCTACAACTGGCTTTTGTGTGCATAAAAAAATGAGCATGGTTGCTATGTTCAAAATAATTTCTGACGTAATTAAATCACACCCGGGTGAACTGGATGACCGTAGCAACCGTGGTCATTTTCTCTGCGCAAAAACAGCCAGTTGTGAAATCACATCCGGGTGTGATACATACATTTATCAAAAATGATAGCTTTTTTTACTTAACATATTTTGTGTGATTTCATTACGTCAGACATTACGTCAGACCACAGCTGATCATGCTATATAAAACCTTACACCACTCAGTTCACACGGGTGTGATTTTTCTTATAATACTTGACAATTTGTCCAGCTTTGTCCAGTCGGCACTGGCCGAAAGGGGGGATCACCTCCAGGATCCCTTATCTGAGGAACAAAATGACGACACACTTCGGCGGTCTATATAGACGGCTCCCACACGCATGCACACAACAAGACACACACATACACACCACAAACACACATAGCCTACACATTCCGACAGGCAGGCTGTGTCTCACTGCAGTCATCGCTGTCGGAGCTGGGGACCTCCACCGATATCACGTCCACGCTGCTGGCCCCACCCGCTGTCCCGCCGTAGGGCATCAAGTCCGGCAGAAGGAGGTGGCTTCCTGTGCACGGTTATTAGAGTTAAAGGTCGTATAGACAACTTTTTTAAGCTAAAATTTAAAAAAATATATATATAGTTTGAATTGGCCTTTTTCCCTCTAGCATCCTCTCTGGGGTGTTTTCCTTCATGGTTCTCTCCCCTCTCTAGGGAGAGGGGGGAGAAGCCCAGCACCTCCGGGGAGCCAGGGGCGCTTACCTACCCCGGCAGCCCGCCGACGGGCAGACACACACTCTCCCTTTGGCTCCCTCTGGGTGTTCCACTAGTGTTTACAGCCGGGACGCCTCGGGGGTTTTAAACTTTTAGCCAATAGTGGGAGGGTGTGACGGTGTGTTCAACCGCAGCAGTTTCACAATGAAAACGCGATGCAATGTATAATATACATTTCCCCTAAAATATGTTAGTTTTACCGACATTGTTCATGTGAAATAGTATGTTCATGATTATTTATTGAAATTATGAGAATCGCTATGTAGCGCCTGGTCTGGGTGGGGTGAAATCCAGCAGCAGCAGCAGGAGAGAACTCTGAGGATCCGACAGAATCCCCACCAAATCTCCTGGTTACATCAATACCGTTCATGTGAAGTGGGTTGTATGTGCTTATTTGTTGAAATGGTGGAAGTCGCTATAGTGAGTCACCACCTTTCTGTGTGGAGTTTGCATGTTCTCCCCGTGTCCCCTAGGGTATAGGTACCCTCACAAAAACATGCAGTAATCCTGGTCTCTAAAACTACCTCCCCCTGGCCAGCCGGGGCGCCTGATGGAGGGGAAAGGAACTGGTCGGAATAACGTGTTCCTTCCACGCGCTACGTCCGGCCAGGGAAATTCCCCTCTGTCAGGTGAAAAGAAGCAGCTTAGATCCAATATGTATCTGTGGAACCGAGTTGAACTATATGTAATGCCTCAACTCCTATAATTCCAAGTGCTTGTCTGGGTCGGGGTCCCCAGTTCAAGTATGATTATTTTGGGAGTCATGGCCTGAACGTTGAGAACCACTGATAACTTTGGTTTTGGATGACCACGGCTGCCTGATTGTGGATTCTACCGTGGTCGGCGCTGGTCGCTGTCTGCGAGAAGCGCAGCACTGACGGTGATCGAGGACCACCGTTGGTGAGATTCTTTGCATGGTTGTACTGCCTATGCCTGCCGGGATGACGCCTGCATTCAACCCGTGCAAGTCGCTCACAACCATGCTAGGAAATAAAATCTCGCTTATTGTAATTTTGATCATTACAATGACCGTGGACCGTGGACAAAGTAGTTCACATGAACGATGCTGTAGTGGCTGGGGCATTTGAGGGACAATTTATATTTCATATGCACCGAATACAAATTAAATAATTTATATGTCTTGGCTGTGCCAGAATACACTTTTTTATTACGTTTTTATTACACTGTATAGTGCGGGATATAAAAGGATGGAGATTATGTTCGTCTTTGAAGAGCCAAGAAGCATTTTTAGACGAAAATTTAATTCTCTGCTGCACAGAGAATGTTGCACGGAGAATTACATCAACCTCCCCTCATAGCAGTGTATGAAGGCTTACAATTTACAATTTACAATTTAGGCATTTAGCAGACGCTCTTAATCCAGAGCGACTTACATTAAGGCTTAAAGTTAAATATACCTACGTATGCTTAAAGAGAAACCTACCTATGATAGGGAGAACAAATGAGATTGCTGTGAATTTTATAACTGGTCCGCCACAACACTCTTCCCCCTGGCTGTTTTGACAAATACCCCATATAACAAAAAATAAAATAAAAAAATAAAATAACTAAACTAGCAAACCCACTTATATAACTAATATACATAGTAAGTAAAACATGAAATAATAAATGTAAAGTATATAATAACCTTGTCCTGCACCCCGGGGTGGTGCTGGGCTGAGGATGAGGCTTGGGATGGTGGCATTGGGGGGCACGGCGCCCGTCGGTGAGGTGGGGGACAGCCGTGGGAAGTAGGCGGAGATGGTCCGGATGGGGCGGATGGGGCCAGGGCACACGTCGATGGCCATGTTTTCCTGGATGGAGATGCTCAGCTTCTTTCCCCTGCGCACCGTCATAGAGTCTATAGAGTAGAAGCAAGGGCAGAAAATTTTGATTTAGTCTTTTGAATAAAATTTAGTTTTTGTCATATTTTAGTTATCTAAAATATTTTAGTTTTATTCTAGTTTGAGTCGACTAAATGTCATAAGATTTTAGTCGACTAAATCTACAGTTAATGTAGTCGACTAAAGATTATTTTGGCCTTACGTCTACTGGATCTTTTCTCCACTAGTCCCTCCCTAACATTTTAGTCTAGTTTTTATCTGTTGACGAAATCGCCAATATATTTAGTCATGGTTTTAGTCATCATAGTCTAGTTTTCATTTACCGTAGTTTCCATCAGTGAAAAAGGGCAGTTGGTAGTTGCTTTTTTAGTTTTAGTTGACGAAATCAACACTGAAGAGCACAAAACCACAGTGAGAACCCATTTACACTTGGTCGTCGCTTGCCAAAATTAACCAGTCTACAAGCTTGTAGATCTCGGGCCCTAACGACGTACTGTATTCCATGCCTTACCCACATACTCCCACATACTGTATAGTGGGTCTCCACTGTCCGTAAACGGTATCTTGCGGCCACGCAACCCCATACATTTTGCCGACTCATAATATTTGCGGGTGGAGCTGTGGCCGTGGGTGTGTTGATGCGCTTTCCTTGAAATTCCTATCTTGCCCACACAGGTTTAGGACAGCGGAAAGCTGCTTTTTTGTTCTTGCTTAATGTAAGTCGCTCTGGATTAAGAGCTTCTGCTAAATGCCTAAATTGTAAATTGATTTATACTTCTGAGAACTGATTTATACTTTGTCCTATAATGGTGTCTATCACCGGAAACATTTGCTCTACAAGCTCACAACACTCACTCACTCAATCACTTTAAGGACTTTACTTTTCCTAAATGTGTGTCTCTTTAACATTCTTTATGTAGGAATTGCAACTAGTATCTTATCTAGTGTAACTTCTCACTTTGGATTCATCACTCAATGATGTTTCCATTCATTGCACACACAACATAAACTCTTCCTTTTTGTCACCCCAAAACCCCCACCCACGCAATCCCCATAATGAACCCATGGTGAATGATAATATAATTATGTGGTCGTGTTATCCTATGTTAAAATGGGCTGGCGGGCTGGCTGGCGGGTGGGCGGAACAAGGGCACGTCACTCTGACTCATAATCATAACATAACCATAACTCATAACAAACCAGATACGCCCATATATAGGCATGTCACTATGACTCAGACATAACCATAAACAGATCGGGTTGTCCAGAGCCACTGAACCGATCGCTATGTCGATATATGGTCATATGCATATATGGGACCGACCCACTTCAAACTCGGCACGCTCATCGACATAGATGGAGTATGGGCATATACTGATGACATCAGGGATCTCCATACAGATGCAAAGATGTATTTATGGTCATGAAAGAGAGACAGGTAGACAGACAGATATAGAGATCTCCATATACGTGCACAAAAGGGACACAGACAGACTGGTACAATAGTTACTCTGACAAAGCCCCCGTCACTATGACTCAGATATATCGGTCATATTGACAGAGACGTATAGGTGTGGGGGCCGCGTAGTGGCCTGAATGTCTAGTAGCTACAATCAAAACTGGCTCGATGAATTGGTCTCCCCAGCTGTCTCCCCCAACTTTTTTCTTTTTTTCTTAAAATTACTAAATACAAGGCACAAGTATACTTAATTGATTATTTACATTGCAAAACGATTCAATACCGATTATTTTCATTGCAAAACAATACGATACAAAGTCAAACGATACAATACGATATTTGCTGTTTACATATCAATACACCTCGATTATTTTAATTAAAATCGATATTTCGATAGGCATAAAGTTATTGTTACGTATCTCATTGTAATCGTAATCCTTTCTTTGGGGTGTTTTTCTCACATGTATAGTGACCTATATTTGTTAAATTGCCGAAAATTTGCCTATCTGCAAGCTCACAATGTGTCGCGTTCGCTACGCATTGTGACCTTGTAGATCTGCTATTTCTGCCAGAATATGGAAGCTGGGGTTCAAGTGGTTAAATTGTTGCCTACAGTAGTAGCATAATGTTCGTCAATATTGTAATAATAATATAACTGGTCACTGTGACCGACCGAGGGAATGACTCCCTCCCCTGCATGAGCATTGACTGAACGTATTGATTGACTTGGTTCGTCCTATATTAAAATTGTCCTAAGACTCAATTGACCTGCATTGTAGGTGCCAATTGTCAATGTTTTTATGTTTAAGTGAATTCATGATTAAGATTAATAATTATTTTGGTTAAAAAGGGTTAAAAAGCTATGCTGGATATTTGATTGCATTTCATGAGTGTCATGTGTGTTTAAAAAGGTCTAGCTGACCTGATCTGAGTGTGACCTAATTATCCTTTGATGTTAATGGGAGCCAATTTGGACCAGTTTGAGGCACCTGTGTGTATTTCTGTTTGATGTCACAGTCTTGTAGTCAGTTGGAGTCAGACATAGAAGGAAGCAACACAGTTTTTTGACCATACATTGGACTCTGTAACTTTTGGTGTTTTTTCTCAGTAAAACCTTTTTAAGAAAAGTTACTTTTGTCTTGTCGTTTGCGTACAACTACTGTTTTGTGTTTTTGTGAGGTCTACTCCACCAAGTGGTACATTTTTAAGAACATTTAGACGGAGTGCCACTACATTTAGTCAAAAAACTAAGCTAATGAGCTACAGTTGGAACTTGCCTGGACATTTTTTGGAGGAAAACAAGTTCACCTGAAGGAAAGGCAGTAACAGGGGTAATCTTTTGGAGTGATTCCCAAGACAAGGTATTAAAAATATAATTTTCCATGTGCTTTGTGACACGAAGATACTACCTGGATTTGTGAAGCTAAGTTGATTGGATTTCTCTTCTATGCTACAGTATATTGACTGTGGCTCTCTCCATGTGAGCATAATTTCAAGCTTTCATTCAACCTATGTGGAGTTTTGCATCACTTGAGAAGTTGTTTTGCACTGGTTTGATTAAGAAGAGTGACTATAAAAAGTGCTTTTAAGCTTTTGCATGCAACTTGAGCATTCTACTCTGCAATTGATATGATGGCTGATGAAAAAGAAAATGGACCTGAAGGTGTGGAGGGAGGAAGGTCACGCAGACAGTCTCGCAAGACTGAGAAAGCAGTAGAAGAGAAATTGCAAAAAAGCATTGCATTAAGGAGACAGAGAATGGGAGCTCTGACAAGTAAAATGAATGAGATAGAGCCATTGATGGATGATGTTCAAAACTTGCAACATGTGAAGGATGTGTACAAAGGTGATTTTGCACATGCTTATGATGAGTTCTTTCATTTCAATAACGAAGTTGCAAGTCTTTTGCCTGAGGATGAAAGAATAGCGGATCAAGATATGTGGTTCGAACCCAAAAAGGCAAATCTACACCAGTTCATGAACACAGTTACAAATTGGATTGCAAGGCAGGATCAGTTAACAATGATGAAAGGTTGTGATAATGAAAATTACCTGCAAGATGGAGTTAAACCAAGTGATAGTGTATCACAGGTTAGTGTCAAGGACACAGGAAGTGCTCGCAAAGGTGGGTCTCAAGTAAGTCGTGCTTCAACAGTGTCACGAGTGTCGTCAACACGTGTTAGACAAGAGGCCGAGCACGCAGCACTGCTTGAATTTTCTGCTGCACTCAAGAAAAAACAGCAGCTTGCAAAAGCAGAGGCTGAAATTAAAGTAGCAGAGGCTGAAATTAAAGCTAAAAAAGAGGAGCTCGATTTGGAGACTGCATTAGCAGCAAGCAGTGCAAAAATAAAAGTACTCAAAGAGCATGAAAGACAGGAAGATGGTATGAATAGCTATCTGGCATCACAAAGACCACGGCATGGGAGTGTGAAGCAGGAAAGAGCCAGCAGTGCTCAACCAGTAAATGTACACTTTCGGGCACAGTCACAAACGTCGCAGTCACAAGTTTCACAAGGAGGTCATCACAATTTCAATCAGGGCACCAGAGGTGATGGCATAATAGAAGTCCTGCAGAAACAGAATGCAATAACGGAGTTGCTTGTAAGCCAACAGAAGCAATCCCAGTTACCAAAAAAGGATATTCCTGTGTTCAAGGGTGATGCATTGCAGTACAAATCTTTCATCAGAGCGTTTGAGCACTCAGTAGAACAAAAGACTGACACTGATCAAGACAAGTTGTACTTCTTGGAACAATTCACAGCTGGTGAACCTCAAGAGTTAGTTCGCAGCTGTGCTCACATGCCGTCGAGGAAAGGTTACCAAGTAGCGAAGCAACTTCTCCATAAGCATTATGGGGATGAACTAAGGATCGCCAGTGCGTACATTGATAAAGCCCTCAAATGGCCGACGATCAAGTCCGACGATGGAAAGGCTTTAAGTGCCTACGCAATGTTCTTAGTTGGATGTCACAACACTATGGAAGACATAGACTATTTGGAAGAGATGGACAATCCAACCAACCTGCGAACGGTGGTGTCTAAACTACCATACAGAATGAAAGAACGCTGGCGTGATGTAGCCTACGATGTCAAAGAGCGACAGGGCAGAAGAGCGAAGTTTGCGGATTTGGTCAGATACATTGACCGGCAAGCTAAAATAGCTACAGATCCCCTCTTTGGTAATATACCAGACAGCCGCCCAGTCACGGCTGGACAGAATGATCAAAGAGAAAGACCTCCTGTGAAGAGAGAATTTCGTGGAAGTAGTTTCGCAACCAACGTTTCAGATGACAATCAGCAGCCTCAAGGAACATCTTGGAAGCCAGAAAGAACAAGCAAAACAGTGAATGCTTTTGAGAAGCCGTGTTTGTACTGCCAGGAAGATCACACACTAGCTTCGTGCAACAAGATCAAGAAGCAGCCACATACAGAACGTGTGGAGTTCTTGAAGTCAAAGGGCTTATGTTTTGGGTGCTTAACTTATGGACATCTGAGCAAATTCTGCAAGAAAAGAGCAGAGTGTATCGAATGCAAATTAAAGCATCCAGACATTCTACACACAGAAAGAGAAGTTTCTGTCTCACGTGAAGCTTCACCTGAAAAGGATGACGGTGCACAGGGAAGTGAAGTTTGTGCACAAGTTTCTGTCACACAAGAATCCTGTAACGTCACAGGGGCCGGAGAACTTGAATGTGTTCTGTCAATAGTACCGGTGAAGGTCAAGACAGGAAAGAGTGACAAGTATGTGGAAACGTACGCGTTCATTGATCCGGGAAGCACCGGAACGTTCTGCACGGAAGCTCTGCAAAAGAAACTGAACGTTAAGGGGAAGCCAACCCAAGTACTTATCAGCACCATGGGCCAAGACACGCCTGAAGAACGGAAACTCCTGAGCAGTTGTGTGATATTGGATCTTGAAATATGTGGGCTAGAAGAGAACAAGTATATTGAGCTTCCGAAGGTGTACACCCACAGCTACATACCTGTTCACCCTGAAAACATACCGAAGCAATCTGATATCCAGAAGTGGCCGTATCTCAGCGAAGTACACCTGCCAGAATTAGAAGCAGACGTTGGCCTACTTATTGGAGCGAACTGTCCACGAGCAATGGAGCCATGGCACGTTATCAATGGTCAAAATGGAGGACCGTATGCTGTGAAGACTGCCATCGGCTGGGTCGTGAATGGGCCTTTAAGGAAGGAACCGAGTGACGGAGAGAAAAAACGTCCTCATTATTCACTGAACAGACTCTCTGTGGTGGAGATTGAGAAGCTACTGGTTCAAGATTTTCCAGAGCGCAACTATGACGACAAAGAGCTGTCCCAAGAGGACAAACAGGCTGTGCAGAAAACCACAATCTTTGAGAACGGACATTGCAGCATTGAATTGCCGATCAAGAAGAATGCAAAGCCTACTAACCATGTGGTTCAGCCTACAGTCAGTTTGCTTAGGAAGTTCAAGAAGAAGTCTCACGGCAACGGCTTCAAGGACACCATTATTGGCAAAGACTGCACTGTTCAAGTTCCAACAGATGAACCGAGTCGTGATGACTGCACCATGATCTACATACCGCACCAAGGGGTGCATCACCCTAAAAGAAAAAGGATAAGAGTGGTCTCCGACTGCACAGACTCGTTTCAACCTGTTCAACTGAAAGCAACCCTTCAAGATGATCCTGAGATCAAAGTCAAAGCTAACATGGAGCCAAGGAACGAACTGATCGAGTACTACTCAGACTGGCACAAGCTCGCCTGGATTCTAAGGCTGAGGAAAACTTTGCAGCAACTGAAAGAGAAAAGAAAGGAGTTATCACAAACAATCAGGACGCGAAGATCATCAGTGACATTTAAAAAGACCCTGCAAAGCAAAGAAGAGAATCCAAGACCTATAGACTCTGCTCTCTGTTGCAAGAAGCCAGGCCAGAAGAAAAGGACCTAACTGAGAAGAGGACAGGAAAAATGAAGATTTGATTAAAAAGAACATGTTTAAGTTTTTGATTGTTTATGGACATGAACAGTAATGTGGCTCTGAATGTTTAAGTATGATAATTGCTTAGCCCTCCTGCCTAACCAATTAGGGGCCGGGTAATGTAGGTGCCAATTGTCAATGTTTTTATGTTTAAGTGAATTCATGATTAAGATTAATAATTATTTTGGTTAAAAAGGGTTAAAAAGCTATGCTGGATATTTGATTGCATTTCATGAGTGTCATGTGTGTTTAAAAAGGTCTAGCTGACCTGATCTGAGTGTGACCTAATTATCCTTTGATGTTAATGGGAGCCAATTTGGACCAGTTTGAGGCACCTGTGTGTATTTCTGTTTGATGTCACAGTCTTGTAGTCAGTTGGAGTCAGACATAGAAGGAAGCAACACAGTTTTTTGACCATACATTGGACTCTGTAACTTTTGGTGTTTTTTCTCAGTAAAACCTTTTTAAGAAAAGTTACTTTTGTCTTGTCGTTTGCGTACAACTACTGTTTTGTGTTTTTGTGAGGTCTACTCCACCAAGTGGTACATTTTTAAGAACATTTAGACGGAGTGCCACTACATGCATTAAAGGGACAAGGACTTCCAGGTACAGAGATCTCCGTGTATGGGCATAAAAGGGACAAGGACTAAGAGATACAGAGATCTTCTGCGACATAGGTGTGAGGGACGAACCACTATAGTTGATTGAAAGTTACACAAAATCATTACTGTCGAGCCAAATGGTCTTAATGATGCAACTGAAGAGGGACAACTTAATCGAACTAAGTGGCAAGGAAAACCCCCTTTACTGTGGAGAAACCACAATTAGAACCGGGCTCTTGTTGTTGAATTATTTACAGGCTATAGTCCTACAACCACTTCAGCCGAGGTAGGTGCTTTGAGTTGATGCATTCCTGTGTCCCTTCACCGAAAATTGGATGTTTCTGTGGGACTCGAAGCACATAATTATGCTTTGCATCTAAAGTATAATTTGAATTTTGCGAAGCAATTCTATGCCTGTGTTTTCCCTTTTTAAATACAGGTTCATATAATATAAACATCGTTCTTTTCCCCTACAACGGTTTCTAAGATGCTTTCTAATTAGGTTTTCCTCGAGACACTTAGAGGATTATACAGTACATACAAATTCAACTCCTCGTTGTAATATAAACAGATTAAACACAGACTAACCCACCACTTTGCATCGGTTCAGGTAATTAAGCAGTAGCAGTAATTAGAACGTGAACTCAGACATAGGACATACTGTAGGTATTGTGTTTACCCCCTGGCCAGAGAGCAAGAAACAAACACTCTGAAGAAGGCTCTTTGCCAAAGCATTTGGTTTTATTTTAACACTGTACAGGGCCCTATTAAGCAAGACGAAAAACCCATGCGGTAATACAGATTTCGCCCTCGCTCTGCGCCTTTTCGTATTATGGAAGCCGTGGTGAGCGCTCACTCATATGGAATACCACGTTCCTGCATAATTTAGCATTGGGGGAGTGGCCATATGTTAATTATTTTCGCTTTGCGCTATTTGCTATTAAGCCCCTTGACCTAAAAACACTCAGCGCATACCGATTCCGCCTGGGTCTGACCACGTCTTAAAAGCAAAAAGCACTGTTTGATTTTACACTTGAGCGGCTCTGGAGTGCTGCTGGAGTGTTGCCATGTCTGTTTGCTGTTTATTATAAGCGGCTTCTTTTTCTGCAAAGTTGCTTGTAAATATTGGTAGTTGTGGTTGCTTTTCTTGTTTCTAAAGTGCTTATTTGGGCTTTTCTCCTAATGTTGTTTAAACCAGTGATCCTCACACAGCGACATTCCCATGTCAAGGACCCCCAGATGAATGCATTTGCCCAACTAAGCCAGTGACCCCCATGACAGATTTGTGTTTTTAAATGTTTCAATAACATTTTTCAAAAATATTCTTATTGTCACTTTTTTCAAAGATTACTTTTGAAAACAGCAGATCTACTCACAATGCATCACATTCATTCATTAAAACAATGAACTCTGACTGCAGGGGGATATATATTTATAATGATCATTATAACAATGTGCAAGAAAATATGTAAAAAGAAGGAAGAACTTTATATTTGTGGACAATGAAAATATGCTGGAAATTTTAATGTGGTGTCATTAAAAGGAATCTTGATATGGCAGACTCACTATCTAGAAAATAAAAACATGGCACTTCATTTAAAATAGGTTGTAGACCCCTGTTATATGCGATTCTTTTGGGAGTATGTTTATAGACCTATTTACTTGTTTCTATGAGACATGGCAACAGCGAGCTTTCTGGCTTTCTCGTTGAGATTATAAAGGGTCATATATCGCTCATTTCTAAACCTTTTAAAAAAATTAAAACATCGCCATAATCACTGGGAAGTTTGCTTTCATACGCTGTATCACACCCGACTCAATTCTTCTTCAATAAAATGCTACGAGCGAAGACCATAACATTGGGGCCGCAGCAATACGCATGGCGCACGTATGGCATTTCAACTCATTCCTTCGTCGTGACTCGAATGAAATAAAATAAAATAAACGTTATTTTACTGGTGTTTTTCAATAGAAACAAATAAAGAGCGTGTGTGCAACAGTCAGTGCATATACGTGCATGCACTATAGGCTATATTTCCTCCTTGTCGGGATGGTGAGCTGAGCTCTTCACAGCCCGTTTGTCTTTCATATTATTCTTATAATATTTGATATTATAAACACTCATGGTTCTCTCATTTCTCAGCCGTTTTTTAAAATGTAAAAATCCCCACATTCCTTAGGAATCTTGCTTTCATTCGCTGTATGGTATATGGTTCTATTTTTATCGAATTAAACAATATCAAACGAACTTGTATGTTCGGGGGTTAGACGATTCTGGGAACATTACGCATGGATTGCCAATTTGCCAGCCAATGCTGCGTATCTACTCGCAGTTCCATTCCGATCTGAAAGGTATAGGTAGGTGCCATTTCAAAGGCTTAGTTATTCATTTATGAATCAAATGAACTAGAATAAAGATTTTTACAGCTGTTTTTCATGCTTAGAACAGAAACAAATGAAGTGATGATGTGCGTATATCTCCCTCCCTTAGCATATGGCTGCGCCGCTGTAATGACTTTCCAATGAACACTGCAAGTTACTTAACAAAATAGAGACATAGGCCTACAAGCTATGCACATCATGGCTGTGACAGCTTGTGGATCTGTTCTTTTGAGGCATAAAGGTGACAGCATGCAGTGCAATAGGAATAATTAACCCAAATGTGACAAAGTCATGTCATGTCTATGGTGCCAGTCTGCAGAAATGTAATACCACTTGCCGAAAAGGGCGCATTCCATGAGGACATCAGCTGGTGTCGTAAAGAGAATAGTACGGACATGTTCATTGGGTAAGCCTCAAAACTCCCTGAAACACTCCCATGACTAATTCAAGGCCGTTTTGCTCACACCACGGGGTGTCGAAAGCGCTTCTTACCTGGCCCATAATTGTAATATGACATTGCACACGCCCCCACGTCTTAAAAACTGTAAAATGATATGTAATTAGATTCCACTTGCTTAATAGGGCTGTGTGTCTCTGAAGTAAGCCTGTCTGTCTGTCTGTCTGTCTGTCTGTCTGGAGCAGACATAGCTATACTGCTATAGGTACAGTAGAACCCATATAAAGATTTTTTCCACATTATGTTTTATACTTTTGGAAATATTTTACTTGTTCTTTAATACAGACTTTTTTAGAGACAACTACTAAAAACGGAGCTGCTAACCCTGCAGCTCATAGCATGATTGGATAGCTGAATAGCCTATAGGTCTATACAAAACTATTGTAATTCGCTCCTTACTGGCCTACCGGCATGTGCACTTAAGCCTCTCCAACTGATCCAAAATGCCGCAGCTCGTCTGGTCTTCAACCAGCCAAAATTCTCACATGTCTCCCCCCTGCTCCGCTCCCTGTACTGGCTCCCAGTCGCTGCCCGCACAGAATACAAAACTCTGATGCTGGCATTCAAAGCAACCAAAGGTATGGCTCCCCCATATCTTGCAAGCATGATTGAACCCTACAAACCCTCCTGCGCACTCAGATCAGCCAACGCAGGAAAGCTGGAAGTACCCTCACTAAAAACGCCGGGACAACGCTCCACACGTCCCAAACTCTTCTCCCTTCTGGCCCCAAAACTGTGGAATGCACTCCCCGTTGCAATCAGAACTGCAGCATCACTCCCAATCTTCCGCCGTAGTCTGAAGACCCACCTTTTCAGACTCCATCATGGCCCATAGCACTTATCCTACCCCCTTAGATAGCACTTTTTAGACTTAGATAGCATTTGAAACAGACTTATAGCATGTCATGTAGACAGCACAATAATTGCATTGTATGTAGTCATAGCACATCATAGTACATATGTATAGCATAGTATAGTATATATGTATAGTTAATATGTATAGTGTCATTATATAGATATGTTCTAGTTACGTTCTTAGCTTACGCATGTTTCTTGATAAATGCATTTTATATATGTGATGTATTCCCTTACTTTTGTTCTTGCCTAATGTAAGTCGCTCTGGATTAAGAGCGTCTGCTAAATGCCTAAATTGTAAATTGTAATTATAAAACGCACACATGCATGGGTAGTTCTGTCCACCCTCTGCGAGTCTGCATGTAAACAGCAGTGTTTGGCTTTTTATACAAGCAGCCATTTAGTAGCCTATGCATATGTTTATTATCGTAATAACCCGTCACTTCTCGAAGGCAACAGTAGCCTACTATAGACAATAACAAACCCGCCTCTATAGCTACACTTCCGTCTCTTTAATTGACAAGCTAAAGAACCAATGAGGGTGCTCTACAGAGCCTTTACCCCACACCCCCACCCCTCTTCTCTATCAACTGGGTAAATCCGTCTGTGAACGACCAAACATGTTGGGTTTCTCACGATCCTCGTCGATAACGTCATGATTATCTATCGACATCCTGCCGGCAGGCAAGAGATGGCAGAAATCCGTCCCGACCCAAAATCGTGAAGGAATCTCCTCAGTGTGGAGTTACCTTTACCCTAACCCTAACTGCAAGCACGACGCAATTCATATCGGACCAACGCACTGCCGCAGAAGTGAGCGGCAGTCGAGTGTCATAATCCCCCCCCCAGTTTCCCCGGCCGCCCGTTCTCCCGGGAGTGCCGGCAGTGCTATTGCCAGCAGTTACCGCCAGTTTACCGGCAGTGCCGAACAGACTGAGATGGAGCGGCAGTGGAGTGACATAATCCCCCGGCAGATGCCGGCCCTCCCCCCGGCAGTGTCACGTCTCATTGCTTCTGTCTCAAACTTTTTCATGTCAAGGACCCCCCATTTTTCTTTTCTTTTTGTATTCCTGGAATTTCTTTGATTTATTTATTTGTGAAATTCTTTAGGAAATTTGTATTTTTTTCTTATATGATTGAGGGCACTAGCCCCTCCAACATCTGGCTTTCGGAATTACGTCAAGCGTAATTTAGCGAAGATACTTCCAGCTTCCCTGCGTCAGCTGATCTGAGCGCACGGGAGGGTTTGTAGAAACCATGATGTAAACAAAAAGCCTTGTGATAGGCGGCAGCAGCGTTTATGTAATGTATAAAATATAATCATCGCATGGCACGATCTGCCTCCCTGCGGTTCTTCTTGTGCATGGGTGACTGGTCTATCTGGCAGTCCGTCACTGCCAGCGACTTGGCATGCACATTATAGCGTTTTCTTAAGTGTGCGTGTTCGTGTAAAGGGTCTATAAAAAAATTATAAAACAATTAGAACGCAACGGGACCTTAGTTGTGACTGCCGTTGAAGGTAGTTTAGAGTTGTAACAAGGAACACATGTTCACTTGGAATTGAAGATGATGATGATGTGGATCTACAGTGTGTTTGTTGTGGCTGTTGTTGAAGGTTATGAGTGATGACTGTATTAGTTGACTGGCTTGGTGGCAAAACCAAAACAAATTGGTCACAAATGTGACTTGTGTGATTAATAAAGTGTATGACGCTGTATTAACACAATTAGCTGGAGACCCCCTGGAACCTCTGCAAGGTGGTTGAGGCTCCCTGGACCCCACTTTGAGAACCACGGTCATAGATGGGCCCTTATGAGACCCCATCTTGTTGTAGCTGGGAATTATAATTATTTGTTTTGTTTTGGTACAGGGTTATATTCCAATATCTAGAGACAAATATATAAGCATAGGCATAACAAACAACAGTATGCATGAGCTCTTTCTTGCATGGCTTTTCCAGGACAACATTTAAAAAGAGATGAAAATCTCAATTAGATTTTACCCTGGTTAAAAAAAGGATGAACATAATAACACAGAGGGATGAGAGACTAGGGGAACATTATTACACAGATTGTCTTTGAAGAAAGCAGAGTCATTGTAACTGTCTACCTGTAGATTGTGAATAAAAAAGGATGAGAATTGTGTCTTTGTCTTAGTGGTGGGAAGTAACTAAGTAGGCCAGCATTTACTCAAGTAGTCTATGGTACTTAAACACAGTGTTGAGGTACTTTTACTTTACTTGAGTATTTGTTTCATACCCTATACTTCTACACCTCAGATATTGTACTACTAATCATTTGACATCATCTTTAGTTACTAGTTACTTGGCAGATGTATCTTATTATTAATAGGCCTATACAAAACATACATTAGCAACTTATTATATGTTTACTTTTTATACTGCAAAAGAGACGATCTACACGCTCATGTGTCACACCACAGCATTTTTGAAAACCTTGAGTACCGGGGAGCCAGTCACCCAAAATCTGAGAGGACCTGTGATGTCATGACATACTTTTTATTTGTGTATTTTCTATTCATTTGGGCGAGCGCTGGCGCTTTAGCATGTGGGGTCAGATCAACATATGGAATGAACTCTGTATTGGCCATATATGGAGCGTGTCTTGAGTGTACAGGGTTTCATGAGGTCAGATCAACATAAGGAATGTGAGAACAGGTCAGCTCCATATATGGAGATCTAAGGGTGGCAGCGGGGCAGTGTCTTGAGTGTACAGGGTTTGATGAGGTCTGGCCATATATGGAGCGTGTCTTGGGTGTACAGGGTTTGATGAGGTCAGATAAACATATGGGGGGCAGTGTCTTGAGTGTACATGGTTTGATGAGGGCCCAGGTAGGGCCGGGCCTTAAGTTTCGGGCCTGTTGAGAACTCTAGTTTTCGCCGGCTGCCGGGTGCGGCTGCACTAATAACTTTGGGGCGGGCCTGTCTAGAGTTTGAATGGACACTAGGTATCAGTCAAAAGGGAGACATCGAAGAGGAAGGACGGGTCGGAGGGATCAACATATGGAATGTCAGGTCAGCTCCATATACAGTATGAAGCACAATCCAGCTGTTAGGCCTGACTCACACCTTCACAACAGATTGATCTATAGCTGATGCGCATGAGACTTTTTTACCGATGCAAGCTTGCAATGCATTTCCAATGGGAGTCACATGGTTTTACATAGATAATAACAGTAAATGGCTATAGAACAGAAAACAAGTATCGGTAGTTTTGCAGCTCTGGCATATTTCTTGCAGTGGAGTTATGGCAAGCTTCCCCACCTATGTGTGTGGTGTTGACGTGCAACCCAGTGGCCAATGAGGTGTCCTATTTATGTCCATTGTCACAGCGTATTTGCATGTCTGTTATTGGCTAGTACCGGTACGTCTCATAAGCCGAAGGGACAGGGGCTAGTTAGTTAGTAGTAGTACTAGACCAGTGCCTGTTGTGCACCGGCCTACCCGGGAACACAAACACAATGCAAAATAGGGAATGCATGCTCCACCCTGTTATGCAATACCTGATATACACGTTGTCAGAGTACCCGTTGACATAGATCCTTTAAGGTGCCCGATGGTCTGGTTTGCGCCTTAAGTCCTTATATCCCAAAGTCCAGAGGAATGATTGCTATGCGATGATTAATTCACAAAAATGACAGTTGTCACAGTGGTGGAAAAAAAAGTACTCACATTTTTTACTTCAGTAAAAGTATCAACACTGCTATGTAGAAATACTTTGTTATTAAGTAAATGTCTGGAATACAAACTGTAGGCCTACTTAAAAGTACTAAGGTATTGGTAACAAAATGTACAAAAATAGAAAGTGCTCATTATGCAGAATGTCCCATTTCACAAGTTTTCAAATGTATAAAAATCTTTTGAAAATAGCAGCTCTAAGCTACTCATCACGACGCATTGTGAGCGGGTGGTATGTATTGTAATAATACAAAGTAACTAGGAAATAAAGTTGTTAAATAAATGTAGTGGAGTAAAGTACAATATTTGGATCTGAGATGTAGTGGAAGTAAAAGTATTGGAAATATTCAAGTAAAGTGCAAATGCGTCAACACTGTACTTAAGTACAGTACTTGAGAGTAAATGCACTTAGTCAATTTCCACCACTGGTCATTGACCCATTTGAAAGATTGGCCTATTTGGTACTGTCAGTGTGACTGTGCACAACAAATATAACAATGATCAGCCTAATACAGTGCACACTCACACATGCACGTGCAGTCGTGCACACACAGGGTGAAAAGTGAAAACATGATATCATGCCAGAGTTGATAACAAACAATGTTGCATTCTCTATTCCAAGTCTCTTTGTCTTGTGCTTTCTTTGTGTTGAATCTTTATTTGAGCCGTGCTTTGCGGAATCCGCCTAAGGTGAGGTGCTGTCAGGGAAATCGTATTTGTTAATGGATCATCCGATACTGGAATGTGTTTCCCTTGAGTTCAAGTACGGGGGCTCATTGGACCTCTAAAGCTATTATCGGAATAATGCAAAGCCTTTTATGAGTCAGTGGTTTCTCATTTTACATTCAGAGTTCCGTATTGTGCTATAAACATTTCATTATTTCATGTGCATCCAGAGCATGTGTTCCTGCAGTAAGCAGAGCATTTATATTCCCATTTTATTCATTCTCATCATGAGCTCAATTACAGTGAGCCCATTTAGGAGGCAGCCTCCCAGGCACATTTACAATACATCTGTAGATGTAACCTCCCAGGCACATTTACAATACATCTGTAGATCATGTATGTAACCTCCCAGGCACATTTACAATACATCTGTAGATCATGTATGTAACCTCCCAGGCACATTTACAATACATCTGTAGATCATGTATGTAACCTCCCAGGCACATTTACAATGCATCTGTAGATGTAACCTCCCAGGCACATTTACAATGCATCTGTAGATGTAACCTCCCAGGCACATTTACAATACATCTGTAGATCATGTAACCTCCCAGGCACATTTACAATACATCTGTAGATGTAACCTCCCAGGCACATTTACAATACATCTGTAGATCATGTATGTAACCTCCCAGGCACATTTACAATACATCTGTAGATCATGTATGTAACCTCCCAGGCACATTTACAATACATCTGTAGATCATGTATGTAACCTCCCAGGCACATTTACAATACATCTGTAGATGTAACCTCCCAGGCACATTTACAATACATCTGTAGATCATGTATGTAACCTCCCAGGCACATTTACAATACATCTGTAGATCATGTATGTAACCTCCCAGGCACATTTACAATACATCTGTAGATGCCGCAGCACCACTTAAACCCTATGGTTGACTGGAGTCCCTCAAGGCTATATACTACTAAAATGACTATCAACACTGCTGGCTGCTGACATTAGTCACTTCCAGTGGCAACATCACATTTAAACCACTTATCATTAATGAATGGGCCTAATCTATAATGAACGCATACTTTTGAGTCTGTAATTTGTGAGATAAATGCATATATCATTGTAAATGTCTAGTCGAACAACGCTGTCATCTAGTTAGCAAGGGTGTGTGTCCGTGCGTGTGTTGCAGCAAGAGAGAGATTAATAAGAGATCTAGCAGCAAACAGGAGAAATGGAGAAAGTGAAATGACTGTACTGTATTATGAACTAAGTTATGTAACTTTGTAAATTATCTTTTTGACAGCAACTTCAGCATGCTCTACTTATTAAAAAAACACAGTACAGTACAGTACAGTACAGTACAGTACAGTGCAGTGCAGTGCAGTGCAGTGCAGTGCAGTACAGTACAGTACAGTACAGTCAGTGCATGGTACACTACAGTACACTACAGTACTACTACAGAGTAAGTACAGTATGAGTAGTACAGTAAGAGTAAGTAAGTTCAGTACAGTAACTATAACAATAACAGTATAGTTGTAAAGCTCTGTATTGCGGTATTGCAATCGCTGTACCGCACTGCCACTGGTGTGACGAAAAGAGAGCTGAACCAGAAGGCAAAGCTCTATACCGAGCAATCTTCGTCATGATTGAAAGAATAAGGTCGCGAATACAAGTGGCTGAAATGAGGTGGCTGGCATCTCCCTTAGAGATAGGGTGAGAAGTTCAGTCACATGAGAGAGACTCGGAGTAGAGTTGCTGCTTCTTCACTTGGAAAGGAGCCAGCTTTGGTGGTTCAGGCATCTGGACCACCGATGGACCTCCCTCGTGCCTCGAGGGAGGTCCTCGAGGCAAGTCCCACTGGGAGGAGACCCGGGGGCAGACCAAGGCGCAGTTGGAGGAATCACATCGACTAACTGGCCTAAGTTGGAACGCCTCGGGATGCCCCAGGAGGAAGTTACTAATGTCGCTCTGGAGAGGCAGAGCCACGACATTGAGGGGGCAGAAAACAGCCTGGTCACGTGGTCCATGTACTCGTGCAAGCCCATAGACTCCAATGCATTCCGTAAACTTCCGGTTGTCCCCTTTCAATAGAAGTCTATGAAGACGGGCCTGGCCCCATGAAGTGAACGGAGTTGTCGTAACTCTGCCTTACTCTATGGCTCTGTGGAGAGGGAAGTCTGGATCTCTCTGGAGGAGCTGTTGCCCCCGCGGTTGAAGATGGATGGATGGATGTTGCAAAGCGCAGTTCACACGGGTGTAATTTTGGGTTTCTTCCTGAAAGTTGGAAGCCTTAATTAGAGCTTGTAAAACTCAATTCCTATGCTCAGCAAAGAAACATAAAATCACTTTATGTCAACACATGGAATGGAATGGATAGTGACTTATCAGTGTATAAGATATTGCCAGTACATTTCCGTATGACTTTGAGTCATTATTCAGCTCAAGTTTCAAGGAAATATCTGACACAAGCTTTTAATCTAACTTCTGTCATTGTGACTGTACAGAGCTGTCAGTGGCCTTGAGCAATGGCTGCCTGTCGTCTAAGGATGTCTGTGCCGTTGAAAGTTGTTAGGATAATGTCTTCAGTTGCAAAAGGTATGTAATGATGGGATTCTAAATCCCATTGTAGGGTGGCTCCTGCATGAATGACAATTAGGTGGTGGTGTGAGGAAGGAAACAAAGGGAGCATGCCGAATCTTTTAGAGAAAACATCGCGGCACCCTATCACAGTTTCAAGTTAGATTTTCAGGAACATTATTGTTGTTTTCATCATGATTACAATGCACTAACATGTGTTGTATCTACCGGTCTAGTGCATTGCTTTTCAAAGTGGGATCCAGGGACCTTGAGGGGCGGGGAGGGGCAACATATAACTTAAACTTAACTATAATACTATCATATATTATATTTAACTACTTCATCCATAATTTATGCTCTGGTCATTCAAAAATAGCACATATACAAGCTCACAGCGCGTGTCTTCGTGAAAAAACCCAGACAAAGTTGGAATATGGAGATAAAACTTTCTGCTTGACATAGCGCCGATACACAAAGACTGTAGAGCTGAAACAGTTCGCTCGATTATTAAAAAAAAGATTTCATTAAAATAGATTATTTTCTTAACACTAAGTGACAAACAAATGGTGTAAATAACCGATCTACAAGTTAACAACACGTTGATCAAAACATTGTTGTCCGTCAAAGTATTGATTACAATTTTTAATAATAATAATTTGATTAATTGAAAAAGTAATGGATATAATCGCTGAGAGAATAATAGATACAAAAGTCATTAAAGACAGATTTTTTTGAGTAGCCACTGTAAATGAGTATGTTTTGATGCAAATATAGTAGCTTCAGTAAAGTAGTGCTATTTCAACACGCACGCACGCACGCACGCACGCACGCACGCACACACACACACACACACACACACACACACACACACACAATCTACTGATGTTGTTTTTTGTCTCCTCATTGAGGTTCAAATGACATCTGGTGGTGGGTGAGGAGATTTGAATATTTAGGTAGCCGGTGGCAACATCCCAACAACCGCACATTTCACAGCATTTCCAAGAAGCTCCCTGGAGTGGCCTTAAGCACAACACAAACTCTTGTGCGTGTGCCATTATGTTCAATTATACTTTGGCTGTAGAGCCTTTCTGAAGCATCAGCAGCACAACTGTGCTTTTGGTGTGATTTATTAGTTAGTTCCTACTATAGTCAGCAAATAAATAATATTAAAAACACTTTATATCGACACATGGAATGGATAGTGAGTGATCTAAAAGATACAATCAGTAACGTGCCATATCACATAAATGGAATTTTGACAAAAATGCATTCCACCACAAGCCATCATGGTGACGACCCCTGACTATGACTGCCTTTGAAGAACCATACCAACTATCAGTATTGTAATTCCAAATTCACATGCAGCTTTAACCTATCCTAAAAATATTTTTTCTGTTAATTTGTTCAGTTTTTTTGTACATACTTCATCCAAAATCATTAGTGTTGCTGAGATTATGTTGGCAAAACTGTTTATCTCCGGCCCAATCCCATTAACACTCTGTATGTTGTTGTGTTGATGGTGAGCTGACTCACCCTCAAGACAGTGTGGTAAGAGGGCAGCATAATATTAATAACACCCTCGTTGTTCATTTTACTATCTCTTTAATTAATTTTCTAATAATTTCATTATTATTATTACCAGTATAAAACGCCAGTGGGAGCGAGAAGGGGTGAGTAGACCTGGCATTGCCACAGCGGGTACTTTAAGTACTGAACACCCAGTAATTGAAGCGGCCCTGACGATGCCCTGCAAGGCTTGTTTTATCTGGCGAGATAGACAGAGCAGAGTGTTACTGTGCCAATAGGCTGTTCCAGAAAGGAGCCAGCTGGCTATGGCTAAATATCCAGCTATTGTGTGAAATAAGGATCTTACAGGAGCATACAAAACGGAGAGGCAGCGATTGAGACTCACTGCAACGTCATCACAGTACGTTCACAGACCATGGAGGACAGTAAACACAAAGTTTTGAAGCCTACAGACTGTTTTGGGCTCATATTATGGTCTGGTGCATTTGTGACATCAAACATGACCAGAAAGGCATTCTGGTCTATTGGCAATAGCAAAGGTATCATTTGTTTTATTATTATTTATTTTTAATCTCTCCACATTTTCTCATGTCTAAATACCCTACTGTTTATGCAGGACATTTAAATATGCTAATTATGGTGAAAAGGGGGTCTACAGTAGTAACATGGGATTTCAGGATAGTTAAACATATTACTATAATGTGATTACGATGTGATAATGTGATATTAGGGATAACATTATTGTGATTACAACAATAATTATAATTAAAGCTGCAAGCCCTTAACTCATAAACCGCCACCATTGGCTGTGGCTCCCCTGCGAACAGGATGCACAGGTGTCAGGGTTTTACATTTTGAAAACCCTGAAATTCACCCAAAATGGGAAGCAAACAGGAAGCAAGTCCTTTATAACTAATGTTGCGATCAGACCTTTTAAAGTCACCAGAAGTGTTTATAATGTAACCGCCAGGTAGCGAAGATTTTTTTTATTGAGCACCTAACAAATCAACATTCTGATCAATCTGTTCAAGCTTTGGAGATGCAGCGATTTTTCAGCTGAGACTCTTTTGGTTGTCAGGTAAACCAAACCAACCGTCTCTTAGCAGAAGTATACACAATGCCGGCACAAGGCAGTATCGGCAGAAGGATTTACATTTCGGATGGGCACGTCAAAGTGATGCAGGGTGGGCGGAAAGACAAAAGTCCCTGCTGTTGCGCGATGTCAAAACGAACAACGGAATAAAACATATTGGCCACTACTGTAACTGACAGCTAAAATACACAGCAGTGACGACACCTAGAAAACATGACGGGCGAGCGGAGCATGTTTTAATATATGAACATACCTAATAGATGATATAGAATAGATACATATTTTGCATACCTATAAAGGCGACAGGTGTGTAGGAGAAGGCGAGGGCCCCAGAGTACTGAAAGAAAAAGCTCCCGCACATTGTCTTCAAATGCAAGAAAAAGATTTAATGGGAATACAACAATGTTTCGGTCTGTTAGACCTTCATCAGGTTGTCTTAAGCCTTAAGATAACCTGACAACCGTTATATTCCCATTTCCCTTTCAATGTTTTTTTTTGGATTGTAGTGCAGGAGCTGTTTCTTTCAGTGTGTATTCTTTATCAATGGTCTCTAAAAGACAATCTTAATTACTTCTTGTCAAACAAAAACGCACTGCGAGATGACATGGGCAGAACCTTATGATTAATATGAATCTGGTCCCCCCCCCCCCCCCCCCCGGGCCCCCACATTACATTACATTACACATTACTTTACATTTTACATATGGGACTACCCTATTGTTTATGCAGAAAATAATTAATATGCTAATTTAGGTGAATAAAGGGTGTACAGTACAGTATGCATAACAGTTCAGTTCATTACAATTAAACATAATAATGTGATTACAAGTACTGGGTGGGAATACATTAGTATTGCCATAGAGCACCAAAGTCTGATGTAATTTACAGATCCTACCAGCCTAAAAATAATAAAAACTGTTGCAAAATTAAACAAATGATCACGGCGGTTTGACTCGTATGTACGGTATATGAACTGATACAGAAACATACTGTATCAAATATGAGTGACTATTGTAAACGATACAGAGCCACCTCCCCGAGAATATTGATGACACAGTTTGTTTATTTTTGGACCACAATGCTTATATGAGACGTTTATAAGATGACCCAATGTTATTCTCCATGGAGAAAAACTTCTGCGACCCAGGGGATGAACGAGGGACATCAGGAATTCGGCAGGGGTTCTCAGCGTTTTTGGCTGGGGACCCCCGGAAATTCTTTGGCCATGTCTCGCAACCCCCGCCCCGCCCCCCTCCCCACCACCTGAATTGATCACTACAATAACCATAATAATAGAGAAGATACATCATAAATGAATACTGAAACTAGATATAATCAATATGTTTATGCATGTACTGTGTACTATAGGTAAACTCTTAAAGGACCTATAACATAAAATTCAACTTTTTCAATTTCTTTTGTGTTTTTGGGGCTCCCATATGTGTTTTCTATCCCCACAAATAACCAATTTTGAACAATCAGGCTTTCATATCATATTGGTGTTTTAATGGAAATTGCTCTCAGGAACAGCTCAACTGATTTTGGCCTCATCGTGATGTCATCAATGTCACCCTACTCCTCCTCTTCTTCAATCTTCAAATCTTCAGTTCCAAATTTGCATTTCCACTTTGTTTACAATGTCCACCATTGTTGATTTTACAAGCTGGCATGGAATGGAAACAAGCCTGGTTTTATCTATCTATCAGTATTATAATGACTCAAATATTAAATAATCTGCACATCAGCACCCCCACCACCTCAGGACATTGTGGTACTGCAGCTAAAACTGCTTTGAAAGTCCAGAAAGAAATGACAAGGCCTGGTTCAGAGTGGTGATTGAGGCTCAAACCATTAGAAATAACTTTGAGGGACATAGACAATATGATATTAAATATTAAAAGCAGTTTTAAAATGCATGTTATTTGCGCTTTAATTTCCATTTTCCCGCCATTCAGTAAATAATCTCATTCGTGAACCCCAGGTTGAGAACCCCCGCTCTATTACAACTATAATTATAATGTAAGTAATTAGAGTAACTGGAAACGAGCCTTTTCAAGGCCTTTTAAGGCCTTTTCAGACAGGCAGCGACTGACACACCTAGCAATTCATTTTCAATAAGAGGCATGTGTTTATTTTGGACGCGTAGAGAAATTGAGGGGCGACAATGCAAGAATATTTCCGTGGGCGCAGGTCCCGTGAAATTGTTTTGTACACACGCCCGTGACTGACTACACCTGGATTGTGTCGAGCACACAATAGAACAGGAGTATTCAACTATAGATTAGGCAGGGGGGCACAACTGTAGAAAATGTGTGTGTGTGTGTGTGTGTGTGTGTGTGTGTGTGTGTGTGTGTGTGTGTGTGTGTGTGTGTGTGTGTGTGTGTGTGTGTGTGTGTGTGTGTGTGTGTGTGTGTGTGTGTGTGTGTGTGTGTGTGTGTGTGTGTGTGTGTGTGTGTGTGTGTGTGTGAATATATACAATTCATATTAATATTTAAGTTATACAGTACTTGAGTACATGTACCTAGTTACTTTCCACCACTGCATGTCAATATAGAAAGTATAGAGAATTGGAAATGCTCCTTCAGCGCTGGACATTGTAGCCTACAGAGGTACAGTACTGTAAACATTGTAGCCTACAGAGGTACAGTATACTGTAAGTACTTGAGACATTTTTATTTATAGTTACTTTCCACCACTGCATGTCTGTCAAAACAGACCCCCCACACACACACACACACACACACACACACACACACACACACACACACACACTACGGCTGTGAGACCAACTCAGCTACTGGTGCTTAATGTTGCGCTTGGCTAAGCCACCATAGAGGTGGTTGATTAACAGTGAGGGGTGTGCCGCTGTGTTTCAGCACATCTGCGGTAGGAACAGTTTAGTGATTCGAGAGGCCAAGGTCTTAAAAGGAGCTTAAGAGTCTCGGCCTGAAATGCAACGAACGTCTCATGATTATGCAATTGTGAAAGAACTATAATCCGAAAAAGTGGAGGGTGAATTATGAAAATGTTACTGTAACTCTGCAAATTTGACAAAAGGAATTAAAAAGTTCTATTTTTGTCTTATTGTATAGTTTAGTGGCCTAATTCAGAAGTAACCAAAAGTAATTTGATTATTGTAAAAGTGAAATAAAATGCACAGGGTGTAAAAGTCTATGTTTCCATAGGGTCTATGTATGTTCCCCATGTGGTTATGTAGAACCTGGGAATAAATAAATGGTGCATTTAATACCATAGTGCCTTTATCCAAGGTGCTTTACAATGTGTATAGTACATTCACACATCAATGGTGGAGGAAACCATGCAAGGCACCAACCTGCTCATCAGGATAGCGGATTCGAATGCCATCAACGCATTGAAAGGGACACAATCACGTTTAATCAGAGCATTCAATGCTCCAGTACGCATCTACTGACCTACCGAAACATTATATTGTGACGTTTTGGAGACATTCAGTAGACTGCGACGACATGCGTTGTCCGACATTACAAACCCTATAACACTAAATCTTACCCTAGATTTTGTCCCTTTCAGTGCATTGATGCCGTCATTCGAAACGGGTGATCAGGACACTGAGAATTCTATAACTGTATACAGCCAGGGAGAGAAGCATGGAGGCCTGCCTGTAGTAGACTACATGTAATATGACCCGTTGATTGTGTCGGGCCCTAAAATTAGCTACGGTCACCCTGAACCTTGGCAGAAGCACTGTCCAGTGCTGACTGACTGGCTGGAGCAAGCCCAGTAAACACTGCTTGCGCCATCTCCCATGCTTCCTTCTCCCATGACAGTAATATTTACTGTGTTACTATAAGAGTTATACTTAGAAAGATCTTTCATACAGGAGCTATTGTGTATTGCTCACATGAACAGAATGTACAGAGCTTTGAATGACGGAGGAGTAATCCTCACGCCTTCCTCTCTGTATCCAGACTCCACTCACACCCTGTTCATGCGAACTGACCCCTCCTTTATCGACTCATCACGAGGCTGAGGGGTCAGAAACATGTACTGTTGATATGATGTAATAATATATTGCTCAATGCTGACCACCTAGAATATCCATGCTTATCATTGGACAGTCTCAGGTGTTGGGGGCCTAATGTAGACAGAGCTTCCTTGGTGTTAGTGATATAGCGTTGTTGGTTATAATAGATATAATTAAGCCACTTTTCGTTTTGTGCACATTCTATATTGCAAACTTGTTGCCTATATGTGCCGTCTCCTTCCGATAACCTTTTCCACTCTGTGTTCCATATGGTGTCTTGTATATCGTTCCACATTTGGTTTTCAATAGGACCCTGTGAACATAGAAGTCCCTTGAAGTCCCTGTGTATTTCCATGCATCAAACAAACCTGTGTAGGGAGTGGACCATACCTCTGAAAAACAAAAGGTGATCAGGTCTCTGCAGGTATTATGATTATACTGAGGGGAGGTAGCCCCTCCTATGTCCAGCTTTTAGTGTGTGTGTGTGTGTGTGTGTGTAAATCCAAATGTTGTCCTAACACATAAACACAGACACTGCGTAAACACATTGAAGACACATTGAAGACGAAGGTGAGGACGCAAATTGTGATTGGCCAGAATGAGATGATGTGTGATGACCCTCACTTCACACGGGTGTGATTTTGAAAGTGTACAGAAAGTGTTCAAATTATGGTTTTATCTTTTATGTGGCCACACCCACCAGTTCAACCCACCATCCCACCAGTTCAAGTATAGAGCAAGCCCCCAGAAAGGGCTGGCCAATGTTTAAGCGCTCGGCCCTACAGGTCAGAGATGGGACTGCATTTTTGACAACCAATTTTGGTGTCCAAATAAAACAAATGTGGAAGTAGACCGTTCTTCCGGGTGCTTCAAAACGCCACTGAATAGCAGGGGGCGGAGCAGTCCACCCTCTATCGTTTATAACTCTTTATAGAGACACATGGCGCCTACAAATTTACGCCCACTAATTTAGACAGCACCACCACTTCTGGTCCGTTAGAATAGTGTGCTGCAGGCCAGCCATAGAAGCACATTGAAATTCAACTGTAGTTAGCCTACTTTTAAAATAATCCAAAATTAAATGGGAGCACTGGATCAAAGACTGGTCAGTCCAACCACACATAAGGCACCGACCAACAGAACAGAAAACCTATATCTCCATATTTAATCTTCCCCATAAACGAAACCCGAATTTTATATGTTATATGACATACAAGAAAAGAACATAGCTGAACGCTCACAGAACACTTTCACAATTGAAAAATTGATTTTTGACAATTAAAATAATCCAAAATTAACTGAAGACTATTGATTTGAATAAAAATATGTGTCCATATTTGTTACCACTTGAATGGGTTACCCATTGAGGGGAGACAACAGACAGACAAGTAGTCGCATATCAGTGACATCACTATCTTTATGAGACTACGAGCGCCGACTTTGAAGAAGGGAATTCTCAATAATACATCCAGATCCCGACTGACTTTGTTCTATTCTATTCTAGTTCTATTTGGTCTATATTTTGAGTCAGAGGCTTATATTTATCCTACTAACTAAATGTGTGACATATCCTGACATTTTCAACTACCTAGTGAATTCATCAGATTAATATTAATAATTAGTCTTGCAAGATGCTGTTTGGATAATTTTCCACAAATAGCCTATAAAACGAAATTCTGGGTATCTGGGTATTGGAAACCTCGAGGGATGCAACTGTGACATATTATGTAACATGCAGCCACTTTAACTTTAGATATACGATGCTAGCACTTTTGACACACTGATGGAGTATATTATAGTATATTGTGGGTTGAGATTGCAGGTACAGTATATGTGACATTAAAAAGGACAAATCAATGATACTGTATGGCCTGGGACACATTAGAACACAAAAATGTGTAATAAACCACTAACCAGTGAACTTACGGTATTTTATGATGCCTCTCATAGAGATTGCACTGACAGCTGCAATACACCGTTCTAACGGACCAGAAGTGGTGGCACTGTCTCATTTGGGGCCGTGAATTTGTAGGCACACCCACAGCTGTTAAGCGGCGGATAAAAAGCT
>NC_136795.1:20557519-20727519 GCF_951216825.1 Electrona antarctica | reverse complement strand
CCCACGCATGCACGCACACCCACGCATGCATGCACGCTTTCACGCACGCTTTCACGCACGCTTTCACGCACGCACGCACGCACACATGCACGCACGCACGCATGAGCAACCCACAGGTCTTTTCGCTCTGCATTCGTGCATGTCAAAATTGTTTGGTCCAGGGCTTTCCTGAGGGGCAGCAGGGGCTTAATGTGTTTTGTTTTGTTTTTTCAACTTTAACTCTCCTCTATACCTCTGCCACATCTCTCTCTCTCTCTCTCTCTCTCTCTCTCTCTCTCTCTCTCTCTCTGGTGTGTACAGTCTACAGTGCAACATAACACTGGCACTGCAGGACTATTCAAAAACAATAACAAAATGCTGCACTGCCTCTTGCACAACCCTATAGCAGACAATACCCATATACAGTAGTCTATATGTTTACTTGTTTGTCCTCAAAACATTTTGGAACCTTTCTTCTCTTCAGTATGCCTTTATAGTGCACATGGCAAACTAAGTATATTGTGATTTGTGAAATTGATTCATTTTAATCTGTTAATCTGCATGAGATCATGTTAGATCTAAGCTTTTTATGGTATTATTTTTAGGATATTCCAGCATTCCCGAGGCATTCCCACATCTTTTATGTGGGTTTTATAGTGTAACAGAATTAATCCAATGTAAAGGATCAAAATTAACCATGATTCAACATTGTATATCTTTAATGTTTCCTTTAACTACTTTAACATCTAAATGTGTGTTTTTCAGTGAGAAATAATCATCTTTTTAGAGTAAATTGTGAAAACTGAATTGATGCTTATATCCAGAGGCATTGAAGGAGAGTTATGACATCTCCATTCATTTCACTGGCAGTTTAATGCTGGCCTTCTGTTGCATGTGGTCAGACAACATGTTAGTTACATTTGTTGACAATTTGAAACTTGCCTCTGAAAAAATATTGACCTCCCTCTCAACTTTAAGATAAGATATCTATTTGCGTACATCTGATTCTGCAACACCTCCTACAGCCAAGCTCCACGGTATACTTCATGAATTCAAGCTTGGCTCAGGAGGTAGAGAAGGCCATCTGGGAATTGGAAGATCACCAGTTTGATCCTCGGCTCTTCCAAAAGTCTCTCAGGAGTCAGAAAGCATCTGAGAAGTCTCCTCTCTAAACTTAGAATACTCAGTCCAATTCAGTCCTGCCATATTCTCTAACATTGTCTTTTTAAAAGCACACTAAAACATATTGTATTTACAGTATTTTCACAAGCTAATAGCTATTTTAATTATTTTAATTAGCTGATTCTCTAGAACAGTCTGCCAACACTGCCAGCGAGTTTTTAAATTTTTATTCATCTTTCAAGAACCACTGAATAATAAGTCTCACTCACAGGATCACTCACAGGTTGTGGATTAATGTGTGATTGTCTCCACCAGGCCGAAGGCATGGGGAGAGAGTATGTTTTGCACTCCGTCCGTGTGTGTGTCCGTGTGTGTGTCCGTGTGTCCGTCCGTCCTTCCGTCCGTCTGTTACCAGCTAATCTCCGGCACCGTTAACCCGGTCGATGCCAAACTTTGCACACACATTCCCTGGATGCCAACGATGAACCTCTGCCCCACATTTTCCAGAACGGCCTGTTATAGCGCCACCATGAGGCAGCTTTTCACATGTTTTACCTAAAACTGCACCGATCTGCGTGAAACGTTGCATGCACACTCCCTAGAGGCCAAGGACAAACCTTTGACCTGCATTTTCCGCATCTGCCTTTTATAGCGCCACCAGGAGGCCGACTTTTGTAAAACACATTTTTGGATATTACTCCTCCAGATTCTGTCCAAAAATCTCACAAATCGTTACACAGTATCTCTATGGTCATGTGCGCAAGTCGGATCTGTCCGATATTTCATATTCCATCCTAATTGGCTATAATTGGCTTTCACAGTTTGCAAGATTGCCCCGTTTTGAACAAAAGCCTCAAATCATGAACGCAGCGTGCAATTTACGTGAAATCTTTCACACATTTTCTTACTAGGCTGAGGAATATATCCCACCCTTTTCACATTGGCCTGTTATAGCGCCACCAACAGGTTGATTTTTCCAAAACACATTTTTGGAATAAAATGCCTCAAATCATCCATCAAAGGCGTATGAAGAAATGGCACCCTTTTCACATTGGCCTATTATAGCACCACCAGGAGGCCACAACCTGACCTGCCCTGGTGGAGACCTGTGCCCCGAGGGGCACTTTTTCTAGTTAGCCTCTGAAACCCAGGCGTTTTTATTTCCAGGGAGAGAAAAAGTCTGGGGCCGAGTACATACAGTAGCACAAAAATCACTCACTCTCTGCTGATTTCTGATCGTCTGCACCTTTGTTAAATTGACACACACACGCACACACTTACACACACACACACACACACACACACACACACACACACACACACACACACACACACACGACACACACACACGACACACACACACTCCTCTCTCTCTCTCTGTCGCTCTAATTAATTAGCTGTCCAGCAGCTGTGCCTAGTTTCTCCCGGCGGATCCTGCCAGGAGCTGCCTATGCCATAAAAAGCATAGGTGAGTTCCAGTCTAATGTGTGGTTAACAATATTATTTTAATCATGTGAATTAAAATTCTGTAAATTAAAGTTTACAGAATGTAGAAGTGAGGTCATGGAAACAGAGTGCTTTCTTTATACCTATATATATATATAGGTATAAAGAAACAACGAGTTGAGAGTCGTATGTATGTTTCACTTGCCTATGCTGCAAAAAAAATGTTGCTTGCAGATCACATATGTTTGGGCAGCATAGGCCAGTAAATCTAAGGTTTGACCCAAAATAAATTGCTATAGTAATCGTTCAAGGGAGCCAATACTCGGATTGGCTTTATTAATGTGACGCCCAAACCACACCTATACGTATGAATAATAATAACAGGTGTTTAGTGGTCAGCACCTGGTGTTGCAATAAAGAAAATAGCTAAATTGCGCTGGGTGACATACATGTTTATTCAAGATTTCAGGGTATACTATACAGTAAGACAATGAAATAATACAATGTGACACACCCATGTAGAACATACCAGAAGAAGATAATATGGTATATAAATGTCATATGACCACCATATGCAAAATAGTGTGGTAGTATTACTACTATACTAAACAACCCAGCTGCATCGGAGATCACGTCTAGCATGCTCAGATTCAGGTTTAAACTCATTCAATCTGGAACAGCATGGAACTGTAAGGTGAAGGGGCCCCATGTGTCCTCAAGCCTCTCAAGGTACATCTATTCTTTTCTAATTTAATAATGGAGTACATCTCTAATCCAGTGAAGGAGATCCAGTGATGGGGGAGCAGAGGACTTCCATTTCATAAAGAATTGACGCCTAGCTAATAGAGTGGTAAAGAAGGCCACCAAGTGAGCTTTGTATTTCGATAGTGATAGAGTTGGGGGAGAAATTCCAAAAATAGCCGTCAATGCTGTCATTACAGTTGGTTCAAACGGTATTCCAACACTCCTCAACATGGTGTCAAAGATCTCAGTCCTATATCTACGTAAAGAAGGGCACGACCAAAACATAAGTGGCAGTGGCCGAGTGACACCTATCACACAGGGGATCGATATCACCATATATTTTGGATAACCTCACTTTAGAGAAACTAGACCTGTACGTGCCCGTCGGCTACTGGCCTACTTGAGAACGATGCAACTTGGGAACCTAATAATACCCGTTGTCAACTTGTCATAGCATCCGTTTTAACTGTCTGTCTGTGTTCCACATGGAGATGGAGATCTCTGTATCTGCCTGTGTCTGAAGAGGGCAAATTGACTGACTGTGAAAAGGGGACTGGTTAAGTAGGCTAATCAATTGTCAGGTGTGGGGTTGCCATGGCAATCAATTGGCTGAGGCAGAGGCTGGAAATTGCACAGGTGAGGGGATTTAGGCTGATTAGGCCCACTAGCAGAGCCTGTGCAGAGCCTTTTGTGGTGGTTCTGGAGAACCGTGAGTCCAACGGACTCAATACCGGGCACTGCACTCCCTGCAGGGGTGTGGAACGTGTGTGTCGGTGGGGCAAACGGTTCTCGAGTTACGTGCATTACAACCGTGCACGCACGCAGACACACATACACACGTGGCGCATTTATAGTAGGATGTACACGATGGATAATTTTGCATTGGATTAGACCATGCCTTGCACAAATAGAAGAAGAGTGGACAAGACGCAAAATATCTTCCCAAACATCTTCTGAGATTTCTTCTCCCAAATCCTCCTCCCATTTATTCTTATAATATTTTGTATTGAAGTAGGCTGCAAAGAGAAGATACAATTTTGTACATGATAGATATTAATATAATAATAATAATATTATCAACAATGGAGTTAAAATGACTCAACCACCAGACGGCCAGGCTTTATACAGGGTAAATCAATTGAACCACTTTTGCAGTAAAATACTTTCATACAAGATAATAATCCATTTCATGTAGGCTATGGGAGGCCGTAGAGATGAAGAAAAACAATGTTGTGTTTGATCCTATACCTCTGGTGGCGGTATCTCAAAAACGAAATCCCTTTTTGTCCGTTCGTCACTGCCCTAAGTACTAAGTATAGTCAGCCAGTGTTGTATAACTTATACTATCTACAGCTCTACGGGTACAAAAAGGCCCTGCTGGATATCATTGTGTATTTCAAACATACGGCGAGAGTGACAAATCATAACAAAGGCCAAAACCTTTTTTTTCCAGCAGTTTTGTAACATTCTTTCAAAAGTACATCTCTGAGGAAACAGCCACCATATTATAGCATCCGTCAAGGTATTTCTCACCAAACGTGGTCTAATTAGGCCTACAGTATGAAGTCACGCAGCCAGCCTGTGACTTCTATACATTCTATACAAGAATGTATTGTATAAATGTATTATTTATACCCTATAATAACCCTAACCCATTTTAAGTTAAATATTCATAACCGTTGCTGTCTGGAAAGAAACCAATCAATCAACCAATCAATCAATCAATCAATGTGTTGGTTAAAAAAAAGATTGAACCAATGTAAATGTAAAGTATTAAAAAGTCAACTCCACTTGAGCTGGATGTTTTTTTTTCATTTCCTGAAAAAATCTGTCTTTGTTCCAGACAGATATATGAGATATGTGAGAAATACCATACCAAACTGAGGGTCCTTAAAATGAAACAGGTTTGAGAAGCAGCTATATACGCAGAAGAGCTGCAGGCATGCAGATTACATGGCATAACCAGCAGAGCACGTCAGCCTGCCAGAATCACCATTATGCCTCTCTATGCTGGCATAGAGGTGCTGCGTTCCTATCTCAGGGGATGCAATGCTCGTTCCCATGCCCCAAATCCTTCACAGAATCCTTTGCGCGCACGCACGCACGCACGCGCGCACGCACGCACGCACGCACGCACGCACGCACGCACGCACGCACGCACGCACGCACGCACGCACGCACGCACGCACTCTATCTTTCCCAGCCTATTGGTGGTTATCAAAGGGAATTAGGCTGATTAGAGGCACAGGGTGCCATCAGTTACCCCATTGTTAGCCCAATGTTGTGGCCAAGAGGCCTACACAGGGAAATATACACAGCATGTGCAAGTTTGCAACCATTGTTAACCCTGTATATTCCTGTGTGGCTTGTGGAGCTCCAGAACTCAGCAAGACGAGATGAAGGAAATGACCACCATGTTTAAACTGTGCTATTGTGGATGTTTTGGTATAATTCACGGCTGAGGAGACCAAAACACTGTGAAAAACAGTGGCTATGTCCCTATGTTGCATGGAATGAATGAATTATTTTATTTAAGTGTCATGCCACCTTGTGGCCCACCCCTCATTTTCAACAATTATTCAGATATACACTCTTATTACACTATAGTTAATGGCATTGCTGATCGCATCCAACAAACATAAATTCAAATACAACAAATCAAAGCAAAACATAACTTAAAATATCGCTTACTGACTGTACCTTTTTTCCTCAGGTCCCAGGCTTTTTCTAGATAGTTTGCCAATTTAAATAGATATTTTTCAAATAAACAGTTAATAAGTTGTGCATCATTCATATCCATCATATCAGCATATAGTGTATATTATTAAACTCTGACACTCCAATAAAAAGGATAATACAACACAAAATGATACTCATTCTCTATTTCATTGAGATCACACATTTGGCAGATTCGTTCTTCTTCATCCAACCCAACATAACGACCTGTTTCAATATTAAGTGGCAGTATACCTCCTCTAATCTGAGCACAAAGTGATCTTTTTTTCTTTGCCAGATTTAATAAAACATAGTTTTCAGTGCAATAGTCATATTTAATTTCCCTATATATGTGCATAATTATTTTTGTGCAACAATCTTTTCTGCCCAAGTATGTTTGATCTTATCCAAAAGCATCTCCCATAGCCCCACAACATTAACCTGCTCCAATCCGAGGAAAACATCCTGAACTCCACATTCACAGAACATATCACACATGTCCTCTATCCATGGTCCATTCTGTAGTTTGTCCCATACTTTCTTAGTCTATTATCATTCATGTTGACTAATCTGTTCCACAACCTGGCGGTGCAGACCTTCCACCGGATCTCACTAGGTTCCCATCCCATATCTCCTGAGACTGCTGCCATTGGTGCATACAGTATTTATGTACACCTAGGAAATATCGGAGGGCTCGGTTATGTACAGCTATACACGCTTAGGGATCTCCCATGACCCCAGCATCATAATCTAGAACAGGGCAAACACACGTCTGCAGTGTTGTATAGGTGTGGAAACCAGAATGGAGATGGGAGGTTTCTGCCCGACAACATCATTATTGGTCCTATTTTCATTTTTCAATACATTTTTAACCAACGAAAAGTATTTAATAAGAAAGATGAACTACATTGGATCCATTGGAAGTATATGTAACGGTTTTGGACATACTGTATAGGTTTCCACCTGTTAACGACATGGCAGAACTATTATACTGAGGTGGCCATTTGTAAAACAGTCCCAATCCTAGTGTCTGTTTAAAAGGGACTCAGATTCTTACATAAACAGAACCATCCTAGATGCATAGATATATCGGCATGATGCATCTAAGATTTAATGGCTGCTGTAGGGTCTAAATATGAATGGATTTGTAACACTTTGCATAACCGATGGAGGTCTCTTTCTTAGCAAAATGCAAATGTTAAACCAGTGTGATGTGTTTACCTCACAGATATGCAAAGCTTGTCTCATGTGTCTTTCAAGCCACAGCAGATTAGAGGAGATTGCGATAGGAGGTTGTTGTTCTTTTCCCCACACAGCAGGCCTCTGTAAACGGTGCCAGGTCTTGTCACTCAAGCTAGTGGTTCTCAAAGTGGGTTCCGGGAACCCACGTGGGTCCTCGAGGGGGTTCAAGGGGGTCCTTTTAACCCTATTTTCAGAAGAAAATAGGAATACTTTTGAAATGACTTTATAGTAAGGTAAGTGACCTTGCTTATTGTAAGTTTCTCCAGATACATTTTATATTTGGGGAGAACCTTGATGAAAACCACTGACTTACAGTCAGGGTTTGATTCATAAAAAATAAAAAATAAAACACATAATTCCTGAAATCCTATTCATATGTTTGTACAACAAATAACGAACAAAATAGCAGATAAGCTCACAGTGCATATATCTAAGCTTGTCAGAAAAAATAAAATAAAATATATTATCATGATAATTTCAGAGCCAAGGATTTTATGAATCCAACCCTATAAAACCCTGATTAATGCAAGGTGTATAGCAGCATTTCGATCACAACCAATCCTTTGGAATTTGAAGCCTTGCGTCTCTCCGCGAGGCGAGATCTGGGCTTCACTTACCCTACGCTCCACGCTTGAAGCAACTTGACACGTCTACTGCATAATCCCCGTCCATCCCACATCGTGACATGAGCCGCCGTACGGAGGCTGTCATGTCGAGTCGACTAACTCATTTATCCTGCAGCTCTATTGGCTGTCCAGCGGGCGAGCTGCAGTTCACTAACGAGATTTGATGCTCTCCCAAGCAGAGGGGATGTATAGTATAGCTCCCTGAAGTATCATATCGTTGCTGCTGCGCAGAAACCTCTCATCTCCATATTTGAACTTGTTGTGTGTTTCTTTTTGTCTTGTAAATTAACACCCTACTTAATCACAATCGTATACTACAGCCGAGTGTCGCACAAAAGCATCAAACGTAGAAGATCTGCAAGCTCGAAATGTGCCGCGAAGCAACACATTTTGAGCTTGTAGATCTGCCACATTTAATACTTTTGAATTTGAATCCAAAAAAGTAATAGTTTTGGACATATGAGGTTTCCACCCCACAGAGACGATATATTCTGTAAGACGATCCTACAGCTCGGTGCAATTTAAGGTGGTAATTTAAGGTGGTAATTCCCTGTGATTTGTTTTCAATTTGTGCTCCATTTGTACAATTGTGTCCCGTGCTGGAAACAACCAATTAGTATAAATCAGGCTTAAAACATTGAAGTAAATATTAACATGTATAATATAACCAGTAGCTGTATACTGTAGGTACATTATAGAACAATCGGTTATTACTTTATGCGCTCAGTATACATTATGTATTGGGCTTAAAACTTTCACCTCATTGCAAATCTGTGTCTGGAGTGTGGACTAATTAGGCTATACTATACGTATACTTGAGACTATTTCACAAACTGTACATTTGGCATTTAGAACACATTGCTGTAGCAGACCGAAGAAAGGTGAACTCATGTTTTACACACACGCATGTGCAGAGGGGGAGGCACAGACAGACAGACGGACAGACAGACAGACAGACAGACAGTGTATTGGACCACAAATCGATGTTATAAATTGTGAGGAATTTCCCCAGCAGCTGAAAATCAATAACTGACAGCCATGCAATATATAGAACACGTCGTTATCAACGCGTTCAACACACAAGCACGCACGCACGCACGCGTCTGGCTATGTGAGGCTACTCCCCGCCAGCTTCCCTCCCCCTCAACACGCACGCACACACACAGTCACACACACACACACAGAAATCAGGTTATTTCTATAATCCTGACTGATTTCAAGGTGTTAAAACAACCTGACCGTAACAACTTCACGTAGTCTCAACTGTCACTCACTCCTGGTTCATTATAAAGACATGCTTCCTTCTACAAAAGGCCTAAATCATGCTCAGTCGCACTCAAACCAAGACTTGTTGTTGTTCTCTCTTTAGCCCTTTTTTCTCTCCAATTTAGTTCTTATGCCAATTATTTCCTGTGTGTGTGTGTGTGTGTGTGTGTGTGTGTGTGTGTGTGTGTGTGTGTGTGTGTGTGTGTGTGTGTGTCACTGCTGTTACCTGCCAGTGAGGAGCCCACACCAGGAGGACGTAGAACTTTTGTCCTATACTCCTCCCGCCCAACACTCCCTGCTGACAGGTGCCAGCCCAGTATATAGGAGTACCTGCAGCGACAAATATCACCCTCCCCGCCTAGCCTCGCGTAGACAGACCAATCTGCCTTTGCAATGCAAATTGCCGCAGGCAGATGATATAATATTGTCTGGCTATGCGAGGCTACTCCCCGCCAGCTTCCCTCCCCCTCAACACGGGCCAATTGTGTTCATACAGACGCTCCAAATGCACCACGGTGGCTACGAACCCTCAGCCTCCGCGGTGGCGGACACTTTTACCACTGCGCCACCCGAGCACACATCATTTTGATGATTTGCTTTTCATTTGGACTGGAAATAGGTCGGTCGGAGAGGCTTATTGTCGGTATCAGCCAGAACACGGAAGTCGATCCCCGGTACAACGTGCTAGACCCCTAGTAGTTGGAATTCTGAGGTGGAGTGAATCACCTATACCACCATACTTACAGGAAGACTTTTCGTCCAAGCCGTGCTATTCAGGCAGTGCCCGGGATACAATTTTATACATATCTGATGTTTTTAATGCATCTTTTAAATTGATAAACCATCAGGCAAAAATATTTTTCTCGATTGCACAACTTCGACACATTCTGTCTGAATTCCAAGCTCAATTAGATAAGCACAAAATGTTGGTCAAATCTTGGTCAAATTGTCATATTACGAAAGAAAGAAACACATTTTTGACAATAGCCGATATATTTATGTGCAGAACCGTGTCAAACTAAATGCCTACAATACCACAGTGCTTGTCAGGTCCCCAGTGCTTGTCATGTCCCCAGTTCAAATATGATTATTTTGGGTGGCCACAGCCTGAAAAGTTTGGGAATCCTTGCGAATTAGAGTTGCTCTTCACTGCCTTGTGTGTATGTGCCAGTGTGCCACCATAATGCAGGGGAGAATGGTCATTGCTCACTGTGACATTTTGGATTTAATTTAGGGACGTGCACAGACATTTTGCTGTTCTTTCACTCTATCGTGAGAAAAGGGCACTCATTTTTATGAGTTTGGGGTTATAGGCTACTCGTATATCTCATATCTCCATGAATAAATATCACAGAATGTCTGAATTTCCATTGCCAATAAACATTTCTGTCTATGAATTTTCCAGCCAATAATGGAAGACGGTGCCAGGCAAAGTGATATTGTCTAGGTTCCACACACACGCAACACTTACAGTAGCAGTAACAAACTGTATGCATTCTAGTATTATTAAAATCATAATAATAATGATCATAACTGAGGAGTTAAATTGCATGTAGCCTGCTGCTTGTATAGACTGCTTCATATGATGGCATATTATAAGGCAATATTGTACAATGTCATGCAAATGTGACAAGCTGGGGGATTTTTTTTGGGAAGCATAATATGCATGTGTGTTGTGAATAAAAATCTCCACATTTTGTGCAGACGTTTTAGTCGCAGAGCATCTTTCATTGGTTATTCCATTTTTCATCAAACATTTCCACAAGGACTCACCCAGAGCCCTCTCACTACGGCAACAATATTGAGTTGCTGTTTTTTATGATTTATTTTAATTCAGTTAGGAGTGTGGAGAGAGAGTGTGGAGAGAGAGAGAGAGAGAGAGAGAGAGAGAGAGAGAGAGAGAGAGAGAGAGAGAGAGAGAGAGAGAGAGAGAGAGAGAGAGAGAGAGAGAGAGAGAGAGAGAGAGATTGACTTGAATTCAAACCCTTGCCCTCACACTCACAAGGAGCCGGTGGTGGAAGGCAACTGCATTTACAATCGCAAGTACTACGATTTTAAGGTGCATCCAATTTTAAAGAGTCAATATCTTACTTTTTACCCAATCTGAAAACTTCTAGATCGGCTTCTTTCGAAAAAGCTTTACAGATTTAGAAAAATGTTAGTATATTTTGAATAATACTTTATCTCCCCCATCCTATTATAATAACTGGATGGGGGGCATACACAAATCCCGAACCTATGAACATATGCTGTCATCGATGTCCCCAATATGCCTTACGAAGGACAACTGAGGCAATAAGGTCATTGATGAATTACCTAACGCTCTACTGGACACGGGCCCAGGGAAGCAGGGGCACCTAAACCAGATTAGAGATGCACATTTTAAGGAATGTAATCCATCAATTGTTGGTTCACCTTATCAAAGGATCATCAATCTGCCTACTAGTACCTGAGAGAGGCAACTAGTACCTGCACGTGTCTCATGTTCCATGGCAACACAGTGGAAAGCAGCAGAGGTTGAACAATTTGTGGATGATAAAATTCTGAGTTGCTTGTTGTGTCTCGTTTACTAATATATTCATGCTACCAAACTGTGCCCCTTACATCGACCACAAGTTCATACACAATGTGCACAATGTGTACGAATACACACAACTAAGGCATTTTTCATTAGGATGGGGACAATTATTTTAGCACTTTGTACATCTTGTACCTGTACCACAGCACCATGACTTGAACAATGAGTAGACACAGCATTGACTGTACAGTGTGATGATGTGTTGTGGTCTCTGAGATTCATCAGCCAGGGCTTGTAATTTGGGGAAAACTGATGAAAGAGATAAATGGATGAAGAGAGCCACAAAGACGTAATGCCTTTGTGGTGAAAATTGTCATGCATGCTACAAAAGAGCTTATACTGTAAAGAGATGGACAGGCTGTCTGTTGTGTTGATGCGTGAGTTATGTGGCTACATAACTCACACAGGTCCTGGAGGATATAGCTGTGACAGAGCGGCCTCTGTCAGAGTAATCATGTATGCTGTTCAACAATACACATTCATTGTATTTATGCTGTATTGTATGTTGTGACATTTGGATTCTCAGTCCCACAGAAGGTGCACATTCTGCTGTGACATGTGAATCTAACATACTTGTGTTTATCTATGCAGATGCTGTAATTGGGAAGCTGCCTTGATTGCCTGAAGAGAGCTCTGATTGATTGCTTTAGGGGGAGCATCTTGGGTGTTGCTAAATGCATTGTGATTTGCTGACTGCTCAGCCAGGGGTGGAGTCAGGAGTCTATATAAAGGGGAAATGGTTCAGTAGAGAGTAGGCTGACTCTTTACCTCTCTGTTTAAGTTATGTTGAGTTTTGTTGTTTGAGTTCTTATTTTCTTCAGTTATTTCACCTATCTTGTCCAGGCTTGGAACATATTAAACTTTATTTTAAACTTTATTTCTCACCTGCAAGTCTGCCTCATGTCCAGTATGTCATTTTAAAGCTTGTATTACTGACAAACAGCCGATCCACAATCCCACTTGGTAACAATAGCTACTGCATGTGTCCTTTCTTGCAGATATGCAGTTTGCAATAATGAACGGTTAGTCTGACGTGGTAATGGGAAGCACTGGAGTACCCCAGGGAACTGTTCTGTCACCCTTCCTGTTCACCATCTACACTTCTGACTTCAGCTTCATGACTGGAACATGCCATCTCCAGAAGTTCTCTGAGGACAATGACACAGAGTACAGAGGTGTGGTGGAGAACTTCATCAGCTGGGCTGAACAAAATCACCTTCTCAACATCAAGAAGACCAAAGAGCTGGTGATAGACACGAGGCGGAGCAAAAGGATGACCCCAGGCGGAGCAAAAGGATGACCCCAGTACGCCTACCCATCACCATCCAGGGGGAAGAGGTTGAAATTGTGGAATCCTACAAGTTCCTCGGGGTCCACCTGAACAAACACCTGGATTGGAGAGACAACACGGAGGCTGTCTACAAAAAGGGACAGAGCAGACTGTACCTCCTGAGGAGGCTCAAGTCCTTTAATGTGTGTAGCAGGCTACTGAAAATGTTCTATCAGTCCGTGGTAGCCAGCGTTCTATTTTATGCATTTCTCACCACAAAGTTGAAGGGCTCGTTTTTTGTTTTTGTCAATGGCACATGCCCAAATACCTGAAACCAAAAGGAGTAGCGTATCATTCACTTTGAAGATGTCACAACAAAGAAACTACCATGACGCCTTCAAATAGAATATTCTGTAGGACTTCAGGGCCCAGTGTATCTCACCGTGCCACATGGGCCCTACAACTCTACAGGAACACGTCTCTGCTGTCGGGAAGAAACCACCTAACTCCAAAATGTTCATTTTTCAGGAAATGAAAAAAAAAAGAAAATGGTATTGTGACTTTATATATTGTCAATTACTTGCATGAGAGGGGGAGAGGTTGTGTAGCTGCTTGGCATTTGAGGGTCCAATGGAGTTAAGAAGTTTAGTCCAAATAAAAGCGCGTTTTACTACTTTTCATTGGTTCAATATTTTTTTAACCAACACACAGACATAAAGGTTGTTCAGTATCACTGATTTATTAAAAAAAAAAAGAAAAACACAAAAATGGAGTTAGGTGGTTTCCTCCCGACAGCAACGAAATACAACACAATAGCTCTAAGGCAGTTGTTCTCAAACTTTTTAATTTCATGGACCCCTAGTTTGTTATAGGCCACTGGCCACTGACCCCTGAGAGTGTACAAAGGAAACCAAATCAAATGGCCCTTATAGGTCAAACCCTTATAGGTCAAACTACATGTAGTTGAGGTGTACATAACATAAGAGTACTTTACTAGCAGAAATGTGAGCAAGGACATGCTTATTATAAAGTGCTGCTCAGACAATGTAATCAGTGACTCATGCTCCCACATGTTAGAGAGGCACAAGGCCAAAAGGTACTGTATGTGTGTCTGGTGGATTGTTGCCTAAACAATAAATCAAGATTGCAATCAAGTGATTGCTTGCTCGCATTATCATTTTATTTCCTTCAATTATTTTCTGATTATAAGTGACCACTGGAGGAGAAAAAAAAACTGCAAGAACAAAATACAAATGTTGCTTTCAAGTAATGTTTTTTAAATGAATACAGTTTAATCGTGTCCAAGTGTTCTGACAAAGAGAGAGAGAACCGGGTTCAAATCTGGGGTACAAAAGGAAAGTTACATAATCTTGTGCTGCTTTAAAGTACCCAATGACCACTTATAGTGACTTATAATCACACTGTAATGCGTTGATACATAATGTATCACCACTATGATACTTGAGACAACATGCACACACGCACGCATGTGCAAATTGTGCATACGCATGTGCACACGCATGCACGCACACACACACATGCACACACACTGACACACCACCATTCCAACTACGTTGCTTCCGTGTGCGGTTAGGGACAGGGACAGGGTTAATAATGGGATGGAATAGCATGCTTCACAATGCGGGTGTGTGACCTCACAACATGTCGCATTGCGTCGTGTGCCGCTGTTCCTCAAGAACAGCGAAACAAGAACAAGAACAATCATATTATTACCAGCTGCATTTATATCTGCAGTGGTGGTGGACTGCCACGAACAACACACATTTGTGCAGGTTGAGAAATAAAAGTGATGCGTGGTAACTGGTTAATGTCCATGTGGCTGCCTGTCGTTTAATTTCCACATGCATTGTAATGGTTATTTTACTGCCAATTTAATGCCAAATAGATTGCCAAATATAATGTATTATTCTATATTTGTCAATCTCAGTCAATACTAGAGCCACTTTTCACAGCATCAATATATTCATTCTGACTCCAACTGCAGCTGTTAATCTAACAGCTGACCTGACTTCTCCATGCTTACTATCACTATGTCAGCAAATGTGTACTTGTGTAACTATTTGTGTCACCCTTATCTTTAACACAGATCTTTATATGGCCATTTAGTATAGCAACTCTGTTATATTGGGCTATAACTGTCTGGGATTGGGGTTGGAGAGGCTTGCACCCGGAGGGGCTGCCGGAATAGACAAGGAGGCATGTTCCTTACTCTCTACATGCTGTTACTCTGCTGAATCTTCTTAATATATTCTCAACACTTCACCCTGAAAAACGTTGTCAATCCTTAATCTTTGGAAGATTATTTAATCTACAACAGCATGCATGCCTGTCGTTTAATTTCCACATGCCTAGTGTTAGCCTAAGATCTAGACTCTCGTACTGTAGATGTATTTTATCGATTCTGACATTTTCAATCTACGAGAGTCTAAGGCTTTACCTTTGGTCGAGAGCGAAACCCCACTGCCTCCAGAGAGCTCTGAACATGTACAAATGCAAAATCTAAGGTGATTATCCTGCTGCCCCACCTGTTTTAATCCACTCTGTCTCGGAATCTGTCATCCATGCATCTTGGATCTGTCTCCACAAATCAGTGCAACTGGCTGTGTAACCCTGACCGCCAGGGGCGCTGTTGTGCAGTTGCTCTGGAGGACAGATCCAAGATGGATGGCCATATATTGACATTCCCGTTGTGTGCTATCAAGCAGTTGGTGCACATAGACTCTGGGCACACCTAAGCTTCCATGCACGGCCAAAAGAAGCTGTCTGCCGGCGTCTCTTCCGGGTTTTTAGACAGCTGGTGGATGGAAATGAAGCTCCACCCACGTGGCAGAATGCCGCTGGGGCAAGCTTTTCCGGGAATCTGGCCGACGCGGCAATCTGCCAGCTGTCTAAAAACCTGGAAGAGACGCCGGCAGACAGCTTATTTTGTCCGCACATGGAATCTTAGGTGTGCTTACACTGATACCATCACAGTATTTGATTCTAGCTCTCCTATAGGCTGTGGTGCATGTCATTCATCTTCTATATCCTCTCCTTCCTTTCTCTCCACTATGGTTATATTGCAAAATTACTTTGATACAGTTTGCAATGCCAATTGTACCTCAGAAATTAATAACCCAAGAGTGCAAGTCTAATCAGTCCAATAAAGGCATGATTTGATTTGTTAGTTTTTGTATTGAGTTAAGTCTTTCACATCGGAAGATAATGTGTGAAATTTGAGGCATTTTCTTCATTTTTAGATTTTTATTTGACATGGACACCATAATTACATACCATAAAGCACTGAAAGCAGACATTGTTTGAACTATCCACAGGAGGATAAATACACAGGATTAATAAAACAATTGTAAAGTGTACAATTCAAATCTAATTTTGTACTATTATATAGGTTTTAATGTGGATAGAGAAGCTTGTGACCATGGTGCAATATGACAAGTGTGAGTGAATCATTTTGAAATGCAAGTCCCTTCTAATGAACAGAAAATGAATATGATTTTAGCCAGACCTTCATGAATGTGCTTTACCTGTCTAAAATGTTTAATTCTTATACCTAACTGCATTAACTATAGAAATTATTTCATGTTTAAGCAGTAAGTCTACATTGACAGGCCTATTGCATCATCAGGATATAGAGGACTTTTTGTTTTTGCCACCTCTTCCAGGTCGATGTTCTAATAACCTTGTCGTTTGTACCACTGAGCTCTGGCCACCACGTCATTGGAGTAGTCTCTACCGGTGGTCTTGGCATCCACTTGTTCATAGGAGAGAGGTAACCCCATATTGTAGTATGCTAGTGCTCCTACAGAAAGAGATTCTACAGTCAGTCAATGGTGGACATTGGACAATTAAGGTACTTAACCCCAGTACTGCTTAATGTGGTTAATTAAAGTACAGACACTCAAAAAATGTAAGTACAGTACTCAAGTATAAATGTAGTAACTTTATTGCTGTCCCCAAATGATCATAATCAAGTACAGTGCTTACAGTACAGAAAGAGAACTGTGACTGTACTGTGGATACACAACTGAAACTGAAACATGTGAAGGGAAACTTTCGTCATTCATTAAAGCTTAGATAAAGATAAACCATAAAAATGAAAAATAATAATAATAAATAACCAACAACAACTAACCTTTGAGCTGCTTTTCCTTGCTTAACCCAGCCCATGTTGTCTGCATTTGTCCAATCATGTCGACCAAGATCCTGGTGGCTTGGGTAATGTGTTCCTCACTGTCCCATGAGCCACTTGGAGTGTGCCAGTTCTTATCGACCTACAGAAATACAATTACATATTAATGCATTATATTATAATATAATGTTCTCCTAAGAAGATGTGAGCTAATAAAACGTGATTATGGTCATCACCTGCATCAGTCCAAAGCCATTATGATTGTCGCCCCAGCCTCCAGTATGTGCAATTGTATTCCCAGCCCTGGATTCTCTTGAGATGATGCCGGCAATGATCGCTGGATCAACACCCTCCCTTTGTCCCACTCTGGAGATGATGGACCTGTAGTTGTTCATTCGACCCAGATCAGTCTGAGCCATAGCATTTGATGCCTGAACACCTTTGAGAGTGATTGAAAAGAGAAGAAAGTTTCTCAAAGTGGGGTCCAGGGACCTTCAGAGTGCCTTGAGGGGTTCTAAACGGACCCTTGCAGGTCCGTAACCCTTGAAATTAAAGCGTTTGAGAAACATTGATAACTTACCTGAGCATCCCAAATTATCCTGCTGAGCTGTTTGCCATGATGCCCCAGTAGTTTCAATGCTCATGATGTCTGCAAAACCTGAACATATGAGACATTTCAATCATATAATTAAATTAAATAAGTGTTATATTTGGTGAATGTCCTGATTTATTTTGTTTTATATTCTTTCTTTATTTTAATGTATTATTTATATTTTTATGTTTTTCTGCTCTTTACACTTTTTATTCACAATTTAGTTTTTAGCCAATGAATTCCTCCCAGCACACATTTTTGTGTTGTCACTGTTGTTGTATCCTGCTGGCTCACCTGGCTGCCAGTTCGGTGCCCCCACCAGTAGAAGCTTTCGGCCTACTCCTCCCGCCTAACACTCCCTGCTAACGGGTGCCACCCCAGCCCGTAGGACTAGTACGTGCAGTGACAAATATCACTCTCCCTGCCCAGCTTCCCTCCCCCGAAAAAAGGCCAATTGTGTTAAAAAATTGTGAAAAAAAAAAAAAACCTTTGTCCCAATATGGAACAAATGTAGTTATTATTTAGTCATAACACACTTAAACACTTCCATTCTCACTTAAAACTATTCAAAAGGGACAATCACAAGCTTGCAACTTTGTGTGACACTAGTGAGATTATTTCTTAATTTAAAAATAATTAGGTTTTCTGCCCGACATACAGTATACAATAATACATTTGAAAATAGAACAAAGAAATCTCACCCATTTCTGCATTTGGTTGATGGTCTTCTTAATAAAACAGGACGCTGTCTGCAGTATAGACAGCGTTGTTCTTCCTTTTAAATGGTTATCTAGTTTCACTATGAGAAGCACTTTCACATTCTAGACCGTTTGTAAATCAATATATGTTTCTACAATAGTGGACTTTGTCGGGTCAAACAATAATTTTCTAGTTTCACTATGAGAAGTACTTTCTACAATTTGTAATTAATCACATGGTATCAATGTACTACCCTGTTATCTGCTGTGTGTTGCCTCACAATGAGCAGTGTGCAGATATAGCGCAACTAACTATAGCCTACTTATACTTTCACTTTCTCACTATTGTTATCGGCTGTCTGTTGGAGAATGATACATCTATAATTCAATCACAGAACCGCTTTGGTCATCTGTGCTACTGTTAAGTATAGATTGTGAGGCTATCATCCTGTCCATATGTAATTTAAAATAAATGTGCATATGCTAACCTGTTTTCCCAGAAATACCGTGAGATGAAGCAATAACACCACGTGTCTGTCTGACGGCCTGAGGCACAAACGACATGAGGGAGTTTCCTTGTGTTATTAGGTGTGTGCCATGAAGGGAATGTTATGAAACATGAGAAGTGAGTGGAGGCATGGACCATTTACTTCAGCAGTGTACAAAGAATAGCGTGACAGACAAAATCAACTATAGCCTACTTATACTTTCACTTTCTCCTAGCCAACACTGTTATCAGCTGTCTGTTGAGTCATGTTGTTAAAGGAAAACTTTAGTTTTTATTTCAACCAATCTTCATGTTTTAGGTTGTTATTAGAGAACGTAAAAGATGAGTGTTTATTTTCATGATTTTTTACAGGGGGCTGGGGCATTCAAGCAAGTGGCTAAATATGTTTGTTTTTTTAAATGTATAGCAATTTCTTTATTATGATTTACTATAGTCCTACAGACTAGACCGCAGAAAATTACATCTGGCCACAAAAGATCACGTGATCTATTGAATGTGAAGGAGGAGGTGACAAACTGACAATTGAGCCCATAATTGAGCTCATGACACACAGTATGGGAGCCCCCTGAGACCTCCCATTTGTAGAATCGGCCTCAGGTCATAATGGGTTAATTAAGTCCATGCTGTAATGTGTAGAAATGCTTCATGTTCCAGATTTGAAAGGGGGAAATACACTCAAGGTGCAGAGCAGGTAGGATTAGACAGTATATGTTTACTTAATGTATCCAAAATATCAAAATGATCAGATGATGTTCAAAGGTATTGTTAGATCTTTATGTGATATTGCAGAATGAGTCGTAACGTAACGTAAAGGTTAAAGGTGGTCAATCTGACCGGACCATGGTGTACTGTACATACATGGCGGAATTAACATCAGTGTGTATGCACAGGCACTCATGTGTGTTTGGTACACATGGAGTTGGGTAAGCTGACTGTGTGTGTGTGTGTGTGTGTGTGTGTGTGTGTGTGTGTGTGTGTGTGTGTGTGTGTGTGTGAGTGTGAGTGTGAGTGTGAGTGTGTGTTTTTCCTTCCCCTAAACAATGAACAATGTTGTAGTTAGCTGGTTTCTGCTCGACAGCTGAGATTTGCATTATTGCATTGTGGAGCTTGCCACGTACTTGTTGTGTCCAAGCATCCAATGTCCTTTCAGTTTGTCTATGGTGTTCACCATGTATTCTGTTGGAGAAAGTATGCATGGCACAGTTAATGATTAATCAGAAGCCTGAACATACTGAAACATGTTGTTGTTAAAGCCTATAAGGTTTGCCACTTCCATGTAAAAGCCATGACAATAATATACCTTCCCACATGTCCATACAGCCTACACACTTTGATCATACAAATGAGCAATACTGGAAAGAAATTATGAATTAAGGTATGATTTAGTCTGAGCATAATTACACCAGCGGTTCTCAAGCCAAGGACAAGGACCCCCAAATTATATACAGTATTTGGCCGTGGACATTGGCCCATCTGAAAATGTTTTGTGCTGATTTTTGTTTTTAAAATAATAAAGACTATTAAAAGATGATGACAAGTCGCCAAAGGACATTTTTGGTGCTATCCTTTTAGACCAAGTGCACTAGTACTCTGTTGCTGTTTACATTTCTGAATCATTCAATCAAACTGTTCCTGTAACAAATGTATATTGTGGTGTTGCAGGTTAATGCCATGCACATTTATATCCACTAAAAATGCAAGATTATAAAAACTGTCTGGGTCATGTCTGCGACAGGCCTCCCTTTATCCTTCAAATTGCTCACACAGCCTAATTGAAAATAACTTTGGAACACAGCCCCCAAGTTAAGCTGTCAAAGTCAAATTGCAGACAGAGACAGCCATTTGGACCTTTGTCTCCTATCGCAATTTACCATTTTGATCAGGTTGGATGCAATTGAAAAATTGCAATAGGCCTAGAAGGAAATAAATGTCTTCAAGTTGTCTTTTAGTTTACTGTCACAAACTCCTGCAAAGTCTCTGATTCTCTCTCCTTCATGGTCTTTAAGCACAGCAGCGGCACACATTCCCCCCCCCATATTTTCCATGGTAGCATCAAGGAGACACACAGCTCAAAATAGTTTTTGAGCTGGTGAATAATGCCGATAACATGAATAGAAAGGAATGCCTCAGCCATACTCGCATGATAAATAACACTATACCATTATTGTTGCTGTGCAGTGGAAACCGTTCATTTTATTCTGCATTATTCTGAAAATTAGCTTGTATCGGCTATTTTCACAACTTACTGTTGTATGATGTCATTAATTCACACACACACAAAAACATTGTTTCTCTCCACTATGGTTATATTGCAAAATTACTTTGATACAGTTTGCAATGCCAATTGTACCTCAGAAATTAATAAACCAAGAGTGCAAGTCTAATCAGTCCAATAAAGGCATGATTTGATTTGTTAGTTTTTGTATTGAGTTAAGTCTTTCACATCGGAAGATAATGTGTGAAATTTGAGGCATTTTCTTCATTTTTAGATGTTTATTTGACATGGACACCATAATTACACAAAGCACTGAAAGCAGACATTGTTTGAACTATCCACAGGAGGATAAATACACAGGATTAATAAAACAATTGTAAAGTGTAGAATTCAAATCTAATTTTGTACTATTATATAGGTTTTAATGTGGATAGAGAAGCTTGTGACCAGTGTGAGTGAATCATTTTGAAATGCAAGTCCCTTCTAATGAACAGAAAATGAATACAATTTTAGCCAGACCTTCATGAATGTGCTTTACCTGTCTAAAATGTTTAATTCTTATACCTAACTGCATTAACTATAGAAATTATTTCATGTTTAAGCAGTAAGTCTACATTGACAGGCTATTGCATCATCAGGATATAGAGGACTTTTTGTTTTTGCCACCTCTTCCAGGTCGATGTTCTAATAACCTTGTCGTTTGTACCACTGAGCTCTGGCCACCACGTCATTGGAGTAGTCTCTACCGGTGGTCTTGGCATCCACTTGTTCATAGGAGAGAGGTAACCCCATATTGTAGTATGCTAGTGCTCCTACAGAAAGAGATTCTACAGTCAGTCAATGGTGGACATTGGACAATTAAGGTACTTAACCCCAGTACTGCTTAATGTGATTAATTAAAGTACAGACACTAAAAAAATGTAAGTACAGTACTCAAGTATAAATGTAGTAACTTTATTGCTGTCCCCAAATGATCATAATCAAGTACAGTGCTTACAGTACAGAAAGAGAACTGTGACTGTACTGTGGATACACAACTGAAACTGAAACATGTGAAGGGAACCTTTCGTCATTAATTAAAGCTTAGATAAAGATAAACCATAAAAATGAAAAATAATAATAATAAATAACCAACAACAACTAACCTTTGAGCTGCTTTTCCTTGCTTAACCCAGCCCATGTTGTCTGCATCTGTCCAATCATGTCGACCAAGATCCTGGTGGCTTGGGTAATGTGTTCCTCGCTGTCCCATGAGCCACTTGGAGTGTGCCAGTTCTTATCGACCTACAGAAATACAATTACATATTAATGCATTATATTATAATATAATGTTCTCCTAAGAAGATGTGAGCTAATAAAACGTGATTATGGTCATCACCTGCATCAGTCCAAAGCCATTATGATTATCGCCCCAGCCTCCAGTATGTGCAATTGTATTCCCAGCCCTGGATTCTCTTGAGATGATGCCGGCAATGATCGCTGGATCAACACCCTCCCTTTGTCCCACTCTGGAGATGATGGACCTGTAGTTGTTCATTCGACCCAGATCAGTCTGAGCCATAGCATTTGATGCCTGAACACCTTTGAGAGTGATTGAAAAGAGAAGAAAGTTTCTCAAAGTGGGGTCCAGGGACCTTCAGAGTGCCTGGAGGGGTTCTAAATGGACCCTTGCAGGTCCGTAACCCTTGAAATTAAAGCGTTTGAGAAACATTGATAACTTACCTGAGCATCCCAAATTATCCTGCTGAGCTGTTTGCCATGATGCCCCAGTCGTTTCAATGCTCATGATGTCTGCAAAACCTGAACATAATTATGAGACATTTCAATCATATAATTAAATTCAATAAGTGTTATATTTGGTGAATGTCCTGATTTATTTTGTTTTATATTCTTTCTTTATTTTAATGTATTATTTATATTTTTATGTTTTTCTGCGCTTTACACTTTTTATTCACAATTTAGTTTTTAGCCAATGAATTCCTCCCAGCACACATTTTTGTGTTGTCACTGTTGTTGTATCCTGCTGGCTCATCTGGCTGCCAGTTCGGTGCCCCCACCAGTAGAAGCTTTCGGCCTACTCCTCCCGCCTAACACTCCCTGCTAACGGGTGCCGCCCCAGCCCGTAGGAGTACGTGCAGTGACAAATATAACTCTCCCTGCCCAGCTTCCCTCCCCCGAAAACAGGCCAATTGTGTTAAAAAATTGTGAAAAAAAACAAAAAACCTTTGTCCCAATATGGAACAAATGTAGTTATTATTTAGTCATAACACACTTAAACACTTTCATTCTCACTTAAAACTATTCAAAAGGGACAATCACAAGCTTGCAACTTTGTGTGACACTGTAGTGAGATTATTGCTTAATTTAAAAATAATTTGGTTTTCTGCCCGACATACAGTACCAATAATACATTTGAAAATAGAACAAAGAAATCTCACCCATTTCTGCGTTTGGTTAATGGTCTTCTTAATAAAACAGGACGCTGTCTGCAGTATATGTTGTTCTTCCTTTTAAATGGTTATCTAGTTTCACTATGAGAAGCACTTTCACATTCTTGTAAATCAATATATGTTTCTACAATAGTGGACTTTGTCGGGTCAAACAATAATTTTCTAGTTTCACTATGAGAAGTACTTTCTACAATTTGTAATTAATCACATGGTATCAATGTACTACCCTGTTATCTGCTGTGTGTTGCCTCACAATGAGCAGTGTGCAGATATAGCGCGACTAACTATAGCCTACTTATACTTTCACTTTCTCACTATTGTTATCAGCTGTCTGTTGGAGAATGAGATCACAGAACCGCTTTGGTCATCTGTGCTACTGTTAAGTATAGATTGTGAGGCTATCATCCTGTCCATATGTAATTTAAAATAAATGTGCATATGCTAACCTGTTTTCCCAGAAATACCGTGAGATGAAGCAATAACACCACGTGTCTGTCTGACGGCCTGAGGCACAAACGACATGAGGGAGTTTCCTTGTGTTATTAGGTGTGTGCCATGAAAGGAATGTTATGAAACATGAGAAGTGAGTGGAGGCATGGACCATTTACTTCAGCAGTGTGCAAAGAATAGCGTGACAGACAAACTAAACTATAGCCTACTTATACTTTCACTTTCTCCTAGCCAACACTGTTATCAGCTGTCTGTTGAGTCATGTTGTTAAAGGAAAACTTTAGTTTTTATTTCAACCAATCTTCATGTTTTAGGTTGTTATTAGAGAACGTAAAAGATGAGTGTTTATTTTCATGATTTATTACAGGGGGCTGGGGCATTCAAGCAAGTGGCTAAATATGTTTTTTTTTTAAAAATTTATAGCAATTTCTTTATTATGATTTACTCGGCCTCAGGTCATAATGGGTTAATTAAGTCCATGCTGTAATGTGTAGAAATGCTTCATGTTCCAGATTTGAAAGGGGGAAAGACACTCAAGGTGCAGAGCAGGTAGGATTAGACAGTATATGTTTGCTTAATGTATCCAAAATATCAAAAATGATCAGATGATGTTCAAAGGTATTGTTGGATCTTTATGTGATATTGCAGAATGAGTCGTAACGTAACGTAAAGGTTAAAGGTGGTCAATCTGACCGGACCATGGTGTACTGTACATACATGGCGGAATTAACATCAGTGTGTATGCACAGGCACTCATGTGTGTTTGGTACACATGGAGTTGGGTAAACTGTGAGTGTGAGTGTGAGTGTGTGTTTTTCCTTCCCCTAAACAATGAACAATGTTGTAGTTAGCTGGTTTCTGCTCGACAGCTGAGATTTGCATTATTGCATTGTGGAGCTTGCCACGTACTTGTTGTGTCCAAGCATCCAATGTCCTTTCAGTTTGTCTATGGTGTTCATGTATTCTGTTGGAGAAAGTATGCATGGCACAGTTAATGATTAATCAGAAGCCTGAACATACTGAAACATGTTGTTGTTAAAGCCTATAAGGTTTGCCACTTCCATGTAAAAGCCATGACAATAATATACCTTCCCACATGTCCATATAGCCTACACACTTTGATCATACAAATGAGCAATACTGGAAAGAAATTATGAATTAAGGTATGATTTAGTCTGAGCATAATTACACCAGCGGTTCTCAAGCCAAGGACAAGGACCCCCAAATTATATACAGTATTTGGCCGTGGACATTGGCCCATCTGAAAATGTTTTGTGCTGATTTTTGTTAAAATAATAAAGACTATTCAAAAATGACGACAAGACGCCAAAGGACGCTTTTTGTGCTATCCTTTTAGACCAAGTGCACTAGTACTCTGTTGCTGTTTACATTTCTGAATCAATCAAACTGTTTCTGTAACAAATGTATTGTGGCGTTGCAGGTTAACGCCATGAACATTTATATCCACTAAAAATGCAAGATTATAAAAACTGTCTGGGTTATGTCTGCGACAGGCCTCCCTTTATCCTTCAAATTGCTCACACAGCCTAATTGAAAATAACTTTGGAACACAGCCCCCAAGTTAAGCTGTCAAAGTCAAATTGCAGACAGAGACAGCCATTTGGACCCTTTTCTCCAATCGCAATTTACCATTTTGATCAGGTTGGATGCAATTGAAAAATTGCAATAGGCCTAGAAGGAAATAAATGTCTTCAAGTTGTGTTTTAGTTTACTGTCACAAACTCCTGCAAAGTCTCTGATTCTCTCTCCTTCATGGTCTTTAAGCACAGCAGCGGCACACATTCCCCCCCCCATATTTTCCATGGTGGCATCAAGGAGACACACAGCTCAAAATAGTTTTTGAGCAGGTGAATAATGCCGATAACATGAATAGAAAGGAATGCCTCAGCCATACTCGCATGATAAATAACACTACCATATTGTTGCTGTGCAGTGGAAACCTTGTAAGTCCAAAACCGTTAATTTTATTCTGCATTATTCTGAAAACATATTAGCTTGTACATGGAGATACGAGGCTTCTGCCCGACAGCAACAATACGGACACTGACAGGAAAGAGGAATGGCTGCTCTAAAAACACGTCTGCCAGACTGTTATAGAGACAATGCTGTCTATTGTTTTTTAAGCAGTTTGGGTTTTCATAGTTACTCGCATAGCAATATGCCTGCATTTCAATGCAAAATGTTTCCTAAAGCTGGTAAAGTATGCAGGCAGCTCTGGAACAGCTAAACCTTGCTCTTTATATATTTGTTTGGGTTGCACTTTGTAAATAGCTCATGAGTGGCCTTGGTTAGAGTGTCTGCCCTGAAACTGGGTGGTTGGGGTTTGATCCCTGGCTGGGTCAAAGACTGAAAAATGGGACCAGTTCCTCCCTGCTTGGCACTCCGCATCAAGGGTTGTATTGGGGTAAGTCCCTGCGACATATACTTGTATATCATGTCCAGGGGGTGTACTTGTACATCAAGATGCCTCACGCTACAGAAACAAGAGTTAGGCTACTGCCCTATGCCCCCATGGGCCATACTGCCCATGGCTCGGCAAGGCTTACTTGGAAAAAACTAAAAAATATTAAAAACATGGCTCAATTCAAATTAAAAATGTTTGAGACAGATGCCTTTCCGGTGCTATAAGAGCCATTCACTTAATATTTCACTGGATTCACATTTCATTGATTGACATCCAGTCACATCAGATTCCTTCATGTGAATGACCTTGGCGAATGAAGTGGACACTGATCATGATAACCGTCTATACCAAGAGTCTTCAACGTTTTATTTTTATTTTATGTTTTTAGGCAAAGGACCGCTTAGCTGAGAGAGAGATAGATCAGGGACCACCACTACATGATTTCCTTTTCCTTTTCATAGACTTCGTAGATGGCTTCATAGACGTGTCTGACAGCTCTATCATCTGTGTTGTGTAAATGTGTTGTTTGTTTGTTTACACATTATATTTTCTATTAATATGTTGGATTCACGTTAATGTGTATTTTTAGGCATTTAACCACTTAAAGTCACTTAGTGCTCTTTGTTCCAACTCCACACCAAACCACTTTGCAAACAATAGACGATCTACAAGCTCATAACGCGAGGGCCCCCTAAGGGTCCCGGACCCCCCATTGAAGCCTCATGGGTCTATACTGTGGGAAGAGAGTAGTAAGTGGAGTGTGTGGGTGCATGTGTGTGTAGTGTACGTGTAATAAATGTGTGCTTGTGTGAATGTGTGCACGCACCATGTGTGTCACTCTGCTGAAGCCTAATTACTGCATTGAGCTTGCATTTCTCATGAGCGGTCTCTCGCTCACACACAACACACACAAACACACACGCACACACTCACACACGCACGCACGCTCACACAAACACGTCACACACGCGCACACACACACACACACACACACACACACACACACACACACACACACACACACACACACACACACACACACACACACACACACACACACACACACACACACACACACACACACTAAAGCATAGTGTGAACTTATGAGATACCGGGGCATCTCCTTTCCCTGCGACTGATCTCCAGAAGGCGATCAATATGATTTTTTTTATCGATCGGTGGCGACTTCTTCTTCTTCTTCTTACTTTATAAACAAAGCTGCCCCCCAGATGAGCCATGCAGGTAATATATCAGGGATTATGGTCGGCCGAAAAAATAAACCAAATCAATTCAAAAGTTCTTCACTGCAATTCAGTTCAATCATTGTGACTGTGTGTCAACGGGTAATAGTCCCTTCGCAGCGCGGTGTGGGATCTGATGCTATAGAGTGGTGGCTCTCGAACATTTTAATTTCAAAGAATCCCATAACTCTGAGAGTGACGGACCTGTCAAGGATCCATTTAGTTCCATTTATACACTCTCAGAGTGACAGACCTGTAAGGGTACACTGCTAGATGAAAAATAAAAACACCATGGTATGACATGGGGGTCCGTGGCCTAATGCACATCAAAGGATTTAATTACATTAGACAGTGAACTGCTTGTCAGTCATGATTCATGAACCATATGACCTTCCCTCCACCCCTCCCTCGCTTTCTTACCTTCCATCCCCAGGACAAGGGGACACATGCAGTCACGCATATATGTTCTACTTCCTAAGTTCCTACCACATGGTTGTTTGTTTACAACTGCACGTGGTGTGAGCCGACGTGAGCCATGATGTCACATATTTTGCCGTTTTTCCTGTTTACATAGGGAGGGGATGCGGAGTGTCTTCAACGATTTCCACTCTGGAAGGTGGTTTCATTTTGTTGCGGATTCAACCCCTCAAAACACTGTTGCCGTCTAAATGGAAGGCACATCTGATATTTATTTTATTTTGCAGTTTTCTATGACCGCTGTCGTGTCAATGTGACCTAAATTGGGGGAAAAGCATTACACTGCAAGTTGTTCCTGAAGATGTAAATCAGAAAGATGCAATGATTGCAGAAACCTCTCTTGACCAAGGATACCTGCTGTGTGAAGCCTTTGCTCAGCCTTTCCTCGTGGTAGCTGCATGGGTAATGCAGTTCCACAGTGAACTAATTAATTTCACACCTCTGCTTTAAAAGTCCTGACTCCCATCTCCAGTTCCCTTCAATAGCTCACATTATATTATCGTCGCTGTATGGCAGAAACCTTGTATCTCCATATTTCAATTTTTGTTATGTTTATTTTTCTCTCCACCAGGCCGAATAAGGCATGGGGAGAGAGTATAACCCGGTCGATGCCAGATTTTGCACACACACTCCCTGGATGCCAATGATGAACTTCTGCCCCAAATTGTCCAGAACGGCCTGTTATAGCGCCACCAGGAGGCAGACTTTTGTAAAACACATGTTTTTATTATTGATTCTGTCCAAAAATCCCGCAAATCGTTACACAGTACTGTCTGATATTTCATATTACATCCTAATTGGCTGCATTGGCTTTCAAAGTTTGCAGTATTGGCCCGTTTTGAACAAAATGCCTCTAATCATAAACGCAGCGTGCAATTTACGTGAAATCTTTCACAGACTTTCCTACTAGGCTGAGGAATATATCCCACCCTTTTCACATTGGCCTGTTATAGCGCCACCAATAGGTGGATTTTTGAAAAACACATTTTTGGAACAAAATGCCTCAAATCATCCAATTGCCATCCAAGGCATAAGAAGAAATGGCACCCTTTTCACATTGGTCTATTATAGCGACACCAGGAGGCCACAACCTGACCTGGCCTGGTGGAGACATGTGTTAATTTATCTAGTTAAAGGAGCATTCAGTGATTTGGGTGATTTGGAAAAAAACCCGGTCCGCCCGGTAACAAGATGTGCACATGCACACGCTCTACAGTGGGGGAAGTACAACAGACCAACAGCACGTGCACGAAGGCCCGCCCCACTCGATCATGATTGGAAGGCCCCTCTCATCCTGATTGGATGAAGGCTTTGCCACCCAAAGCCCAAACTGAAACTAGGGTTTTTTGCCCCAGGGGCTCACTGGGGACAGGGAGGAACTCCTTATATGGTCAGCACACTTTATAGTAGGGAGGATTATCCAAAAAATAAGAAAAAATAAGTGATATTTGAATTAAGTGAAATCACTGAATATACCTTTACATTTGTTTTAACAAGAGCTTGAGACTAAATAAATACATTGGATCTATTACAACGTAATTTATATTTTCCACTGAAAATTGACAATTTTGTACATATGAAGTTTCCGCCCGACAGTGACTATATTTATACGCCCAAAAGAAAGCAGCTCGTGGCTGGACTCTAGACCAGTGGTTCTATGGACTCTAGACCAGTGGTTCTATGGACTCTAGATCAGTGGTTCTCTGGACTCTAGACCAGTGGTTCTCTGGACTCTAGACCAGTGGTTCTCTGGACTCTAGATCAGTGGTTCTCTGGACTCTAGATCAGTGGTTCTCTGGACTCTAGACCAGTGGTTCTCTGGACTCTAGACCAGTGGTTCTCTAGACTCTAGACCAGTGGTTCTCTGGACTCTAGATCAGTGGTTCTCTGGACTCTAGACCAGTGGTTCTCTAGACTCTAGATCAGTGGTTCTCTGGACTCTAGACCAGTGGTTCTCTGGACTCTAGACCAGTGGTTCTCTGGACTCTAGACCAGTGGTTCTCTAGACTCTAGATCCGTGGTTCTCTGGACTCTAGATCAGTGGTTCTCTGGACTCTAGACCAGTGGTTCTATGGACTCTAGATCAGTGGTTCTCTGGACTCTAGATCAGTGGTTCTCTGGACTCTAGATCAGTGGTTCTCTGGACTCTAGACCAGTGGTTCTCTGGACTCTAGACCAGTGGTTCTCTGGACTCTAGACCAGTGGTTCTCTGGACTCTAGACCAGTGGTTCTCTGGATTCTAGATCAGTGGTTCTCTGGACTCTAGACCAGTGGTTCTCTGGACTCTAGATCAGTGGTTCTCTGGACTCTAGATCAGTGGTTCTCTGGACTCTAGATCAGTGGTTCTCTGGACTCTAGACCAGTGGTTCTCTGGACTCTAGATCAGTGGTTCTCTGGACTCTAGACCAGTGGTTCTCTGGACTCTAGATCAGTGGTTCTCTGGACTCTAGACCAGTGGTTCTCTGGACTCTAGACCAGTGGTTCTCTGGACTCTAGATCAGTGGTTCTCTGGACTCTAGACCAGTGGTTCTCTGGACTCTAGACCAGTGGTTCTCTGGACTCTAGATCAGTGGTTCTCTGGACTCTAGATCAGTGGTTCTCTGGACTCTAGATCAGTGGTTCTCTGGACTCTAGATCAGTGGTTCTCTGGACTCTAGACCAGTGGTTCTCTGGACTCTAGATCAGTGGTTCTCTGGACTCTAGATCAGTGGTTCTATGGACTCTAGATCAGTGGTTCTCTGGACTCTAGACCAGTGGTTCTCTGGACTCTAGACCAGTGGTTCTATGGACTCAAACCTTTTCAAGTCAAGAACCTCCCAATCTGACATGTATTTTGGCGCAGACCCCCATTTGAAACAGTTTTGTGCCACGAATCACCATAAGAGAAGATTTATGTTAAAGATTATTCAAAACGTGGAACTTTTATGATATTTAAAAAAAGGAAGAATAAAGAAAGAAAAAAAGCAGATCCAACCTTGCAGTGCGGCACAAAGTAACATGCTGTGAGGTTCTATTTTTCAATTGCCAACATATAATATAAATGGGAAAAGTGGTTAACAATGCTATGTTAACTATACTTTTGCTGGGGACCCCCTTCTTTAAAATTCATGGTCGCCTGAGTGAGGGGTATGATGTTGGAAGACCAGAAACACCGTTGACCTCAGGATACATCACTGAGGATACGTCCCAGGTGCATCCATGCGATGTATTAGACGGGTGACAGCCGGAATGTAGACGGCACCGGGAAGAGCAGTATGGGTTAGCGACCCAGCCTGTGTCCTCCGTGAGGAGGAAGCCCAACAACCCTCGGTGAGGCCTTTAGGAGGGCCATGCAAGCAGCAAGCGGAGCCGCAGCACCATTTCCCTGCGGAACCATTGCCCACCACTCCTGAATGAACTGTCTGGTGCTGGGACTCTGGTGCAACGCACAGGTCCTGGGCCTGGTGAGAGCAGGAGTGGACCTGGTGATACGTAGGAGGGGCCCGGACAGGAGACAACCCACAGAGCCTAGTCCTTCCATGCACCAGAAGTGTACCTCCCAGCCCTGGCAGAGTAGTTCTGGAGTAGTTCCAACGGATTGTGTGGCCCTGGTTTTGCCCTAGTGGGACTGATCGAGGGTAGCTACTGGGACGTAAGTCTGGACTTGATCACCCCGGCTGGGTCGCCTGAGTGAGGGGTATGATGTTGAAAGACCCAAAACCCCGTTGACCTCAGGATACATGACTGAGGATACGTCCCAGGTGCATCCATGCGATGTATTTTTAGTTAGTTACTATCACAATTTAGAGTTTATTTTATTAACAAAACCTGCATAAAAAGCTACAGCTATGTGTCTGCAAGTGATGCCAAGCTGCCCACTGAATTCTTGTTTTCCAAGTGGAGTTCAAACACCAGGGAGTCTGATCAGAGACCGTACTGCATCTCATATGCCATCCCTTCTCTCTCTCTCTCCTCTCCTACCGTTACTGTCTGTTCACTCTCATCTCTCACTATAAGAATAAAGAAGATTATGTGTGAACAGTCATGCCCGCAGGGCTCTTCACTTGCATCCTGATTCCTCAGCACCCTAAGTAAGGCGATGCGGTGACAGCACTTCCACTCAGTCCATCCCAAACAGGCTGAGACCCTAATGCTGTATTTTACTGCTCAAGTAGCATCTCCGTAAAAGAGATTTCCTAGCATGTCTGGACTGTTATTGTTCGTTATTATTAACTAGCAGCAGTTACGGCACACAGCAGGGTAAAGACATCACACAAAAAAGCACCATAAATAATTAACAAAATATAACAGTTTATATACCCTCTACAATCTTGCACCATGCAGGACAAAAATAAATACATTACTGCAATGAACTGTTGTTACTTCAGAGCTAATTAGACTATTGAACAAGCAGAGAGACCATTGCATGCTCCCAAATGCATTATACATATAAATTATACATATAATTTATTTTGTGTAATTTCATGTTGAAATAAAGTAGATTACCTCAAATGAAAATGTAATGAGATTTTATGGAATATATATATTTTATCGGGTAAAATATATGGTTGTGACAAAACTTGGGTTTAGTGTTCTAGGGATAGACACAGTATATTCATCATACCACATGGTGGTTATTTTTGTACGACCATAAACCTTCTGTTGCTCATCCTCATCATGTAGACTGCCAAGATAAATCAAATCAACAACTTGTGAAGCATATGCTCATGGGCCATTATGGGAACTCTACTAGAGAGCTAATCAAAAGTCAAAAGCTATACCCAGAGGCTCTCGGTTGGTGCAGTGGTAAAGTACTTGCCCACCACAGCAGAGGCAGGGGGTTTGAATCCACCATGGTGCATCCGGTTTTGTCTCGATCGTCTGTACTCTATATATGAACACACAATTGGTGTGTTTCACATCAACGTGTCGATCTGCTGTGACTCTGTCATGTGCCGTGTGCCACAAATAGCAGATCTACAATCTCACAGCGTGCCGCGACACATTGTGCACTTGTGGATCGGTATTTTCGAGTGAATATGAGATGTAGACTCAGGCGTCTGTGTGTTAATTTACAGAGACTGTCGAATGCAGACAGAGCACGTAGTGAACTCAAAGCATCTACAAAAAGGCTGTAATGAATTATAAACTATGTTGAAGTTTCGAGAGCAAGGTTGTCGACCACGGCACGTTACGAATAACCAAAGAGCCAGAGAGGACGGTGGGTGTTGAAATAGAGCACCGGCTCTCAAAGTGTGGTCTGGGGACCCCTTGGGGTCTTTGCGTGGGTTACAGGGTATCATTAGCTAAATGATTAATACTGATAATTAGGAACTAAATGGACATTTTGGGTCTATAACTCTAAGAGAATGTACACTCACAGTTATGGGCGACCATGGTATCTCATGCATACCAAAGTGAAATAAATTAAAATAAGAATGACGCCAATAGAGACCCAGAGTTTGGCCTGTGAGTTTGGTGCCCCCCAGGGGTCTAAACTTGGTCCTCTGCATTTGTCCCTCTAAAGTTCAGTACTTGGTCCCCTCCTCTTCATTCTGTACATGCTCCCCCTTGATCAATGTCTCCACACTCACAGTCTCCGCTTTCACTGTTATGCCGATGACATATATCTGTATATCCCCACCAAAACCATCACCGCCATCACCCACTCCACCCTCACCTCCTGCCTGACTGACATCAAAACATGGATGCAAACAAACTTTCTAAAACTCAACTGCAATAAATCTGAAATCCTCATCATTGGACCTGACTCCCTCACCCGCTCCTCTCATGACTTCTCCCTCACCATTGATGGCTCCACTGTCACCCCCTTCACCCGAGTCCGCAACCTTGGTGTCATCCTTGACCCCACCCTCTCCTTCCAGCCCCATGTCAACCAGATCACCAAAACCGCCTTTTTCCACCTCCGCAACATTGCCCACCTTCGTCCCATGCCATCCCACACTGCCGCTGAGACACTCATTCATGCCTTCATCACATCCAGTCTATCCAGACTCGACTACTGCAATAGTCTCCTATATGGCGTCACTCACCACCAAGGTCCTCAAAGAACTACAGTACGTTCAAAACTCCGCCGCCCGCCTGCTCACCAGAACCAGATCCAGGGACCACATCACACCTGTCCTCCGTGAACTCCACTGGCTCCCAGTCAAGTTCAGAATTGATTTCAAAATACTCACCATCACCAACAAAGCCCTCAACAACCAGGCCCCCCTCTACCTCTCTGAACTCATCAACCGCCATGTCCCCTCTCGCTCCATCAGGTCAAGCACTGCCAACCAACTTGAACCCCAGTCCAACAAACGAACTTAGGGAGACAGGGCCTTCGCCCCTTCTCTGTGGAACTCACTCCCAACTCACATCAGAGCTGCCCCACCTTCGAAATGTTCAAAAGCACACTCAAAACCCACCTTTTCAAACTAGATTTCCCTACATAACCCCCCCCCCCACACACACACACACACCCTTCTTGTTTGTCAAAAGAAGCCTGGTTAAAGTGATTCTAATTTTTTTAATTTCAAGGACACCCAGTTCGATATGCATTAGGCAATGAGCGTCTTATTTTATACCTTTCTTTCTTTTCATCTCTGGGTCCAAACATATTGACTGAAGTGACCTTGAGCAAGCAAGACTTCAGCTCCATGCTTTTTATGTGTGTGACTGTATGCAGAGACTGCACGCACGCACGCACGGACGCACGCACGCACGCACGCACGCACGCACGCACGCACGCACGCACGCACGCACGCACACACACACACACACACACACACACACACACACACACACACACACACACACACACACACACTTTTTCCCCCACATGCTTTTTTATGTATAGCTACTTGAGACAAATTCTAAAATAAATAAAATAAAAACCCTGAAGGAGAACTTTTGCAACCACATTGGAGAGGTACCTATAGGAATTAATGGATTTATGGGAATTATGGACATCACACAATGCTCAATGGAAACAAGGCGTAAAGATATTTTTTTTTGCAAATCCTGTGCAGATCCCCTGAGGTAGCCTGTGATAATGGCTTCTCATTTATTAGGGGCCATTCGTTAAAGGACCTCTGACCCTTAGATCTTCCAATTATATGATTGTATGAATTTTATGACCCACTGTATCCACTCGTGGGATTTTTGCCTGGTTAACCCCTTCAGCCAAACAGCATTAAAAAAGGTGACGTCATCTCCAGTCTCTAAACAGCGAACGACTCAAGCCCTTTTACGGCTTGGCCCCGTCTCAGCACTGCTTGCAGCTATATTTATTATTATTTATTATTATTATTTAACAGATGTTTTTATTTTTCTTTAACAGTTGACCGCAGTAGATAGTTAAACGATAAGGGAGCAATTAGCCTCTCCTCACTGAGCAGCCAACAGACAGCATTGTGATGACTTTCTATATACTCCCATGGCCAACAGTAGGACAACAAGGAATGTGTTGGTTTATTTTCAGGCTGCTTAGAAATGTCAGACCGTGGCTTTGCCTCACACACTGCATTTCTTCCTACGTGACCATGCCTTGGGTTATAATTATATAGGATATACATTAACCGACTGTCTTTGTATCTGCGCAAGGGAATTAGATAAACGCACACAAATGGCTGTCGGGCAGAAACCTACAGTATAGTGTATCCATAATTACAACATTTTGTTTGTAAATTAAATAATGCTTCATTGTACATGAATGTCCCACACAAGTATTTAAAATAGACAGTTTACAAGCTCACAATGCGCTACACATGTGTACATTGGCTATTTCCACTGCTTTAGACATTTTTGAAAGTGAAAGTGGTTAACTGGCTATGGGATTTATCCAACGAAAAATATTTTACAAGAGCTTGTGGATAAACATCTACATTGTGATCCATTGGAACAGAGGTTCTTTTCCCAATTTCCTGAAAAGTAACAGTTTTAGACATGCAAGGTTTACACCTGCCAGCGACAAAATATGCTGCACAGCTCTAGTGTTTTTTTCTTCAAAATGCCTGAAGGATGCCTGGGGAAAATGGACACATTGATATTGTTTATTGTTTATTACGGATCCCCATTAGTCCTCACTACAGTGAAGACTATACTCTCCCTGGAGTCCAAACACTCATACAATCAAATTAAAACATAATACAATGGAACACAAATAATTGAAGATTTCTAGAAATATTACATTACAACAAATTATAAACTACAAACTAAACATTGTATATCCTATAAGTGTTTGATCCACTCTCATCCATGACAGTGCAGAATGCATCCACTCAACACTAGTCCTCCCAGAGCAGCGTAGAGCGGAAGTTTGTCCAAATCCATTTTTGAAGCACTAGACCAAATTGTTGGGCAGTAATCAAGACTGGACAAAACTAGTGATTGTAATACAAGTTCGTCGGCACATTGGTTGAACTAGTCAACAGATGTGCTCCTCTTCTTATCATTGAAATGTTTCTGCTCATTTTAGATACCATTTTACTAATTTGCATCGACCACAAAAGTGTTTCATCAATAATCACGCCCACCCAACAACTTGGCCTCTGTTCAATAGAGCGTCGCAGTCCCGCCTCCTACCCTGGACCAGGAAATGAAACCCAATGCATTATTCTCATAGACATTTCTTAAAGTATTTATTTAAAGACGGTTACGCCGCGGACAAAGCCAACTCGAGTCGTGACAACTCATGACAACACAAACAATATTTTGGACCAAACAAATAATTACAAAGAAGAAAAACAACAAAAAAAGTGTTGTAACCTGCCGTTTTTTTCTTCTTTCTAATTATTTGTTTGGTCCAAAATATTGTTTGTGTTGTCATGAGTTGTCACGACTCGAGTTGGCTTTGTCCGCAGCGTAACCGTCTTTAAATAAATACTTTAAGAAATGTCTATGAGAATAATGCATTGGGTTTCATTTCCTGGTCCAGGGTAGGAGGCGGGACTGCGACGCTCTATAGCAGTACCTTGTAAAACAAGACTCAGTTCAGGATTAGATCTCAGCATATGTCTAGAACCCAGCATAATACTCTTTGTTTTTAAAACATTCAGCTTTAGCCTATTTTCAATGACCCAGTTAGAAACCAGCATTAACTCCTCTTGTAACAGCATATTAACAGAAACAGAATTCTCACTTGATACATACATTGTAGTGTCATCTGCATAGATTTCCATACACACTTTTTAGTACATGTGGTAAATCAACACAAATGTAGTAAAGCAATGGGCCTAGACAACTTCCCTGGGGGATGCCACATTGAGGAGTCACAATCTCTGACAATGTACCATTAAACACTACACATTGTTGCCTGTTGACCAAATAACTTTTCATTAATTCAATAGCACTTTCTTTAAAATTATATGCCGATAACTTCCTGACCAGCAACTCATGATCTATCACATTTGCACTAAAGTCCAAAAGCACAGCACAGCAGAAAGGCTACTGCAGGGAGCCGGACTAATGGAAGAAAGTAAAATGGAGCTTCTTATTCTGTTTTTGATTTAGTTTCTTAAGAACTGCCATTATGCTGGGGAAGACACACTGATAAGAATCTGGAGACTTCCCAGGACCGCCGTGACAATATGCCGGTCCTGGTGCTGTCCGATTAGCCTTTCAACTACACAGCTACAATCTTCAAATATGACTAGGGTAGGGGAACACTGCTTTTTCAAAAGAACATTAGATTTGTATTCTCTTTTCTTGTTTCTTTTAGCAGAGACAACATCGTATTAGTTATCCTTTTTCTCCAAAGGAATAATGACTTCAGGGTGTCTGTTTACATCAAGAAAACTTTCTATCTACGATTAGAAAATTACACCTAACCTAAAATCTGAAAGAAAAACTACTTACTGTACCTAACTAATAAAAATAAAAATATAATATCTCCCCCCAAGAAAGAAGCTTACTTAGGCTGTGGCAAGGTCCTGTACCAGTAATGACCATCGGATAAGTCTTTGATTCGAATTTCTAATTTGTCTCAAAAAGATCAAAGTCAAAGATGATCCGTATAAACAATTACAGGTAAAACTAGATCCCACGTAAACTTACAAAATATTAAGCGAGCAATAAAGAGAGAGCCTCTTTGTCAATGGTACTGTAGTTGTTCTGGGCTGCATTACATTTCTTGGAGCAATAAAAATGGAATGGTCAGTACCTGTGTCATCCTCTTGCACGGCTCTGGCCCCACTGCACTGGCATGCACCTCCAACTTGAATGGCCTCTGGAAGTTTGGGGCAGCCAGGACAGGAGTGCTATATAGGAGAGCTTTACAGGACTCAAACGCACAGACTGCAAAGCATGGCTCTCAGATAACTTCTTCAAAACGACCTGTTGTACCGGGTATAATTAATGTTTCCACCACATCTAAGAGGCAGCTTTAGTTATTTACTTTGCAGATGTAGGTTTCTCTTAGGGGGTGTCCCTGAAACAAAATGTTGTCAAACAGGAGTCCGCACGGCCAAAATATACGTATCAATGTGGGGGTCCTTGAAGTGAAAATGTTTGAGAAACAGAGCTCCTATATTCAGGCGCACTTCTTGATCTGTATTAGTTACAGATACAGAAGCATGCAGCGTGCGCACCATGCACTGCCAGATGGAACGGGTGCATGGTCATCAGGCCAGAGAGAGGCCACCTCTTGCATATTGTTCAGCTTCTCTGATATGAATTGGTTAAGTCCCTGAGGCTTGCCTGCCTGCCTGTATGGACAGCAGGCTGGGGGCTCTCAGGCACCACAACTCCACACAGGGGGAGGAGGAAATATTGCCAATTTATTCTCCGTAGTGTGACGGATTCTGATTGGCCGGAATGAGATGAAAAAGCGGCACTATGCAACTTTGTTTTGACCCTCCTATATCCAGCTTTTAGTTACCGTCCACAAACTTTGTCTTAAACAAACATTAAATTCCCATTGACAATGAATGGAGAATTTTACGTCATAGTGTCTGAGCAAATAGCCATAGTCACTATGCCTATTTGCTCAGACATATGACGTAAAGTTCTCCACTATGGCATAGTGTCTATTTTACGTCATGATGATGTACGATGATAAGAGCGTCCTTCACTGTGATTTTTAAGGAATAAAATGTTGTATCTGACACAAATTTTTACCTGACCTGGTCAAGATTGAATTCATCCCCTGAGAAAGCAGGCAGGCTCTATTAGCTCAATGGAAAAAAAATGTCAGTACTTGCATAGGAACGGAAAAGGTTCAAATCCGGGGTAGAAGAGGAAAGTTACATAGTGCAGTCTGTGCAGCTTTCAATGGGATTTAACTAAGTGATTGTTCTTTGATGGGTGCTAGCCCCATATGTCCAGCTTTGAGGGTTTGTGTAAATACAAACGTTGTCTTAACACGTTGACTGTGTTATAAATTAATCTTTAACTCCCGTTCCCCGCCGATGTTTTCACTAACCTTTGAAGAACCACCACGCCACGATCATGACAATGATGAAAACAAAAGTCCGGAATGTCATGATCCGCAGGGAAGTACCTTATCAATTAAAAGGTCGGGAATGTGTTAACACAAACATTGAATACCATTGACAATGAATGGCCAGCTTTGAGTATTTGTGCAAACACAAACATTGAAGACGAAGGTGAGGACGCAAATTGTGATTGGCCGGAATTAGGTGATGTATGATGATAAGAGCGCCCCTCACTTCACACGGGTGTGATTTTTTTTGTTTTAGTTTGTGTCAGCATATAGAAACTGAATTTTCAGGGTGCAATTTACCAATTTCTTCGGATCACAAAAGGGAGGGAGAACTCATACAGAATATAGGATACACAAAAGTAATTGAATGTCACAAATAAAAAAGTGAGCAGACAGAATTGGAACTGGTCTGGAACACTAAAATAATGAAGGACGCGCTGCAAGCTTGTATATGTCGGCTATTTCCAGGCTTGAGGAGGAAGAGGATGGAGATAGATGAGAGGAAGGGACGGGTCCAGACAGGAGCATGGGGTGATAACGGTGCAAGCTGTGGCGGGATGAGATACGATACATCAGCAGGACACAGAAAACATTACAGAGAAGATGCATATGAGCCCAGATGAGACGGGGCTGCAAGTTTCACAATCTATAGGAAACCCCAGGCTGTCGCCCTTGATTGGTTTGCTTCAACATCCCAGTATGCAAGAGTCACCGTTAATCCCCACAGATGCTCTTCTCCTGCCTTGACATTTACACATTATACTGCTGTATACTGTTGGAGCCTCTACAGCGGTGCCCGTTGGGCACTGGCCTACTTAGAATGATGCAAGTTGGAAATGCATGCCCCACCCAGATATATGTCTGTATACCCAGATTTATGCCCATATGGAGTTCTTTCTGGCATGCCCAAATATGGAGTATGTGCAGAATGCAGTCAGAATGTTGTCAGAACAGGCCAGCCCCATATATGGACCCTGGGCAGCCCCCCCCCCCCAAGCCAGAGTGCAGTACATTTTTTGTCGAAATGAATTATCACTAAAATGAACTCCTTGGTGTCTTTATCTTGTGACAAAGTTTCTGAGTCTAATTTGTTTTGTTTTAGAGAAAAAGCGTTGCAATATCTCAACTCAAAACCAAGGCAGAGTTGCGGTAGCCTAACTACATGTTGCGGGGTCAAGTGTCAAATTAGCAATTTTTGGGCATGAGAATTACGTCATGAATACATGTACAATTAAAATAATGTCACTTTTATTTATAAAAGTGGAATTGAATGGAATGGAATGGAATGGAATTGAATTGAATTGAATTGAATTGAATTGAATTGAATTGAATTGAATTGAATTGAATTGAATTGAATTGAATTGAATGGAATGGAATGGAATGGAATTGAATTGAATTGAATTGAATTGAATTGAATTGAATTGAATTGAATTGAATTGACCCAACCCAACCCAACCCATTTGGCTGGCCAGCTTGCAACTTTGCAGTTGAGAACTTTGAGCACAGCTGTCTTAAACTAAAGACAACATTTCTTCCTTGATCTCAGCATGTGGACTGATCTTTAGGGACAACCCGTTAAGTTTGTCTTCTGCAGTGCAGAGAGAACTTTTTGATGCCTCAAGCGTTACCACAGATGCAACATAGTGTTTGGAATTGCTAATAGAAGTTCAAATAAGAGGCATATATACTGAAATGATGTAGGAGTGGCTGGTGTTGTTGGGTGACTACTGAATAACTGAGCTCACCAATAAAAATAAGAGCAGCTATCACTTAAAATGCTAACCACTTAAACTGTTGGCCTACAGTATTAGTAAAATGGACCTGAATTGGCAACTGTACACTTTTTCACACTACACTAAGGGCTCCATTTTCGTCGCCTCTAAACCCCTTATCCCTAAACTTCTTTTCCTTTTTTGTTTTACTATTTAGCTTTTATTTTTTGAATAGTTAAAATGGCCAGTCTACAAGCTCACATATCAATATAGATTGGCTAGTTGAACTATTCAAAAATTCAATATAGTAAAAAAAAAACTAAAAGAAGTTTAGGGGTAAGGGGTTTAGCGCTGACGAAAATGGAGCCCTTAGGGGCATTTTTCTTTGCCTTTTTTTTTTTACTATTTTGCAAAACATTTTTGAATAGTTAAAATGGCCAGTCTACAAGCTCACAAGGTGTCAATGTAGATTGGCTAGTTGAACTATTCAAAAATGTTTTTCAAAATAGTCAAAGGCAAAGAAGCTTAGGGATAAGGGGTTTAGCGGTGACGAAAATGGAGCCCTAAATGTCTTTGCAGCAACACACGCACGCACACACACACACACACACACACACACACACACACACACACACACACACACACACACACACACACACACACACACACACACACACACACACACACACACACACACACACACACACACACACAGCCTTGGTGGACACAGTCCTTAACGGCTGGCTGACAGAAATGTATTCCATTCAGGTTAGATTGAAGATTAAAATATGTAAATTATGAGCCACCGTGGCTCATAACATATGGCACACATAATAATTATGGTGGGTGAGGTCATCGCCTGTTATAGTGCCACAGTACAATTCATTAATCCCAGGTGAAACGCGTCACCTGTGGTACCAGGAGAAGGCACACTCGTCTCTGTTGGCTGGAAACCTTGTATGTCCAATTTTGATGTTGATTTAGTTTAGTTTTGTTGACGAAAAATTGTCAATAGTCTAATTAGTCTTTTCGTTTGAATCATCATAGCTTAGTTTTTTTGTTTTCGTAAGTGAGAAAAGGGAGTCGACAATTGTTCGTCATAGTTTTAGACAGTCGACAAAGTTAACATAGCACTCTTGTATTTAACTTAATGCAAATGTAACCGTGCCTCTACCTTTGATATCCCCCATTCTGGTCATTAATTTGTAGCTTTTTTAATCAAGTAATTAAATATGTAAGCTATATAGGCCTATCATTAAATATTTAAAACTCCTTTTGGGAAATGTGGACTGTGTGTTGATATCAGTACTGTTTGATCACAATGTGCTACAAGCTTGTGGATCAGCTATTTTGTCATACGTATGTGTATAAAGTGCGGTTAGGAAAACCACCCTTCAGTTTTTTGTGTGTGTGTGACGTGTGCTGATTGGGTCAGATATGATACACACCACTGCAGAGCTTAAAATAAATGTTCCAATCCACATTCACCCACAAATATCAGTTCATATAAACAAGTGCCCAGTCCACCACAGAGTGAAATTGGATCATTTAAATTACTATTTTCCCTGTGGTTAAAAGCCATGAAGGTTAATGACAGGCAGCCAAGGTGTATGTGTGATACATCCCGTAGCTAATAAGCTGTATGGTAGCATTGTCTGTCCATAAACAGAAGCACTTATATAGCTTGTGAAGGGTCTGATACAAATCAGCAGTCAGAGACAGAAGAACCAAGGTTCCACAGAGCCAGGTAGGATACAAGGTTTCCTTCCTCGTCCCGATCCACATAGCACGGTAAGTTACGAGGTTTCTTCCCGACATCAATGAGGGATAACCCTAACCCTAACGTGCTTTCAGTCCCACTCCTATAAGAAATGGAGATACAGCCATGAACATTCAAGTTTGAACATTTAAAATGTGCGTCTAACTAAAAAGGGGGTAGAGTGCGGACACTTACCATCCAGAGCCTAGCAAAATACACGCTGCCTCATCAGTGCCCAAGGTAAACCACTAAAACCAGGCAGTGTCACAGTCAAGTTTAAGGGAGCTTTTTATACCGTTTGTCTGATGCAGTGTGGCTGGCGCTGATTGCTGATGAGCCGGGCGGCGACATCATTTCCTACCTGCTTGAGAATTGAATTAGGGACATAAACATTGACATAGACATCTGCGTGTCTAACTAAACCGCGTCTGTGTCTGTCGCGTCTGGTTACCATGGTTTCGTACTGTATAGTATGCCGTCCGGCTGGTCAAAAAGGATGAAAAACGAGGATTTGAAAAAAAGATGAAAATCACTCAGAGACTTTTGATTGATTGATTGAAAAATGTATTAACAGTTTGCAGAATTACAGTACATTTCAAGCACAAACTCAATACAAAGGCTGTTAACTGTGAGGGGACGACCCAATTAAGCATTACACTTGTTTCCAATAGGGTCCACAATGTTCAAATCATCAAAAACATTTAGAGACGTACAAATAGACACTTCTATATAGACAAAGGACAGGACAGGAATTCATCATAAAGGAGGTAAAAAAGGGAAAAGAAACATATACAGTGAGGGAAAAAAGGGGTGGGCGGTGGGGGGGATTCACGTTTTGTTTGTTTTCCTTGGAGGAGCTGCGTTGGGTCCCCAAGTCGGCTCCGTGGCCGTACCTTGAGTTGGCTGTGTGGCCGTGACCATCTCTTGTGTTGTCCTTGTGTTGGGTCCCCAAGTCGGCTCAGTGGCCGTACCTTGAGTTGGCTGTGTGGCCGTGACCGTCTCTTGTGTTGTCCTTGCGTTGGGTCCCCAAGTCGGCTCAGTGGCCATACCTTGAGTTGGCTGTGTGGCCGCGACCGTCTCTTGTGTTGTCCTTGCGTCCGTGTTTGAGGGATTCCAATTTTACAGGGGCCAGTTTCGAATTGCAGCCGCCCGTAGGTGCCCTTTGAGAGCAGCAGTTTTGAAGGAGTCAAGGGATTCGCATGTCTTAATGACTGTTGGTAGGGCGTTCCACATTTTGGTGGCATAGGATCGAAAAGAATTTAGTCCCTTGTTTGTGCCGAATCTGGGTTGTACATGGTTCGTTGCACACCCTCTGGTGTTGTGGGTGTGGACTTCGTTAACATTAAGGAAGTATCTAGACAGGTACATGGGTATCTTGGTGGTGTATCGAATCTTGTGGACCAGACCCATTGCAAGATGCTGTACTCTGTCGTCGACCCTAAGCCATTCCAGCCTGTCGAAGTGGGCAGGGGTGAGGTGGGTTCGGGGGGCGAGGTCAAGTAGGAGCCTGACCAGTTTGTTTTGGGAAGTCTGGAGCCTGGTTTTAAGGGCCTTTGAGGTGCTGTGGTACCAGGAGGTGCATGCATAGTCAAAGAAACCCTGTACAAGGGCTCCTGTTAAGGTCTTCAAGGTGTTTTTGTCGACCAGTGAGGAGATCCTGTAAAGGAATCTTGTTCTATGGTTGACCTTTTTTATTACGTTGGTGGCCATTTTATCACCGGAAAGATTAGCCTCCAGGATGGAACCTAGGTAGGTAATTTCATCTTTACGTGTGATAACATTGTCACCCACTCTAACCAAGAAGCCATTTGCCTTGCTGAGATTACTATTAGAGCCAAAGAAAATGGATTCAGTTTTTCCCAGGTGTAAAGATAGTTTGTTATCAGCGAGCCAGGTGCAGATTCTACCGAGTTCAGAGCTGAGGGCCTTTTGAACCTGCAGTTTGTTCCTGTCCGAGACTAGCAGTGCCGAGTCATCTGCGAACAGGAACAAGTTGCAGTCACAAGCTGAAGTCATGTCGTTAACATAATATTAGGAACAGTAAAGGCCCTAGTATGCTCCCTTGTGGAACGCCACAGCTCACTGGGAGGGGGGGGGACAGTGTTCCATTCACCTCCACCATCTGTTCTCTCCCCTCCAGGTAGGATTGCATCCAGCTCACTGATGTGCTATCGAAACCAATTGCTTTTAGCTTGTTAACCAGTATGGAGTGGTTCACGGTGTCAAAATCCTTTTGGAGGTCCAGCATGACCATGCCGCAGTATTTGCCAGCATCCACCTCATGTTTGATGTGGTCGCTCAAATAGAGAAGGCATGTGTCAGTGGAGTGGGACGTTCTGAAGCCAGATTGGAACTCGTACATTAATTTATTAGTGGCAAGATACTTTTCAACCTGTTCATAGACTATTTTTTCCATCACTTTCGAGATGGAGCTTAGAATAGAAATAGGGCGGTAGTTGCCGGGGTCTAATTTACTCCCTTTCTTGTGCAAGGGGGTTACTTTGGCCAGTTTGAAATCTTGGGGGACCTGTCCCTGTTTTATGGAGAGGTTTACTATGTGGGTGATGATTGGAGCTATAGAGATGGCTGAGTCTCTGAGAAATTTGGAGGGAATATTGTCATGGGCTATCCCGCATTTGGGGGAGACCGGGTTGAGTATGCCGTCCAAGGCCATGGGCCATGGGCTGATTGATGCACAGTGGCTCACTGGGTACAGACTACAGAGCCTGCCTGGGAATCAGGAGGCTGCAGGTTCAAGTCCTGGCTCTGACATAGTGTCCCAAAATCATGAAAATATGACAAAATATATTATGCCGTCCCAAACCATGGACTATAGTATGTCGTTTTTTCATGATTTTCATCTTTTTTTCAAATCCTCCAAAATCATGAAAAACGACATGCTATAGTATGCCGTCCGAAGCCATGAACTATAGTATGTCGTTTTTTCATGATTTTCATCTTTTTTCAAATAGTCCAAAATCACGAAAAACGACATGCTATAGTATGCCGTCCGAAACAAATTATAACTTTGGCATGCTACTAGTCCTACATACTTACACCTAGAATCCCCATTCAAACCTATTTAGGTTCATCTTACGGTGGACATGTTTGCCTGAAAAGGAATCTTTGAAATGTTTCATAGTTTTAGAAATATAGTGCTTTAAATTTGAGAAATTCAGAATGGGGGTCAATGGCAGATTTTGGCAAGTAAACCACAATCTCCAGATCATGCAGCCAGTGTGCTAAGTCACTGATCTACTTGCTACCTGCCACAACACAGTCTGCTGTTCCCTTTGAGTACAACATTGATACGAAAATAAAATACAAAAAATAAAATAACAGGAGATTTGTCTATTGTTTCTTTTGCTGTTGTTTATCTCTAGACGTTCGATTGTTTATGAACCACAATGGAAACAAGTCTCTGGCTCTTCTGTCATTATCTATTCTGCATTTTAAGTACAGCATGCACAGTGGCTGACTGGGTACAGAGCCTGCCTGGGAATCAGGAGGCTGCAGGTTCAAGTCCTGGCTCTCACATAGTGTCCCAAAATCATGAAAATATGACAAAATATATTATGCCGTCCCAAACCATGGACTATAGTATGTCGTTTTTTCATGATTTTCATCTTTTTTTCAAATCCTCCAAAATCATGAAAAACGACATGCTATAGTATGCCGTCCGAAGCCATGAACTATAGTATGTCGTTTTTTCATGATTTTCATCTTTTTTCAAATAGTCCAAAATCACGAAAAACGACATGCTATAGTATGCCGTCCGAAACAAATTATAACTTTGGCATGCTACTAGTCCTACATACTTACACCTAGAATCCCCATTCAAACCTATTTAGGTTCATCTTACGGTGGACATGTTTGCCTGAAAAGGAATCTTTGAAATGTTTCATAGTTTTAGAAATATAGTGCTTTAAATTTGAGAAATTCAGAATGGGGGTCAATGGCAGATTTTGGCAAGTAAACCACAATCTCCAGATCATGCAGCCAGTGTGCTAAGTCACTGATCTACTTGCTACCTGCCACAACACAGTCTGCTGTTCCCTTTGAGTACAACATTGATACGAAAATAAAATACAAAAAATAAAATAACAGGAGATTTGTCTATTGTTTCTTTTGCTGTTGTTTATCTCTAGACGTTTGAATGTTTATGAACCACAATGTAAACAAGTCTCTGGCTCTTCTGTCATTATCTATTCTGCCTTTTAAGCACAGCATGCACAGTGGCTCACTGGGTACAGAGCCTGCCTGGGAATCAGGAGGCTGCAGGTTCAAGTCCTGGCTCTCACATAGTGTCCCAAAATCATGAAAATATGACAAAATATATTATGCCGTCCCAAACCATGGACTATAGTATGTCGTTTTTTCATGATTTTCATCTTTTTTTCAAATCCTCCAAAATCATGAAAAACGACATGCTATAGTATGCCGTCCGAAGCCATGAACTATAGTATGTCGTTTTTTCATGATTTTCATCTTTTTTCAAATAGTCCAAAATCACGAAAAACGACATGCTATAGTATGCCGTCCGAAACAAATTATAACTTTGGCATGCTACTTGTCCTACATACTTACACCTAGAATCCCCATTCAAACCTATTTAGGTTCATCTTACGGTGGACATGTTTGCCTGAAAAGGAATCTTTGAAATGTTTCATAGTTTTAGAAATATAGTGCTTTAAATTTGAGAAATTCAGAATGGGGGTCAATGGCAGATTTTGGCAAGTAAACCACAATCTCCAGATCATGCAGCCAGTGTGCTAAGTCACTGATCTACTTGCTACCTGCCACAACACAGTCTGCTGTTCCCTTTGAGTACAACATTGATACGAAAATAAAATACAAAAAATAAAATAACAGGAGATTTGTCTATTGTTTCTTTTGCTGTTGTTTATCTCTAGACGTTTGAATGTTTATGAACCACAATGTAAACAAGTCTCTGGCTCTTCTGTCATTATCTATTCTGCCTTTTAAGCACAGCATGCACAGTGGCTCACTGGGTACAGAGCCTGCCTGGGAATCAGGAGGCTGCAGGTTCAAGTCCTGGCTCTGACATAGTGTCCCAAAATCATGAAAATATGACAAAATATATTATGCCGTCCGAAGCCATGAACTATAGTATGTCGTTTTTTCATGATTTTCATCTTTTTTTCAAATAGTCCAAAATCACGAAAAACGACATGCTATAGTATGCCGTCCGAAAAAAATTATAACTTTGGCATGCTACTAGTCCTACATACTTACACCTAGAATCCCCATTCAAACCTATTTAGGTTCATCTTACGGTGGACATGTTTGCCTGAAAAGGAATCTTTGAAATGTTTCATAGTTTTAGAAATATAGTGCTTTAAATGTGAGAAATTTATAATGGCAGATAGTGGCACGTCAAAATCACTTTCACCTAGAAACTCCATTCACACGTTTTATAATTCAGCTTACTGTGGAGACACATGCTGGAACTTTTTACTTTGAAATGTTTTGTAGTTTCTGAGTTATTTAACTTTAATGCCCAATGCATTCTCAATGGCAATAGCACAAACTTTGGCATGCTACTAGTCCTACATACTTACACCTAGAAACCCCATTCAAGCCTACTTAGGTTCATCTTATGGTGGACATGTTTGCCTGAAAAGGAATCTTTGAAATGTTTCATAGTTTTAGAAATATAGTGCTTTCAAATTTGAGAATTTTACAATGGGGCTCAATGGCAGATATTGGCACGTCAAAAAAGCACTTTCACCTAGAAACTCCATTCACACGTTTTATAATTCAGCTTACTGTGGAGACACATGCTGGAACTTTTTACTTTGAAATGTTTTGTAGTTTCTGAGTTATTTAACTTTAACGCCCAATGCATTCTCAATGGCAATAGCACAAACTTTGGCATGCTACTAGTCCTACATACTTACACCTAGAAACCCCATTCAAGCCTACTTAGGTTCATCTTACGGTGGACATGTTTGCCTGAAAAGGAATCTTTGAAATGTTTCATAGTTTTAGAAATATAGTGCTTTCAAATTTGAGAATTTTACAATGGGGCTCAATGGCAGATATTGGCACGTCAAAAAAGCACTTTCACCTAGAAACTCCATTCACACTTTTTATAATTCAGCTTACTGTGGAGACACATGCTGGAACTTTTTACTTTGAAATGTTTTGTAGTTTCTGAGTTATTTAACTTTAACGCCCAATGCATTCTCAATGGCAATAGCACAAACTTTGGCATGCTACTAGTCCTACATACTTACACCTAGAAACCCCATTCAAGCCTACTTAGGTTCATCTTATGGTGGACATGTTTGCCTGAAAAGGAATCTTTGAAATGTTTCATAGTTTTAGAAATATAGTGCTTTCAAATTTGAGAATTTTACAATGGGGCTCAATGGCAGATATTGGCACGTCAAAAAAGCACTTTCACCTAGAAACTCCATTCACACGTTTTATAATTCAGCTTACTGTGGAGACACATGCTGGAACTTTTTACTTTGAAATGTTTTGTAGTTTCTGAGTTATTTAACTTTAACGCCCAATGCATTCTCAATGGCAATAGCACAAACTTTGGCATGCTACTAGTCCTACATACTTACACCTAGAAACCCCATTCAAGCCTACTTAGGTTCATCTTACGGTGGACATGTTTGCCTGAAAAGGAATCTTTGAAATGTTTCATAGTTTTAGAAATATAGTGCTTTCAAATTTGAGAATTTTACAATGGGGCTCAATGGCAGATATTGGCACGTCAAAAAAGCACTTTCACCTAGAAACTCCATTCACACTTTTTATAATTCAGCTTACTGTGGAGACACATGCTGGAACTTTTTACTTTGAAATGTTTTGTAGTTTCTGAGTTATTTAACTTTAACGCCCAATGCATTCTCAATGGCAATAGCACAAACTTTGGCATGCTACTAGTCCTACATACTTACACCTAGAAACCCCATTCAAGCCTACTTAGGTTCATCTTACGGTGGACATGTTTGCCTGAAAAGGAATCTTTGAAATGTTTCATAGTTTGAGAAATATAGTGCTTTCAAATTTGAGAATTTTACAATGGGGCTCAATGGCAGATATTGGCACGTCAAAAAAGCACTTTCACCTAGAAACTCCATTCACACTTTTTATAATTCAGCTTACTGTGGAGACACATGCTGGAACTTTTTACTTTGAAATGTTTTGTAGTTTCTGAGTTATTTAACTTTAACGCCCAATGCATTCTCAATGGCAATAGCACAAACTTTGGCATGCTACTAGTCCTACATACTTACACCTAGAAACCCCATTCAAGCCTACTTAGGTTCATCTTACGGTGGACATGTTTGCCTGAAAAGGAATCTTTGAAATGTTTCATAGTTTTAGAAATATAGTGCTTTCAAATTTGAGAATTTTACAATGGGGCTCAATGGCAGATATTGGCACGTCAAAAAAGCACTTTCACCTAGAAACTCCATTCACACGTTTTATAATTCAGCCTACTGTGGAGACACATGCTGGAACATTTTACTTTGAAATGTTTTGTAGTTTCTGAGTTATTTAACTTTAACGCCCAATGCATTCTCAATGGCAATAGCACAAACTTTGGCATGCTACTAGTCCTACATACTTACACCTAGAAACCCCATTCAAGCCTACTTAGGTTCATCTTACGGTGGACATGTTTGCCTGAAAAGGAATCTTTGAAATGTTTCATAGTTTTAGAAATATAGTGCTTTCAAATTTGAGAATTTTACAATGGGGCTCAATGGCAGATATTGGCACGTCAAAAAAGCACTTTCACCTAGAAACTCCATTCACACGTTTTATAATTCAGCTTACTGTGGAGACACATGCTGGAACTTTTTACTTTGAAATGTTTTGTAGTTTCTGAGTTATTTAACTTTAACGCCCAATGCATTCTCAATGGCAATAGCACAAACTTTGGCATGCTACAAGTCCTACATCAGGGCTATTCAACTAAATTGTTCAGGGGGCCACATTGTCAGAAACCCAAGGGGCCGGGGGCCGGACTGCCACGGCGCCTCCCCCGTGCTATGAATATATGTACACTTGACACAACACGCAACCACATTTTCACAACTTTTATTTAACTACATTGCAAAAGTAGTATACTTTTCAAAAAAAGTGCTTCATTTATGTGCAACTGCAAATAAACAAGTGCATGATGTGCATCTGAACATTCTAACACCAACACTTGTAACACATGTATAGTGCATCTGAGCTTATGAAAAAGTGCTTCATTTATGTGCAACTGCAACATCTCTTCTTATACATTTCAATATAAAAATAAAGTGCATGATGTGCATCTGAACATACCAACACCAACACTTGAACAAAAACAAATTTATAGTGCAGCTGAGCACTAAGTGCTGAGAAAAAGTGCTTCATGTCTGTGCAACAACAGCAAATCACAGCATCTTATTGTCCACTCTTAATATCTCTCAAACATCAGGGGGGGCAGGGGGCAGACAGGCCTAGCCTACATACACACAACTAATGAGAGAGATTGCACTTCCTTGACTGGGCAATGGAAGAGAAAGAGGGTTCATAGGAAGTGAGGGCTACCCGCAAACAGTGATGCAAATGCTCATTTGTCAAGGAGGCACGGTTGTTTGTTTTAATGGCATTCATGTGAGAGAAGCTGGATTCACAGGTGTATGTTGAGCCAAACATTGTTAGCACAGATATTGCCAGCTTTCTTATGTTGGGGAATGTGTTGACATGAATACACTTTGTCCAAAATGTTGTGGTGGATTCATTCTCAAGAGCCTGCTTCAGAGCAGAAGATGCTTGCATGTCAATTATTTCAAGCTGCAGGGGACCTTCATCAATGTGAAGTGATGCAAGGAACTCTTGTCCTTTTGTGGAAATAGCAGCTACATTGGCAAACGGGTTTCTCACAAAATCCATCAATTCTCTGGGCATGTCAAATTCATCAAATCGTCTTGCAAAGTTTTCCCTCAATTTAGCAATGAAATCTGTCATTAATTGAGTGACTTTTGGCTTGACTTTACTTGTTGATGACTTGATCAGGTTACAAAGTGTGGGAAATTGGAGCATTCTGTCAGTGAGATCAGATGAGAAAAGAACTAGTTTCGTTTGAAATGCAGTTAGACTTTCAACAATATCAACAACTGTTTTATTTCTACCCTGCAGTCCCAGATTAGGTTGATTCAAATGATGAAATATGTCGCTTAAAAAGCACATATTGGACACAAACCCATCATCCAACATTAGCGACAGAAACGTGTTGGCTTTCTTCTGCTTGGAGTCACGGAGAAATGTTATAATTTCCTTCCTGAGGTCACATACTCTCTTGAGCGCATTGCCCTTGCTTAACCACCGAACGTCATTATGTAACAGTAAATCACTATGATCAGCTGACATATCCTCAAGTAGTTGACGAAACAGTCTGTGTTGAAGACTGGAGGTCGCTCTGACAAAGTTAATCATGGCCATAACGGAGTCCATTGTATCTTTCAACTCACCACTGAGTCGGGCGCACAGAACGCTCTGGTGGATCAAGCAGTGGAGTGATTTCATCCTCGGTGCGATGGCACGCAGTCGTGCAGCCAGGCCTTTGATGCTCCCCGCCATAGATGGAGCACCGTCTGTAACCAGCATGTTAACTTGCTCCAAATTAAGCTTGTTGTCTTTGAAAAAAGCAACAATTTTGTTGAACACGATTTCACCAGTTGTCTGTCCTTCCAGAGGTATTAGTCCCAGGATGTCCTCTCTGAAAACGTCACCATCGAAAAAACGCACAAATAAACACAGCTGAGCTATGTCGGAGTTATCTGTGGACTCGTCCGCAGCCAGCGATATTACAGCAGCTTTCCTCAATTGACCCAAAAGAGTTTCAAAGACGTCTGTGGCTAAAATATCTATCCTTCTCGCTGTTGTTGTATCCGACATGGGTATTGACTTGATAGAGGCCATCACTTGCTCTCTCACTTTATCCTCCGTTACCACCTCCTCAACAGCGGCCAGCATGCATTCTTTTATCATCTCAGCATCTGTGAATGTTTTTTTCTTTTTGCCAAGGATCCATGACCACACGGAGAGATGCTGCAGTTGCTTTCTCCTGTACTGTGCAGGCCCGAGTGAAGTTACGCCGTGTTTTATCGTAACTTTCAGACAGCTTTTTTATCCTTTCCTTGCACATATCTGAACCTGGTGGATAGTTTGCATCAAACTTGTCATGAGTTGTGTTGAAGTGCTTCCGCAGGTTATACTCCTTTGCAACAGCGTTGATTTGGTTGCAGAGCAAACACATTGGTTTGCCCTCGGAGTTTCAATGTATGCATATTTCTCGGTCCACTCGTTATTAAACTGGCGATTTTCTGAATCAACTTTTCTCTTTTTCAATTTCGATAGCGACATGGTTACACTGGTACACACACTACACACCACACCAGTGGGAGCGAGCCGGGTGGGATGCAATGTTTGTTTTCATTTGATTTCACGTGCAGGAAGGAGAGCTCGGAGCGTTCTTTTTCTTCTGTCGTTTGGGTGCATGGCACTGCATACCGCCACGGCGCCACCTACCTTCCCAGACGGTGTTTAACATGCTATTTTACCGCCTGAACATGTCGGATAGGCCTATATAGAATTATGATTATTATGTCTGTGTACATATGGCGAACGTATGTGGTTGTTCCGACCATTCCGGTATAATAAGTAAATAAGTAACATAACGATTTATATATTAAAAAAAAAAAAAAGAAAAAAAAAAATGTTTTTTCTTTTTTTTTTTTTTTTTTTTTAAATCTTCCGCGGGCCGGTCCAACTTGCTTGGCGGGCCGGATCTGGCCCGCGGGCCGCCAGTTGAATAGCCCTGTCCTACATACTTACACCTAGAAACCCCATTCAAGCCTACTTAGGTTCATCTTACGGTGGACATGTTTGCCTGAAAAGGAATCTTTGAAATGTTTCATAGTTTTAGAAATATAGTGCTTTTAAATTTGAGAAATTCAGAATGGGGGTCAATGGCAGATTTTGGCAAGTAAAGATTTGAGTGGGGTTTGAACCCACTATCTCCAGATCATGCAGCCAGTGTGCTAAGTCACTGATCTACTTGCTACCTGCCACAATGCAGTCTGCTGTTCCCTTTGAGTACAACATTGATACAAAAATAAAATACAAAAAATAAAATAACAGGAGATTTGTCTATTGTTTCTTTTGCTGTTGTTTATCTCTAGACGCTCGAATGTTTATGAACCACTATGGAAACAAGTCTCTGGCTCTTCTGTCATTATCTATTCGGCCTTTTAAGAACAGCATGCACAGTGGTTCACTGGGTACAGAGCCTGCCTGGTAATCAGGAGGCTGCAGGTTCAAGTCCTGGCTCTGACATAGTGTCCCAAAATCATGAAAATATGACATAATATATTATGCCGTCCCAAACCATGGACTATAGTATGTTGTTTTTTCATGATTTTCATCTTTTTTTCAAATCCTCCAAAATCATGAAAAACGACATGCTATAGTATGCCGTCCGAAGCCATGAACTATAGTATGTCGTTTTTTCATGATTTTCATCTTTTTTTCAAATAGTCCAAAATCACGAAAAACGACATGCTATAGTATGCCGTCCGAAAAAAATTATAACTTTGGCATGCTACTAGTCCTACATACTTACACCTAGAATCCCCATTCAAACCTATTTAGGTTCATCTTACGGTGGACATGTTTGCCTGAAAAGGAATCTTTGAAATGTTTCATAGTTTTAGAAATATAGTGCTTTAAATGTGAGAAATTTATAATGGCAGATAGTGGCACGTCAAAATCACTTTCACCTAGAAACTCCATTCACACGTTTTATAATTCAGCTTACTGTGGAGACACATGCTGGAACTTTTTACTTTGAAATGTTTTGTAGTTTCTGAGTTATTTAACTTTAACGCCCAATGCATTCTCAATGGCAATAGCACAAACTTTGGCATGCTACTAGTCCTACATACTTACACCTAGAAACCCCATTCAAGCCTACTTAGGTTCATCTTATGGTGGACATGTTTGCCTGAAAAGGAATCTTTGAAATGTTTCATAGTTTTAGAAATATAGTGCTTTAAATGTGAGAAATGTATAATGGCAGATAGTGGCACGTCAAAATCACTTTCACCTAGAAACTCCATTCACACGTTTTTTAATTCAGCTTACTGTGGAGACACATGCTGGAACTTTTTACTTTGAAATGTTTTGTAGTTTCTGAGTTATTTAACTTTAACGCCCAATGCATTCTCAATGGCAATAGCACAACATTTTGGCATGCTACTAGTCCTACATACTTACACCTAGAAACCCCATTCAAGCCTACTTAGGTTCATCTTACGGTGGACATGTTTGCCTGAAAAGGAATCTTTGAAATGTTTCATAGTTTTAGAAATATAGTGCTTTCAAATTTGAGAATTTTACAATGGGGCTCAATGGCAGATATTGGCACGTCAAAAAAGCACTTTCACCTAGAAACTCCATTCACACTTTTTATAATTCAGCTTACTGTGGAGACACATGCTGGAACTTTTTACTTTGAAATGTTTTGTAGTTTCTGAGTTATTTAACTTTAACGCCCAATGCATTCTCAATGGCAATAGCACAAACTTTGGCATGCTACTAGTCCTACATACTTACACCTAGAAACCCCATTCAAGCCTACTTAGGTTCATCTTACGGTGGACATGTTTGCCTGAAAAGGAATCTTTGAAATGTTTCATAGTTTTAGAAATATAGTGCTTTCAAATTTGAGAATTTTACAATGGGGCTCAATGGCAGATATTGGCACGTCAAAAAAGCACTTTCACCTAGAAACTCCATTCACACGTTTTATAATTCAGCTTACTGTGGAGACACATGCTGGAACATTTTACTTTGAAATGTTTTGTAGTTTCTGAGTTATTTAACTTTAACGCCCAATGCATTCTCAATGGCAATAGCACAAACTTTGGCATGCTACTAGTCCTACATACTTACACCTAGAAACCCCATTCAAGCCTACTTAGGTTCATCTTACGGTGGACATGTTTGCCTGAAAAGGAATCTTTGAAATGTTTCATAGTTTTAGAAATATAGTGCTTTCAAATTTGAGAATTTTACAATGGGGCTCAATGGCAGATATTGGCACATCAAAAAAGCACTTTCACCTAGAAACTCCATTCACACTTTTTATAATTCAGCTTACTGTGGAGACACATGCTGGAACTTTTTACTTTGAAATGTTTTGTAGTTTCTGAGTTATTTAACTTTAACGCCCAATGCATTCTCAATGGCAATAGCACAAACTTTGGCATGCTACTAGTCCTACATACTTACACCTAGAAACCCCATTCAAGCCTACTTAGGTTCATCTTACGGTGGACATGTTTGCCTGAAAAGGAATCTTTGAAATGTTTCATAGTTTTAGAAATATAGTGCTTTCAAATTTGAGAATTTTACAATGGGGCTCAATGGCAGATATTGGCACGTCAAAAAAGCACTTTCACCTAGAAACTCCATTCACACGTTTTATAATTCAGCTTACTGTGGAGACACATGCTGGAACATTTTACTTTGAAATGTTTTGTAGTTTCTGAGTTATTTAACTTTAACGCCCAATGCATTCTCAATGGCAATAGCACAAACTTTGGCATGCTACTAGTCCTACATACTTACACCTAGAAACCCCATTCAAGCCTACTTAGGTTCATCTTACGGTGGACATGTTTGCCTGAAAAGGAATCTTTGAAATGTTTCATAGTTTTAGAAATATAGTGCTTTCAAATTTGAGAATTTTACAATGGGGCTCAATGGCAGATATTGGCACGTCAAAAAAGCACTTTCACCTAGAAACTCCATTCACACGTTTTATAATTCAGCTTACTGTGGAGACACATGCTGGAACATTTTACTTTGAAATGTTTTGTAGTTTCTGAGTTATTTAACTTTAACGCCCAATGCATTCTCAATGGCAATAGCACAAACTTTGGCATGCTACTAGTCCTACATACTTACACCTAGAAACCCCATTCAAGCCTACTTAGGTTCATCTTACGGTGGACATGTTTGCCTGAAAAGGAATCTTTGAAATGTTTCATAGTTTTAGAAATATAGTGCTTTCAAATTTGAGAATTTTACAATGGGGCTCAATGGCAGATATTGGCACATCAAAAAAGCACTTTCACCTAGAAACTCCATTCACACTTTTTATAATTCAGCTTACTGTGGAGACACATGCTGGAACTTTTTACTTTGAAATGTTTTGTAGTTTCTGAGTTATTTAACTTTAACGCCCAATGCATTCTCAATGGCAATAGCACAAACTTTGGCATGCTACTAGTCCTACATACTTACACCTAGAAACCCCATTCAAGCCTACTTAGGTTCATCTTACGGTGGACATGTTTGCCTGAAAAGGAATCTTTGAAATGTTTCATAGTTTTAGAAATATAGTGCTTTCAAATTTGAGAATTTTACAATGGGGCTCAATGGCAGATATTGGCACGTCAAAAAAGCACTTTCACCTAGAAACTCCATTCACACGTTTTATAATTCAGCTTACTGTGGAGACACATGCTGGAACATTTTACTTTGAAATGTTTTGTAGTTTCTGAGTTATTTAACTTTAACGCCCAATGCATTCTCAATGGCAATAGCACAAACTTTGGCATGCTACTAGTCCTACATACTTACACCTAGAAACCCCATTCAAGCCTACTTAGGTTCATCTTACGGTGGACATGTTTGCCTGAAAAGGAATCTTTGAAATGTTTCATAGTTTTAGAAATATAGTGCTTTCAAATTTGAGAATTTTACAATGGGGCTCAATGGCAGATATTGGCACGTCAAAAAAGCACTTTCACCTAGAAACTCCATTCACACGTTTTATAATTCAGCTTACTGTGGAGACACATGCTGGAACTTTTTACTTTGAAATGTTTTGTAGTTTCTGAGTTATTTAACTTTAACGCCCAATGCATTCTCAATGGAAATAGCACAAACTTTGGCATGCTACTAGTCCTACATACTTACACCTAGAAACCCCATTCAAGCCTACTTAGGTTCATCTTACGGTGGACATGTTTGCCTGAAAAGGAATCTTTGAAATGTTTCATAGTTTTAGAAATATAGTGCTTTCAAATTTGAGAATTTTACAATGGGGCTCAATGGCAGATATTGGCACGTCAAAAAAGCACTTTCACCTAGAAACTCCATTCACACTTTTTATAATTCAGCTTACTGTGGAGACACATGCTGGAACTTTTTACTTTGAAATGTTTTGTAGTTTCTGAGTTATTTAACTTTAACGCCCAATGCATTCTCAATGGCAATAGCACAAACTTTGGCATGCTACTAGTCCTACATACTTACACCTAGAAACCCCATTCAAGCCTACTTAGGTTCATTTTACGGTGGACATGTTTGCCTGAAAAGGAATCTTTGAAATGTTTCATAGTTTTAGAAATATAGTGCTTTCAAATTTGAGAATTTTACAATGGGGCTCAATGGCAGATATTGGCACGTCAAAAAAGCACTTTCACCTAGAAACTCCATTCACACTTTGTATAATTCAGCTTACTGTGGAGACACATGCTGGAACTTTTTACTTTGAAATGTTTTGTAGTTTCTGAGTTATTTAACTTTAACGCCCAATGCATTCTCAATGGCAATAGTACAAACTTTGGCATGCTACTAGTCCTACATACTTACACCTAGAAACCCCATTCAAGCCTACTTAGGTTCATCTTACGGTGGACATGTTTGCCTGAAAAGGAATCTTTGAAATGTTTCATAGTTTTAGAAATATAGTGCTTTCAAATTTGAGAATTTTACAATGGGGCTCAATGGCAGATATTGGCACGTCAAAAAAGCACTTTCACCTAGAAACTCCATTCACACGTTTTATAATTCAGCTTACTGTGGAGACACATGCTGGAACATTTTACTTTGAAATGTTTTGTAGTTTCTGAGTTATTTAACTTTAACGCCCAATGCATTCTCAATGGCAATAGCACAAACTTTGGCATGCTACAAGTCCTACATACTTACACCTAGAAACCCCATTCAAGCCTACTTAGGTTCATCTTACGGTGGACATGTTTGCCTGAAAAGGAATCTTTGAAATGTTTCATAGTTTTAGAAATATAGTGCTTTTAAATTTGAGAAATTCAGAATGGGGGTCAATGGCAGATTTTGGCAAGTAAAGATTTGAGTGGGGTTTGAACCCACTATCTCCGGCGCGCGGCCGTCGCGTATTGTTTAGCTAAACGGCCCTAAACGAGGTCCCATTCATTCTCTACGGTAGTGAATTTTCACTACGGGCGCAGTACCGCTTCCGGCCGCAACGTGGGTGCGGACGGCGGCCGCGGCGCTGTCCTAAACTTCGGTACCGATGTAATATATGTCTGGCCACAGAGTGGGTGTGGATGGGCTGGCTGTGGCGCTGTCCTAATCTCACTGCCGATGTAATATACGTCTGGCCACAGAGTGGGTGTGGATGGGGTGGCTGTGGCGCTGTTCTGAATGTCATTGCCAAATGCCTCTGTTCTTCTTCTCTCGAGTTATGTTTATCCTCTCGTCTCGTTGTATTTTTTGTCCTGCTCATCATCATCATCACCTTTGTGTTACTTTATCACAGCGAACAATCACATCAAGGTCTGTGAAATATTTTGTAATGAATAGCTGACTCTCTCGCGATTTTGGCGTTTACGTTTTATATATTTTTGGACGAGATTAATGCCTGGATTCATATATGTCTCTCTGCCTGTTTAATGTTTACGTCATATACATGAAGTCCCGAGCAGCAGCAGAAACTGACAGGTCGGTACAATGCATTGTCTCCACCACAGAAACGCCGATAAAGACGTGTAACATAATGTGTATACATTGACAGATTTTTTATTTTGCACGTCTTTGACAAAGGAAGGGATGCTAATCGAATTAGCGTGTTAGCATCATCGTAACGTAAACAGACGTTGTATGGCTCAATGGGGCACGAACAGATCACTCCCTGACTTGTCAAAGGAAACGTTTTAATGCTTATATGTCTTGGTGATTTGGTGAATGTAGTGGATTCGTTTTTAGATCGATCAGGGATCTGTTAATTGAGTACTGTGCTGAGCTGTTATTGTACATGGAGCTGAACTCATGCAACCAGCAGACAAAATAATAACTCACTGTATCAGTGTTTACTCCTTAGACCCTACACAAGACCCGATGTTATATTTCATGATTTAACATTTATTTGACTGAGTTTAATGGTCTGATTTGTTGAAAATAGCTGATCAACAAGCTCGTAGATCGCCTAGTTTCAAATAGGCTTTATAGTGGCTTTAGCTGATGTTGATGCTATTTACAAAATCTGGGGGTCCCCGGACCCCTCGCTGTGCTATTGGAGGCTATATTGTTATTATAGGTCAGTCAGTAAACACTGAAGTTGGTGCTTTCATTTAAGTACATTGATTCACAATACCAGAATGCACTTTTAATTATAATACATGAAGCAGACAGCCCTGTGATTACATCGTTAGCATTACACTGCAACCACACTGTGGTTAATATGTTTTATTCACAATGCAAAGTTATTGTACTCCTATCATGGTGTCATCAATAATTCACATGCAAGTAAAGGCATGGTGTTGCAAAGCAAAAAAAGCACTGGTAGAGTACTATACGAGCTTCTGCTGGATATAGGGTTCGAAGCCCTACAGCGCTGTGACCTGCTGACTGCCTCACCTTAGTCCTCTTTATATGTTTACATTAAATATGAAATGCACTATTTCACTAGAGTGTAAAGACGCTGTGTTCAGATGACCACACTTGAAACCCAAATATATTGTCTACCATACAACAGTAATACAACATAATTTGTGTGATATAGCAATACAATTTTAATTGTCATATCAATATGTATAACACCCAGACAGCTAATGCAGTGTTTTCCAAACTGTGGGTCTCTCACTCAACAGTAAACAAGCCAACATACAGTTTAAGTGTACACTTGAGTTTTGGTGTTTAGTAAGAGTCATGACTGTACTTTTCAAGGTGTATAGCTTGCTGCAAGTCGTCTTCCCCCGTAAGCAAAGATTGGAGTTTAAAACGTTCGCTCTGAAAGAATATATATTCTAATATTTGCGCCACATTTTCAAGATTTTCCAAACATAGCAGATCTACAAGCTCGTAGTGCAGCACTGCGCTATGAGCTTGTAGATCTGCTATTTTTCAATAGCTAAAGTATAACATAATCCTTAAAACACCAGTCCCTGTGCCCCTTTGCCACACAGGCTCAGGAACTGCTTCACACAACACCAGCTGACACCTCCAAGGCTTCCTGGGTGATGGCGAGATGGAGGGATCAGTGCAAGGCAGCAGAACATCCAGGCTTCACCACTACATCAAGGATCCCACAGATGTTCCTGGCCAGCCAGCACCTGCCCTGCATGGAGTGGACAACCCTCAATCGTCTGAGGACAGGTGTGACGTTTCAGTACAGCAATGCAGAAGTGGGGTCTGACAGATGTGTAGCCTGTATAGTACACACACTGCCCACGCTTGATGAGTTGAATACATAGAACCAGAATGGAAACAAGGCCTGTGTTATCCTTTTAGCATTATCTGTATCTCTGTACTTCTTTGCAAGCTGTTATTAAAGTATTCAATCAATAAATCAAACAAACCATTAGAAGAATCCATTCTGTATCTCTACTCAGCCGACACGTTTTGTGATTTGATGCATGAGTTATAGGGACAATGCAGAACTTTCTAATCAAACTAACCGGTCATTTAAAAAACAATATGCTTTCCCTGCCTGTTTTAGGTGTTTTAGTTAACGAGTGAGTGAGCGGCAGACCTTGGCGACGCAGTGCAGGCGTTGGGCGCTGCCTTCATGGACGCACAGGTCAAAGTCTCCTTCTGGAGGAGAGGAGGAGGGCTGCCACATCACCTCACAGTCCAACTGTCTGTCTTTGATGAATTGAACATGGTGGACCCTGTTGTAAACAAGTGTAATGCTTAATTGGGTCGTCCACTCACAGTTAACAGCCTTTGTATTGAGTTTGTGCTTGAAATGTACTGTAATTCTGCAAACTGTTAATACAATTTTCAATCAATCAATCAAACGCCTCTACTGTGCCTGAGGAACACACACACGCATGCACACACGCACTCACACACATACAAGTGTTGATAAAAACAAATGACTAAAACTTTTTTCATAGAGAGAGAATGCACTCTGAAAAGAATGGAATGGAAGCACCTTAAGGAATACAAATCATTGTGTGTACACTGTTTATACCCCTACACTGCTTACAGCAAATTACATCTGTATAAAGAAATTCTGTTACATAAACAGAGCAATACATTCAATACGTTTTATTTTTAGGATGGGATTTCAACTGCTGCTAGCCGATACATTTGCACTATATATTGTAGCCCACAGTTTTTTGATATTTTATCTATTTTCTAATACTATTTATCTTTATCTTTGTATGTATATAAGAGTTGTGTAATTTCACAGAGTTCAACAGAAAGAAATGTTTTGTTGCTAATACAAAATAATAATAAAACTTTATTTGTATAGCACCTTTCATGACATGAAATGCAGCTCAAAGTGCTTTACACAAAAAACAAAGAACGGCAGGGCATAAACAATACAGTGAGGACATGAATAACATTTTTTTTAAAAAGACAAATAAATCAATTAAAAGCAAGGGTGTAGAAGTGGGTCTTGAGCTGAGCTTTAAAAATGTCTACAGAGGCTGCCTTCCATTTGCTGTGCTATGATTTATAACAGCCACTAGATGGCAATGATGATGAGTACTACTGCTATCTACCAATGGTTCCCAAACTTTTTCATGTCAAGGACCCCCAAATTGACACTAATTAGCCCGCAGACCCCCATTTGAAAACATATGCCAGGGACCCCCCATAAGAGATATTCTTTCCTTTTTTCCCCGGCTATAGCAGTGATTCTCAACCCGTTTAATTTCAAGGACCCCCCCAGTTTGACATGCATTAGTCTACGGACCCCCATTTCTGGTATTTCTATCTCTGGGTCCCCCAATTTATGTTTTTAAATCAATGTTAATTTAACTATGAGTGTACAAATGGAACCATTTGGTTCCATTTGTACACTCTGAGTTACAGAACCATAACGGTCCATTTGGTTACTAACTATCATTTAGCTGCATGGGGACCCCCTCGAACTCCCTCAAGGACCCCTGAGGGTCCCCGGACCCAACTTGGTCATCTAGATGGAAAGAATTATCCAAATTCATCAATTCAATCATAACTACTGACAATGTAAATTTACAGCAGTATAGAAAATCAAGGGCAGAGAAATAAGTCACAGACACAGTGGTACAATTACAACTCAACATATTTTATTATTATTTTACATCCAGGTATGCAATTACCAGGCAGTTAACTGGTCAATAACTAACTTTAACTATGGATCTATCTTCCATGAGGGGGAATCGAACTCCAGTCTGCAAATCCCTACAAAGAAAAGTGAAAAATTCTGATTGGGTGAAAAAGATGGCAAAACTGCCTGGCAACAAAGGCAAGCCTTCGTTTCATTGGCTGTCCGGCTGTGCCGACTATACACGACCGGCCGGCGCGTGCAGCCAGTGTGCTAAGTCACTGATCTACTTGCTACCTGCCACAATGCAGTCTGCTGTTCCCTTTGAGTACAACATTGATACAAAAATAAAATACAAAAAATAAAATAACAGGAGATTTGTCTATTGTTTCTTTTGCTGTTGTTTATCTCTAGACGCTCGAATGTTTATGAACCACTATGGAAACAAGTCTCTGGCTCTTCTGTCATTATCTATTCGGCCTTTTAAGAACAGCATGCACAGTGGTTCACTGGGTACAGAGCCTGCCTGGTAATCAGGAGGCTGCAGGTTCAAGTCCTGGCTCTGACATAGTGTCCCAAAATCATGAAAATATGACATAATATATTATGCCGTCCCAAACCATGGACTATAGTATGTTGTTTTTTCATGATTTTCATCTTTTTTTCAAATCCTCCAAAATCATGAAAAACGACATGCTATAGTATGCCGTCCGAAGCCATGAACTATAGTATGTCGTTTTTTCATGATTTTCATCTGTTTTTCAAATAGTCCAAAATCACGAAAAACGACAAGCTATAGTATGCCGTCCGAAAAAAATTATAACTTTGGCATGCTACTAGTCCTACATACTTACACCTAGAATCCCCATTCAAACCTATTTAGGTTCATCTTACGGTGGACATGTTTGCCTGAAAAGGAATCTTTGAAATGTTTCATAGTTTTAGAAATATAGTGCTTTAAATGTGAGAAATTTATAATGGCAGATAGTGGCACGTCAAAATCACTTTCACCTAGAAACTCCATTCACACGTTTTATAATTCAGCTTACTGTGGAGACACATGCTGGAACTTTTTACTTTGAAATGTTTTGTAGTTTCTGAGTTATTTAACTTTAACGCCCAATGCATTCTCAATGGCAATAGCACAAACTTTGGCATGCTACTAGTCCTACATACTTACACCTAGAAACCCCATTCAAGCCTACTTAGGTTCATCTTATGGTGGACATGTTTGCCTGAAAAGGAATCTTTGAAATGTTTCATAGTTTTAGAAATATAGTGCTTTAAATGTGAGAAATGTATAATGGCAGATAGTGGCACGTCAAAATCACTTTCACCTAGAAACTCCATTCACACGTTTTTTAATTCAGCTTACTGTGGAGACACATGCTGGAACTTTTTACTTTGAAATGTTTTGTAGTTTCTGAGTTATTTAACTTTAACGCCCAATGCATTCTCAATGGCAATAGCACAAACTTTGGCATGCTACTAGTCCTACATACTTACACCTAGAAACCCCATTCAAGCCTACTTAGGTTCATCTTACGGTGGACATGTTTGCCTGAAAAGGAATCTTTGAAATGTTTCATAGTTTTAGAAATATAGTGCTTTCAAATTTGAGAATTTTACAATGGGGCTCAATGGCAGATATTGGCACGTCAAAAAAGCACTTTCACCTAGAAACTCCATTCACACTTTTTATAATTCAGCTTACTGTGGAGACACATGCTGGAACTTTTTACTTTGAAATGTTTTGTAGTTTCTGAGTTATTTAACTTTAACGCCCAATGCATTCTCAATGGCAATAGCACAAACTTTGGCATGCTACTAGTCCTACATACTTACACCTAGAAACCCCATTCAAGCCTACTTAGGTTCATCTTACGGTGGACATGTTTGCCTGAAAAGGAATCTTTGAAATGTTTCATAGTTTTAGAAATATAGTGCTTTCAAATTTGAGAATTTTACAATGGGGCTCAATGGCAGATATTGGCACGTCAAAAAAGCACTTTCACCTAGAAACTCCATTCACACGTTTTATAATTCAGCTTACTGTGGAGACACATGCTGGAACATTTTACTTTGAAATGTTTTGTAGTTTCTGAGTTATTTAACTTTAACGCCCAATGCATTCTCAATGGCAATAGCACAAACTTTGGCATGCTACTAGTCCTACATACTTACACCTAGAAACCCCATTCAAGCCTACTTAGGTTCATCTTACGGTGGACATGTTTGCCTGAAAAGGAATATTTGAAATGTTTCATAGTTTTAGAAATATAGTGCTTTCAAATTTGAGAATTTTACAATGGGGCTCAATGGCAGATATTGGCACATCAAAAAAGCACTTTCACCTAGAAACTCCATTCACACTTTTTATAATTCAGCTTACTGTGGAGACACATGCTGGAACTTTTTACTTTGAAATGTTTTGTAGTTTCTGAGTAATTTAACTTTAACGCCCAATGCATTCTCAATGGCAATAGCACAAACTTTGGCATGCTACTAGTCCTACATACTTAGACCTAGAAACCCCATTCAAGCCTACTTAGGTTCATCTTACGGTGGACATGTTTGCCTGAAAAGGAATCTTTGAAATGTTTCATAGTTTTAGAAATATAGTGCTTTCAAATTTGAGAATTTTACAATGGGGCTCAATGGCAGATATTGGCACGTCAAAAAAGCACTTTCACCTAGAAACTCCATTCACACGTTTTATAATTCAGCTTACTGTGGAGACACATGCTGGAACATTTTACTTTGAAATGTTTTGTAGTTTCTGAGTTATTTAACTTTAACGCCCAATGCATTCTCAATGGCAATAGCACAAACTTTGGCATGCTACTAGTCCTACATACTTACACCTAGAAACCCCATTCAAGCCTACTTAGGTTCATCTTACGGTGGACATGTTTGCCTGAAAAGGAATCTTTGAAATGTTTCATAGTTTTAGAAATATAGTGCTTTCAAATTTGAGAATTTTACAATGGGGCTCAATGGCAGATATTGGCACGTCAAAAAAGCACTTTCACCTAGAAACTCCATTCACACGTTTTATAATTCAGCTTACTGTGGAGACACATGCTGTAACTTTTTACTTTGAAATGTTTTGTAGTTTCTGAGTTATTTAACTTTAACGCCCAATGCATTCTCAATGGAAATAGCACAAACTTTGGCATGCTACTAGTCCTACATACTTACACCTAGAAACCCCATTCAAGCCTACTTAGGTTCATCTTACGGTGGACATGTTTGCCTGAAAAGGAATCTTTGAAATGTTTCATAGTTTTAGAAATATAGTGCTTTCAAATTTGAGAATTTTACAATGGGGCTCAATGGCAGATATTGGCACGTCAAAAAAGCACTTTCACCTAGAAACTCCATTCACACTTTTTATAATTCAGCTTACTGTGGAGACACATGCTGGAACTTTTTACTTTGAAATGTTTTGTAGTTTCTGAGTTATTTAACTTTAACGCCCAATGCATTCTCAATGGCAATAGCACAAACTTTGGCATGCTACTAGTCCTACATACTTACACCTAGAAACCCCATTCAAGCCTACTTAGGTTCATCTTACGGTGGACATGTTTGCCTGAAAAGGAATCTTTGAAATGTTTCATAGTTTTAGAAATATAGTGCTTTCAAATTTGAGAATTTTACAATGGGGCTCAATGGCAGATATTGGCACGTCAAAAAAGCACTTTCACCTAGAAACTCCATTCACACTTTTTATAATTCAGCTTACTGTGGAGACACATGCTGGAACTTTTTACTTTGAAATGTTTTGTAGTTTCTGAGTTATTTAACTTTAACGCCCAATGCATTCTCAATGGCAATAGCACAAACTTTGGCATGCTACTAGTCCTACATACTTACACCTAGAAACCCCATTCAAGCCTACTTAGGTTCATCTTACGGTGGACATGTTTGCCTGAAAAGGAATCTTTGAAATGTTTCATAGTTTTAGAAATATAGCGCTTTCAAATTTGAGAATTTTACAATGGGGCTCAATGGCAGATATTGGCACGTCAAAAAAGCACTTTCACCTAGAAACTCCATTCACACGTTTTATAATTCAGCTTACTGTGGAGACACATGCTGTAACTTTTTACTTTGAAATGTTTTGTAGTTTCTGAGTTATTTAACTTTAACGCCCAATGCATTCTCAATGGAAATAGCACAAACTTTGGCATGCTACTAGTCCTACATACTTACACCTAGAAACCCCATTCAAGCCTACTTAGGTTCATCTTACGGTGGACATGTTTGCCTGAAAAGGAATCTTTGAAATGTTTCATAGTTTTAGAAATATAGTGCTTTCAAATTTGAGAATTTTACAATGGGGCTCAATGGCAGATATTGGCACGTCAAAAAAGCACTTTCACCTAGAAACTCCATTCACACTTTTTATAATTCAGCTTACTGTGGAGACACATGCTGGAACTTTTTACTTTGAAATGTTTTGTAGTTTCTGAGTTATTTAACTTTAACGCCCAATGCATTCTCAATGGCAATAGCACAAACTTTGGCATGCTACTAGTCCTACATACTTACACCTAGAAACCCCATTCAAGCCTACTTAGGTTCATCTTACGGTGGACATGTTTGCCTGAAAAGGAATCTTTGAAATGTTTCATAGTTTTAGAAATATAGTGCTTTCAAATTTGAGAATTTTACAATGGGGCTCAATGGCAGATATTGGCACGTCAAAAAAGCACTTTCACCTAGAAACTCCATTCACACTTTTTATAATTCAGCTTACTGTGGAGACACATGCTGGAACTTTTTACTTTGAAATGTTTTGTAGTTTCTGAGTTATTTAACTTTAACGCCCAATGCATTCTCAATGGCAATAGCACAAACTTTGGCATGCTACTAGTCCTACATACTTACACCTAGAAACCCCATTCAAGCCTACTTAGGTTCATCTTACGGTGGACATGTTTGCCTGAAAAGGAATCTTTGAAATGTTTCATAGTTTTAGAAATATAGCGCTTTCAAATTTGAGAATTTTACAATGGGGCTCAATGGCAGATATTGGCACGTCAAAAAAGCACTTTCACCTAGAAACTCCATTCACACGTTTTATAATTCAGCTTACTGTGGAGACACATGCTGGAACTTTTTACTTTGAAATGTTTTGTAGTTTCTGAGTTATTTAACTTTAACGCCCAATGCATTCTCAATGGCAATAGCACAAACTTTGGCATGCTACTAGTCCTACATACTTACACCTAGAAACCCCATTCAAGCCTACTTAGGTTCATCTTATGGTGGACATGTTTGCCTGAAAAGGAATCTTTGAAATGTTTCATAGTTTTAGAAATATAGTGCTTTCAAATTTGAGAATTTTACAATGGGGCTCAATGGCAGATATTGGCACGTCAAAAAAGCACTTTCACCTAGAAACTCCATTCACACTTTTTATAATTCAGCTTACTGTGGAGACACATGCTGGAACTTTTTACTTTGAAATGTTTTGTAGTTTCTGAGTTATTTAACTTTAACGCCCAATGCATTCTCAATGGCAATAGCACAAACTTTGGCATGCTACTAGTCCTACATACTTACACCTAGAAACCCCATTCAAGCCTACTTAGGTTCATCTTACGGTGGACATGTTTGCCTGAAAAGGAATCTTTGAAATGTTTCATAGTTTTAGAAATATAGCGCTTTCAAATTTGAGAATTTTACAATGGGGCTCAATGGCAGATATTGGCACGTCAAAAAAGCACTTTCACCTAGAAACTCCATTCACACGTTTTATAATTCAGCTTACTGTGGAGACACATGCTGTAACTTTTTACTTTGAAATGTTTTGTAGTTTCTGAGTTATTTAACTTTAACGCCCAATGCATTCTCAATGGAAATAGCACAAACTTTGGCATGCTACTAGTCCTACATACTTACACCTAGAAACCCCATTCAAGCCTACTTAGGTTCATCTTACGGTGGACATGTTTGCCTGAAAAGGAATCTTTGAAATGTTTCATAGTTTTAGAAATATAGTGCTTTCAAATTTGAGAATTTTACAATGGGGCTCAATGGCAGATATTGGCACGTCAAAAAAGCACTTTCACCTAGAAACTCCATTCACACTTTTTATAATTCAGCTTACTGTGGAGACACATGCTGGAACTTTTTACTTTGAAATGTTTTGTAGTTTCTGAGTTATTTAACTTTAACGCCCAATGCATTCTCAATGGCAATAGCACAAACTTTGGCATGCTACTAGTCCTACATACTTACACCTAGAAACCCCATTCAAGCCTACTTAGGTTCATCTTACGGTGGACATGTTTGCCTGAAAAGGAATCTTTGAAATGTTTCATAGTTTTAGAAATATAGTGCTTTCAAATTTGAGAATTTTACAATGGGGCTCAATGGCAGATATTGGCACGTCAAAAAAGCACTTTCACCTAGAAACTCCATTCACACTTTTTATAATTCAGCTTACTGTGGAGACACATGCTGGAACTTTTTACTTTGAAATGTTTTGTAGTTTCTGAGTTATTTAACTTTAACGCCCAATGCATTCTCAATGGCAATAGCACAAACTTTGGCATGCTACTAGTCCTACATACTTACACCTAGAAACCCCATTCAAGCCTACTTAGGTTCATCTTACGGTGGACATGTTTGCCTGAAAAGGAATCTTTGAAATGTTTCATAGTTTTAGAAATATAGCGCTTTCAAATTTGAGAATTTTACAATGGGGCTCAATGGCAGATATTGGCACGTCAAAAAAGCACTTTCACCTAGAAACTCCATTCACACGTTTTATAATTCAGCTTACTGTGGAGACACATGCTGGAACTTTTTACTTTGAAATGTTTTGTAGTTTCTGAGTTATTTAACTTTAACGCCCAATGCATTCTCAATGGCAATAGCACAAACTTTGGCATGCTACTAGTCCTACATACTTACACCTAGAAACCCCATTCAAGCCTACTTAGGTTCATCTTATGGTGGACATGTTTGCCTGAAAAGGAATCTTTGAAATGTTTCATAGTTTTAGAAATATAGTGCTTTCAAATTTGAGAATTTTACAATGGGGCTCAATGGCAGATATTGGCACGTCAAAAAAGCACTTTCACCTAGAAACTCCATTCACACGTTTTATAATTCAGCTTACTGTGGAGACACATGCTGGAACTTTTTACTTTGAAATGTTTTGTAGTTTCTGAGTTATTTAACTTTAACGCCCAATGCATTCTCAATGGCAATTGCAATAGCACAAACTTTGGCATGCTACTAGTCCTACATACTTACACCTAGAAACCCCATTCAAGCCTACTTAGGTTCATCTTACGGTGGACATGTTTGCCTGAAAAGGAATCTTTGAAATGTTTCATAGTTTTAGAAATATAGTGCTTTCAAATTTGAGAATTTTACAATGGGGCTCAATGGCAGATATTGGCACGTCAAAAAAGCACTTTCACCTAGAAACTCCATTTACACTTTTTATAATTCAGCTTACTGTGGAGACACATGCTGGAACCTTTTACTTTGAAATGTTTTGTAGTTTCTGAGTTATTTAACTTTAACGCCCAATGCATTCTCAATGGCAATAGCACAAACTTTGGCATGCTACTAGTCCTACATACTTACACCTAGAAACCCCATTCAAGCCTACTTAGGTTCATCTTACGGTGGACATGTTTGCCTGAAAAGGAATCTTTGAAATGTTTCATAGTTTTAGAAATATAGTGCTTTTAAATTTGAGAAATTCAGAATGGGGGTCAATGGCAGATTTTGGCAAGTAAAGATTTGAGTGGGGTTTGAACCCACTATCTCCAGATCATGCAGCCAGTGTGCTAAGTCACTGATCTACTTGCTACCTGCCACAATGCAGTCTGCTGTTCCCTTTGAGTACAACATTGATACAAAAATAAAATACAAAAAATAAAATAACAGGAGATTTGTCTATTGTTTCTTTTGCTGTTGTTTATCTCTAGACGCTCGAATGTTTATGAACCACAATGGAAACAAGTCTCTGGCTCTTCTGTCATTATCTATTCGGCCTTTTAAGAACAGCATGCACAGTGGTTCACTGGGTACAGAGCCTGCCTGGTAATCAGGAGGCTGCAGGTTCAAGTCCTGGCTCTGACATAGTGTCCCAAAATCATGAAAAACGACATGCTATAGTATGCCGTCCGAAGCCATGAACTATAGTATGTCGTTTTTTCATGATTTTCAACTTTTTTTCAAATAGTCCAAAATCACGAAAAACGACATGCTATAGTATACCGTCCGAAAAAAATTATAACTTTGGCATGCTACTAGTCCTACATACTTACACCTAGAATCCCCATTCAAACCTATTTAGGTTCATCTTACGGTGGACATGTTTGCCTGAAAAGGAATCTTTGAAATGTTTCATAGTTTTAGAAATAGTGCTTTAAATGTGAGAAATTTATAATGGCAGATAGTGGCACGTCAAAATCACTTTCACCTAGAAACTCCATTCACACGTTTTATAATTCAGCTTACTGTGGAGACACATGCTGGAACTTTTTACTTTGAAATGTTTTGTAGTTTCTGAGTTATTTAACTTTAACGCCCAATGCATTCTCAATGGCAATAGCACAAACTTTGGCATGCTACTAGTCCTACATACTTACACCTAGAAACCCCATTCAAGCCTACTTAGGTTCATCTTATGGTGGACATGTTTGCCTGAAAAGGAATCTTTGAAATGTTTCATAGTTTTAGAAATATAGTGCTTTAAATGTGAGAAATGTATAATGGCAGATAGTGGCACGTCAAAATCACTTTCACCTAGAAACTCCATTCACACGTTTTTTAATTCAGCTTACTGTGGAGACACATGCTGGAACTTTTTACTTTGAAATGTTTTGTAGTTTCTGAGTTATTTAACTTTAACGCCCAATGCATTCTCAATGGCAATAGCACAAACTTTGGCATGCTACTAGTCCTACATACTTACACCTAGAAACCCCATTCAAGCCTACTTAGGTTCATCTTACGGTGGACATGTTTGCCTGAAAAGGAATCTTTGAAATGTTTCATAGTTTTAGAAATATAGTGCTTTCAAATTTGAGAATTTTACAATGGGGCTCAATGGCAGATATTGGCACGTCAAAAAAGCACTTTCACCTAGAAACTCCATTCACACTTTTTATAATTCAGCTTACTGTGGAGACACATGCTGGAACTTTTTACTTTGAAATGTTTTGTAGTTTCTGAGTTATTTAACTTTAACGCCCAATGCATTCTCAATGGCAATAGCACAAACTTTGGCATGCTACTAGTCCTACATACTTACACCTAGAAACCCCATTCAAGCCTACTTAGGTTCATCTTACGGTGGACATGTTTGCCTGAAAAGGAATCTTTGAAATGTTTCATAGTTTTAGAAATATAGTGCTTTCAAATTTGAGAATTTTACAATGGGGCTCAATGGCAGATATTGGCACGTCAAAAAAGCACTTTCACCTAGAAACTCCATTCACACGTTTTATAATTCAGCTTACTGTGGAGACACATGCTGGAACATTTTACTTTGAAATGTTTTGTAGTTTCTGAGTTATTTAACTTTAACGCCCAATGCATTCTCAATGGCAATAGCACAAACTTTGGCATGCTACTAGTCCTACATACTTACACCTAGAAACCCCATTCAAGCCTACTTAGGTTCATCTTACGGTGGACATGTTTGCCTGAAAAGGAATATTTGAAATGTTTCATAGTTTTAGAAATATAGTGCTTTCAAATTTGAGAATTTTACAATGGGGCTCAATGGCAGATATTGGCACATCAAAAAAGCACTTTCACCTAGAAACTCCATTCACACTTTTTATAATTCAGCTTACTGTGGAGACACATGCTGGAACTTTTTACTTTGAAATGTTTTGTAGTTTCTGAGTAATTTAACTTTAACGCCCAATGCATTCTCAATGGCAATAGCACAAACTTTGGCATGCTACTAGTCCTACATACTTAGACCTAGAAACCCCATTCAAGCCTACTTAGGTTCATCTTACGGTGGACATGTTTGCCTGAAAAGGAATCTTTGAAATGTTTCATAGTTTTAGAAATATAGTGCTTTCAAATTTGAGAATTTTACAATGGGGCTCAATGGCAGATATTGGCACGTCAAAAAAGCACTTTCACCTAGAAACTCCATTCACACGTTTTATAATTCAGCTTACTGTGGAGACACATGCTGGAACATTTTACTTTGAAATGTTTTGTAGTTTCTGAGTTATTTAACTTTAACGCCCAATGCATTCTCAATGGCAATAGCACAAACTTTGGCATGCTACTAGTCCTACATACTTACACCTAGAAACCCCATTCAAGCCTACTTAGGTTCATCTTACGGTGGACATGTTTGCCTGAAAAGGAATCTTTGAAATGTTTCATAGTTTTAGAAATATAGTGCTTTCAAATTTGAGAATTTTACAATGGGGCTCAATGGCAGATATTGGCACGTCAAAAAAGCACTTTCACCTAGAAACTCCATTCACACGTTTTATAATTCAGCTTACTGTGGAGACACATGCTGTAACTTTTTACTTTGAAATGTTTTGTAGTTTCTGAGTTATTTAACTTTAACGCCCAATGCATTCTCAATGGAAATAGCACAAACTTTGGCATGCTACTAGTCCTACATACTTACACCTAGAAACCCCATTCAAGCCTACTTAGGTTCATCTTACGGTGGACATGTTTGCCTGAAAAGGAATCTTTGAAATGTTTCATAGTTTTAGAAATATAGTGCTTTCAAATTTGAGAATTTTACAATGGGGCTCAATGGCAGATATTGGCACGTCAAAAAAGCACTTTCACCTAGAAACTCCATTCACACTTTTTATAATTCAGCTTACTGTGGAGACACATGCTGGAACTTTTTACTTTGAAATGTTTTGTAGTTTCTGAGTTATTTAACTTTAACGCCCAATGCATTCTCAATGGCAATAGCACAAACTTTGGCATGCTACTAGTCCTACATACTTACACCTAGAAACCCCATTCAAGTCTACTTAGGTTCATCTTACGGTGGACATGTTTGCCTGAAAAGGAATCTTTGAAATGTTTCATAGTTTTAGAAATATAGTGCTTTCAAATTTGAGAATTTTACAATGGGGCTCAATGGCAGATATTGGCACGTCAAAAAAGCACTTTCACCTAGAAACTCCATTCACACTTTTTATAATTCAGCTTACTGTGGAGACACATGCTGGAACTTTTTACTTTGAAATGTTTTGTAGTTTCTGAGTTATTTAACTTTAACGCCCAATGCATTCTCAATGGCAATAGCACAAACTTTGGCATGCTACTAGTCCTACATACTTACACCTAGAAACCCCATTCAAGCCTACTTAGGTTCATCTTACGGTGGACATGTTTGCCTGAAAAGGAATCTTTGAAATGTTTCATAGTTTTAGAAATATAGCGCTTTCAAATTTGAGAATTTTACAATGGGGCTCAATGGCAGATATTGGCACGTCAAAAAAGCACTTTCACCTAGAAACTCCATTCACACGTTTTATAATTCAGCTTACTGTGGAGACACATGCTGTAACTTTTTACTTTGAAATGTTTTGTAGTTTCTGAGTTATTTAACTTTAACGCCCAATGCATTCTCAATGGAAATAGCACAAACTTTGGCATGCTACTAGTCCTACATACTTACACCTAGAAACCCCATTCAAGCCTACTTAGGTTCATCTTACGGTGGACATGTTTGCCTGAAAAGGAATCTTTGAAATGTTTCATAGTTTTAGAAATATAGTGCTTTCAAATTTGAGAATTTTACAATGGGGCTCAATGGCAGATATTGGCACGTCAAAAAAGCACTTTCACCTAGAAACTCCATTCACACTTTTTATAATTCAGCTTACTGTGGAGACACATGCTGGAACTTTTTACTTTGAAATGTTTTGTAGTTTCTGAGTTATTTAACTTTAACGCCCAATGCATTCTCAATGGCAATAGCACAAACTTTGGCATGCTACTAGTCCTACATACTTACACCTAGAAACCCCATTCAAGCCTACTTAGGTTCATCTTACGGTGGACATGTTTGCCTGAAAAGGAATCTTTGAAATGTTTCATAGTTTTAGAAATATAGTGCTTTCAAATTTGAGAATTTTACAATGGGGCTCAATGGCAGATATTGGCACGTCAAAAAAGCACTTTCACCTAGAAACTCCATTCACACTTTTTATAATTCAGCTTACTGTGGAGACACATGCTGGAACTTTTTACTTTGAAATGTTTTGTAGTTTCTGAGTTATTTAACTTTAACGCCCAATGCATTCTCAATGGCAATAGCACAAACTTTGGCATGCTACTAGTCCTACATACTTACACCTAGAAACCCCATTCAAGCCTACTTAGGTTCATCTTACGGTGGACATGTTTGCCTGAAAAGGAATCTTTGAAATGTTTCATAGTTTTAGAAATATAGCGCTTTCAAATTTGAGAATTTTACAATGGGGCTCAATGGCAGATATTGGCACGTCAAAAAAGCACTTTCACCTAGAAACTCCATTCACACGTTTTATAATTCAGCTTACTGTGGAGACACATGCTGGAACTTTTTACTTTGAAATGTTTTGTAGTTTCTGAGTTATTTAACTTTAACGCCCAATGCATTCTCAATGGCAATAGCACAAACTTTGGCATGCTACTAGTCCTACATACTTACACCTAGAAACCCCATTCAAGCCTACTTAGGTTCATCTTATGGTGGACATGTTTGCCTGAAAAGGAATCTTTGAAATGTTTCATAGTTTTAGAAATATAGTGCTTTCAAATTTGAGAATTTTACAATGGGGCTCAATGGCAGATATTGGCACGTCAAAAAAGCACTTTCACCTAGAAACTCCATTCACACTTTGTATAATTCAGCTTACTGTGGAGACACATGCTGGAACTTTTTACTTTGAAATGTTTTGTAGTTTCTGAGTTATTTAACTTTAACGCCCAATGCATTCTCAATGGAAATAGCACAAACTTTGGCATGCTACTAGTCCTACATACTTACACCTAGAAACCCCATTCAAGCCTACTTAGGTTCATCTTACGGTGGACATGTTTGCCTGAAAAGGAATCTTTGAAATGTTTCATAGTTTTAGAAATATAGTGCTTTCAAATTTGAGAATTTTACAATGGGGCTCAATGGCAGATATTGGCACGTCAAAAAAGCACTTTCACCTAGAAACTCCATTCACACGTTTTATAATTCAGCTTACTGTGGAGACACATGCTGGAACTTTTTACTTTGAAATGTTTTGTAGTTTCTGAGTTATTTAACTTTAACGCCCAATGCATTCTCAATGGAAATAGCACAAACTTTGGCATGCTACTAGTCCTACATACTTACACCTAGAAACCCCATTCAAGCCTACTTAGGTTCATCTTACGGTGGACATGTTTGCCTGAAAAGGAATCTTTGAAATGTTTCATAGTTTTAGAAATATAGTGCTTTCAAATTTGAGAATTTTACAATGGGGCTCAATGGCAGATATTGGCACGTCAAAAAAGCACTTTCACCTAGAAACTCCATTCACACTTTTTATAATTCAGCTTACTGTGGAGACACATGCTGGAACTTTTTACTTTGAAATGTTTTGTAGTTTCTGAGTTATTTAACTTTAACGCCCAATGCATTCTCAATGGCAATAGCACAAACTTTGGCATGCTACTAGTCCTACATACTTACACCTAGAAACCCCATTCAAGCCTACTTAGGTTCATCTTACGGTGGACATGTTTGCCTGAAAAGGAATCTTTGAAATGTTTCATAGTTTTAGAAATATAGTGCTTTCAAATTTGAGAATTTTACAATGGGGCTCAATGGCAGATATTGGCACGTCAAAAAAGCACTTTCACCTAGAAACTCCATTCACACTTTGTATAATTCAGCTTACTGTGGAGACACATGCTGGAACTTTTTACTTTGAAATGTTTTGTAGTTTCTGAGTTATTTAACTTTAACGCCCAATGCATTCTCAATGGCAATAGCACAAACTTTGGCATGCTACTAGTCCTACATACTTACACCTAGAAACCCCATTCAAGCCTACTTAGGTTCATCTTACGGTGGACATGTTTGCCTGAAAAGGAATCTTTGAAATGTTTCATAGTTTTAGAAATATAGTGCTTTCAAATTTGAGAATTTTACAATGGGGCTCAATGGCAGATATTGGCACGTCAAAAAAGCACTTTCACCTAGAAACTCCATTCACACGTTTTATAATTCAGCTTACTGTGGAGACACATGCTGGAACATTTTACTTTGAAATGTTTTGTAGTTTCTGAGTTATTTAACTTTAACGCCCAATGCATTCTCAATGGCAATAGCACAAACTTTGGCATGCTACAAGTCCTACATACTTACACCTAGAAACCCCATTCAAGCCTACTTAGGTTCATCTTACGGTGGACATGTTTGCCTGAAAAGGAATCTTTGAAATGTTTCATAGTTTTAGAAATATAGTGCTTTTAAATTTGAGAAATTCATAATGGCAGATAGTGGCACGTCAAAAAATCATTCACCTAGAAACTCCATTCACACTTTTTATAATTCAGCTTTCTGTGGAGACACATGCTGGAACTTTTTACTTTGAAATGTTTTGTAGTTTCTGAGTTATTTAAGTTAAACGCCCAATGCATTCCCAATGGCAATAGCACAAACTTTGGCATGCTACTAGTCCTACATACTTACACCTAGAAACCCCATTCAAACCTATTTAGGTTCATCTTACGGTGGACATGTTTGCCTGAAAAGGAATCTTTGAAATGTTTCATCGTTTTAGAAATATAGTGCTTTTAAATTTGAGAAATTCAGAATGGGGGTCAATGGCAGATTATGGCAAGTAAAGATTTGAGTGGGGTTTGAACCCACAATCTCCAGGTCATGCAGCCAGTGTGCAAAGTCACTGATCTACTTGCTACCTGCAAAAACACAGTCTGCTTTTCCCTTTGAGTACAACATTGATACAAAAATAAAATACAAAAAATAAAATAACAGGAGATTTGTCTATTGTTTCTTTTGCTGTTGTTTATCTCTAGACGTTCGAATGTTTATGAACCACAATGGAAACAAGTCTCTGGCTCTTCTGTCATTATCTATTCTGCCTTTTAAGTACAGCATGCACTGTGGCTCACTGGGTACAGAGCCTGCCTGGGAATCAGGAGGCTGCAGGTTCAAGTCCTGGCTCTGACATAGTGTCCCAAAATCATGAAAATATGACAAAATATATTATGCCGTCCGAAGCCATGAACTATAGTACGTCGTTTTTTCATGATTTTCATCTTTTTTTCAAATAGTCCAAAATCACGAAAAACGACATGCTATAGTATGCCGTCCGAAAAAAATTATAACTTTGGCATGCTACTAGTCCTACATACTTACACCTAGAATCCCCATTCAAACCTATTTAGGTTCATCTTACGGTGGACATGTTTGCCTGAAAAGGAATCTTTGAAATGTTTCATAGTTTTAGAAATATAGTGCTTTAAATTTGAGAAATGTATAATGGCAGATAGTGGCACGTCAAAAAATCATTCACCTAGAAACTCCATTCACACTTTTTATAATTCAGCTTTCTGTGGAGACACATGCTGGAACTTTTTACTTAATTCAACTTACTGTGGAGACACATGCTGGAACTTTTTACTTTTTACTTTACTATGTTTTTAGTTTCTGAGTTATTTAACTTAAACGCCCATTGGCAATAGCACAAACTTTGGCATTCTACTAGTCCTACATACTTACACCTACGTGCGTGCGTGCGTGCGTGCGTGCGTGCTTGCGTGTGCGCGTGCGTGTTAGAGATAGTCAGGCCTATAAAGACAGATATTGTTTTACTTAAAAAAATAAAAAAATCCTATTTTCACTGAACATTCGCCTATTATTATTATGAAATGCCCAGAATAGAGACGGTAGGGGTTTATGTTGTTGACTTGGATCCTATCTAGCCTTTTGTACGCAATGAATCAAGCTTCAAGCCGGCAAGCAGTAGACGCCCGGCGCCCACGCTAGTATCCCTCAGGCTCGGCTTGATGGAGTCCAGCTCATTCCTAGCTAGGTATTTCTTTGGTTAAAAAAAAGCAAGAATTGTGTGGGTGTCAAACGTCCAAAGTAATGAGTCGATTTGTTATTTACAGCCTCCAATTTTGTCTCATATATAGTCACTGTAACGCCCTACTTGATCGTACTATACATGAGCATCAGACAAAAGTATGAAAAGTAGCAGATCCACAAGCTGGAAAGGCGGCGCGAAGCAAAAGGTTTTGAGCTTGTAGATCTGCTACTTTAACTGTTTCTGAATTTGAATCCTGAACACTTTTGGACATACAGTATACGACAAGTGATTAACAGTACACACATGAGATAACATCTAACAGTATATCAGTGTAAACCTAAATCCATGACATATAGGGTTGCAGCAGTTAATTGAACCAAGTGATTTAATTAATTATAAACACAATCAATAATTGATTAGTTCCATTAATAATAAAACATTACAAATATATATTAAAATGCATCTTGGTTAATCGAATAATCAGAAAAGTGATCGATCAAATGATGGTTTGGCGAAAACACATTCGGCCTGCTTGTATGTTTTGAAGCGATTGTCTAGTGCCAAGCGTTGTTAAAACACCAAAAGGGGTTCCCGTCCTGAATGGGTTATGGATGGCAAGCTTTCACCTCATAGCTGTCAGTGTTATTGTCTCCACCAGGCCGAAGGCATGGGGAGAGAGTATGTTTTGCACTCCGTCTGTCCGTCCGTGTGTCCGTGTGTGTGTCCGTCCGTCCGTCCATCCGTCCTTCCGTCTGTGAACAGCTAATCTCCGGCACCGTTAACCCGGTCGATGCCACATTTTGCACACACACTCCCTGGATGCCAACGATGAACCTCTGCCCCAAAATTTCCAGAACGGCCTGTTATAGCACCACCAGGAGGCCGCTTTGTGCAAAACAAGTTTTTGGACAGTACACCTACAGATTTGGTCCAAACATCACACAAATTGGTACACAGTCTCTCTAGAGCCATTCAACGAAACGGGTGTTTCAGATTTCTCAGACTCCATCCTGATTGGCTAAGATTGGCTTCCAAAGTTCACAGGAGTGCTCAGTTTCAAACAAAATGCTGCAAATCATGAACACATCGTGTGATATCCGGGAAATTGTGCACGCACATTCCCACTAGGCCGAGGAAGAAATTCCACATGAACATTTTCAACTCAGCCTCATGGTGGCGCTATAACTGGCCAAAAAGTGTTTTACCTCTAACTGCACGGATCTGTGGATAACTTTGTATGCCAACTCCCTAGAAGCCAAGGAAAAACCTTTGCCTGGAATTTTTCACATCTGCTCTTTATAGCGCCACCAGGAGGCTGACATATGTTAAACACATTTTCTAATATTACTCCTTCAGATTTTATCCAAATTTCACGCAAATCGGTACACATGCTCTCCATAGTCATGTGATCAAGACGGGATTGTTTGATTTCTCATAATCCACCCTCATTGGCTACAATTGGCTTCTAAACTTTTCAGGAGTAGCCCGCCTTGTACCTGTTTTGTACAAATCGCCACAACTACTAAACGCAGCGTCCGATTGTGGTGAAACTGTGCATGCATATTCCCACTAGGCTTTGGAAGAAATGCCACTTGACAGTGCCCTCCGACACCATGGACTATAGCCTTTCGCTTTTCCCTGATTTTCACCTTTTTTCAAATCCTCCGAAATCGTGAAAAACAACATACTATAGTATGCCCTAAATGACCTTGACCAGTATAAATTACCTTGACCAGTATGTGGTCCATGACCATGGACTATAGCCTTTTGCTTTTCCACGATTTTCACCTTTTTTCAAATCCTCCGAAATCGTAAAAAACGACATACTATAGTATGCCCTCCGACACCATGGACTATAGCCTTTTGCTTTTCCATGATTTTCACCTTTTTTCAAATCCTCCGGAATCGTGAAAAATGGCACCCTAGAGTATGCCCTCCGACACCATGGACTATAGCCTTTCGCTTTTCCCTGATTTTCACCTTTTTTCAAATCCTCCGAAATCGTGAAAAACAACATACTAGTATGCCCTCCGACACTAATGACCTTCATAAGACTAGTAAATGACCTTGACCAGTATAAATTACCTTGACCAGTATAAATGTCCGTGACCAGTATAAATGACCTTGACCAGTATAAATGACCTTCATACGACTAGTAAATTACCTTGACCAGTAGAAATGACCTTGACCAGTATAAATGACCTTCATAAGACTCGTACATGACCTTCACCAGTATAAATGACCATGACCAGTATAAATGACCTTGACCAGTATAAATTACCTTGACCAGTATAAATTACCTTGACCAGAATAGATGACCTTCATGAGACTAGTAAATGACCTTCACCAGTATCAGTGGATTTTTATGAAACAAACACTTTGCAGATAGTAAGATGATAATTCAAACTTTTCGTACATGTTGGTGAATTAAATAGGACTTCTGTTTGGATGAATGGGCTGTCTATGGGAAGTTGCACCTAGGTAGCACCTTGCTGGAAAGATGGCAGCCGTGTGCATATCATCAATGGTTCTAGTTCTAGTGAACATAAATAATACATAAATAGACTTGGTAACCTAAGTGTAGGGAGTACAAACACATTAAAGAACCTGGGGGCTATCTATGAAAATGCAACACAATGAGCAGAAAATAAAAATTAACCATGTAAATACAACAAATTGAGCAGAGCACTGCAGGGAGTTGAACCCCATTCCGGTAAACCAGAAGTACCACACCAGTGCCTTAGTTTTTGTTTTGTTGTACAGGTCCATTCGTTGAAATGTAATTTTTTACATTTCAACGGTAAAGTAATTTCACAATTTACATTGTAGGCAATAATTAATAACGGTATATAAAGAAGAAAAACAAACACAAAACTAACATTTTTGAATTATTGTCTCCACCAGGCCAAAGGCATGGGGAGAGTATGTTTTGCACTCCGTCTGTGTGTGTGTGTCCGTCAGTTTGTTAACAGCTAATCTCCGGCACCATTAACCCGGTCGATGCCAAATTTTGCACACACACTCCCTGGATGCCAACGATGAACCTCTGCCCCAAATTTTCCAGAACGGCCTGTTATAGCGCCACCAGGAGGCCGACTTTTGAAAAACCATTTTTTTTATATTACTCCTCCAGATTGTGTCCAAAAATCCCGCAAATCGCTACACACCATCTCTATATTCATGTGTTCAAGACGGATCTGTCCCATATTTCTTATTCTATCCTAATTGGCTAACATTGGCTTTCAAAGTTTGCAGGATTTGCCCATTTTGAACAAAAAGCCTCAAATCATGAACGCAGCGTGCAATTTACGTGAAATCTTTCACAGACTTTCCTACAAGGCTGAGGAATATATCCCACCCTTTTCACATTGGCCTGTTATAGCGCCACCAACAGGTGGATTTTTGCAAAACACATTTTTGGAAGAAAATGCCTCAAATCATCCAATTGCCATCCAAGGCGTAAGAAGAAATGGCACCCTTTTCACATTGGCCTATAATAGCCCTGAGTGGCACTTTTTCAAGTTTTGCTATGATTTTTTAAACTTTCTCTTGCCGACCTCCCACATTTAATTCGATGATTAACAAAAAACAGTGTTGGATTGATGACATACTGGCAGAAATGATACAGATCCTGGGACCTAACGCAAAGACCTGGCTTGTGGGGATGCTGAACACATGCATGGCACAGAAAACCATCCCTTCTGTCTGGAGAAAGGCCAAAGTGGTTGCAATCCCCAAACCTGGCAAAGGGAGGGAAAACAAATAACTGGAGCAGCATTCAGAGATCTCTCTAAAATGGTAAATGGTAAATGGTGCATTTATATAGCGCCTTTAAGCAAGGCGCTTTACATAGATTGTGCATTACATTCACCCATTCACACACACATTCATACACCGATTGCAGCGGAAGCCATGCAAGGTACCAACCAGCACATCAGGAGCAATTTGGGGTTCAGTGTCTTGCCCAAGGACACTTCGACATGTAGACAGGAGGAGCCGGGATTCGAACCGCCGACCCATGGATCATTGGACGACCTGCTCTACCTCCTGAGCCACAGCCGCCCCTACGACACTGTCTACGACACTGCCTACGACACTGTCCAACACCACACAATGGTCAGGAAAAGCCTCGTCAACAACATGCGCTTCTATGTCCAGTTAAAGGTTCAGAGGAGTAAACGGAAAGCCCACACGAACGGCCTCCCACAAGGTAGCGTGCTCGCCCCCCTCCTTTTCAATATCTACACAAACGACCAGCCACTACCCACAGAATGCCAGCGTTTCATCTACGCCGGTGACCTCTGCATTACCACCCAACAAGCAGACTTCCAGAAGATTGAGTCTGTCCTTGAAAGTGCCCTCCAAGAAATGTCAAGTTACTACAATACAACCACCTGAAACCCAACCCATCAAAAACCCAACTACGCAGCTTCCACCTGAGGAACCGAGACGCGAAAAAAGAACTGAGCGTCACTTGGGATGGTCACAAACTCTCCAACCATACACACACCATGTAACTTGGAGTTACACTGGACAGGACACTCTCCTTCAAAAAACACCTGGAGAACACAAAAGCCAAGGTCAACACCCATACCCGTGAAAAAAATGTTTACACACCTCATTCAAGTTCATTCAAGGCAGGCAGGCAGGCAGGCAGATCCATCCCAAAGCTTCCCTCAGGGAGCCTAGCTAGCCAGCAAGCCCGCCCAGTCAGCCAACGCAACCAGCCAGCCCCGCCAGTCAGCCAGTGTAGAAAGTCAGGCTGCCAAGCCAGCGCACATCAGCCCTTGCAACCAGCCATTGCAGCCAGCCTTGCTCAGTCAGCTCAGCCAGGCCTCTCTCGCGGCCTGGCTCTCTGTCTGCCTGGCCCGTTCTGCCCCGCCTTGCCTTGCAGCAACAGAACCAGCCGGCCTGGCAAGCCAGCCAGCTCAGAATGCGAGCCCAGAGAACGCAGGCAGGCAAGCACGCAGTCAGGCGAGCCAGTTTCAGACAGGCAGGCCAGGACAGACAGTTTGTGGCAGACCGAGGCAAGCAGGCAAGGCACAGTTAAGCAACAAAGTGCAGGCAGGGGGACTATCCGGCCTAAGGCTGCGCTGCAAGGGTTGGATCCTGGCTTGCTGCAAATGCTGGTCTGGGCTGGCTGGCTGTTGGCTGCACAGGCTGTCTGGGCACCCCGAGTCTGGGCTTGTAAAATGTTTCGCTGCGCTGGCTTGCTGGGCTCGCATTCTGAGCTGGTTGGCTTGCCAGGCCGGCTGGTTCTGTTGCTGCAAGGCAAGGCGGGGCAGACCGGGCCAGGCAGACAGAGAGCCAGGCCGCGAGAGAGGCCTGGCTGAGCTGACTGAGCAAGGCTGGCTGCAATGGCTGGTTGCAAGGGCTGATGTGCGCTGGCTTGGCAGCCTGACTTTCAACACTGGCTGACTGGCGGGGCTGGCTGGCTGCGTTGGCTGACTGGGCGGGCTTGCTGGCTAGCTGGGCTCCCTGAGGGAAGCTTTGGGATGGATCTCTAGGGGCCTCGGCTTGTGTTGAGCCTTCCAACGGCGTCTACCTTGATCTCCGTCCTAAGAAAGAAAGACAGAAAAAGAAAGACACACACAAACCCAACTATGCAGCTTCCACCTGAGGAACCGTGACGCGAAAAAAGAACTGAGCGTCACTTGGGATGGTCACAAACTCTGCAACCATACCCACCCCATGTATCTTGGAGTTACACTGGACAGGACACTCTCCTTCAAAAAACACCTCGAGAACACAAAAGCCACGGTCAACACCCGCAATAACATCCTGCGAAAACTAGTGAACTCCAAGTGGGGCGCAGACCCACAAACAATCCGTGCAACTGCCATGGCCCTGTCTTTCTCTACAGCAGAGTATGCCTGCTCAAGCTGGAGCCGATCACGTCACACCAAATTGGTCGACACAGCCCTAAATGACACCTGTCGCATCATCACGGGATGCGTCAAGACAACACCTGTCCCGCGCCTTTATGCGCTAGCCGGCACCTCCCCCCCGCACATCAGACGACTGTGTATCGCTCAAGATGAATGGAGAATACAGGAGATAGACAGTGAAGTTGGGGATGAACGAAGGAAAGTCTGGAATGAAATGATAGAGAACACCTCACACACACACACATAGTTTCCTTTCGTGGCTGTTTACATTCGAGGGTCGCCGGTCCTCTCGAACGGAACAGTTTAACGTCATGCCCAGGACGAAAAGATATAGAGAACACCAACATGACAAATAACAGCAGGAAGGCATGGGCCACAATCCGCCGTCTTGGCGAAGACCACACCATCCATAATTCACAACGGTCACAGCAAACCTCTGTTGCATCACAACTGGTGGCCAACAGTCGTAACCAACACCGCCGCCATCCCACAGGAGAATACCATCGCACAGTGGTATCAGACCAACCACAATCAGCCAGCCCTCAAACCAAACCCTTCGACATAGAAGAACTCGAAACTGCAATGGGAAAGTTGAAACCTGGAAAAGCAGCAGGGATTGATGACATATTGGCAGAAATGATACAGCACCTGGGACCTAACGCAAAGACCTGGCTTGTGGGGATGCTGAACACATGCATGGCACAGAAAACCATCCCTTCTGTCTGGAGAAAGGCCAAAGTTGTTGCAATCCCCAAACCTGGCAAAGACCCATTATCCCCAAAGAGCTACCGACCCATTTCCCTCGTCTGCATCACCTACAAGCTCTATGAGGCTGCTACTCCAACGCCTCATGCCACTCATAGACACCAAGCTGACTAAAGACCAAGCTGGTTTCCGTCCCGGCCGCTCCTGTGCTGGACAGAGCTCAACCTCACCCAACACATTGAGGATGGGTTTGAGGGAAAACAAATAACTGGAGCAGCATTCAGAGATCTCTCTACTGCCTACGACACTGTCCAACACAGCACAATGGTCAGGAAAAGCCTCCTCAACAACAGGCGCTTCTATGTCCAGTTAAATGACCAGAGGAGTAAATGGAAAGCCCAAAAGAACGGCCTCCCACAAGGTAGCGTGCTCGCCCCCCTCCTTTTCAATATCTACACAAACGACCAGCCACTACCCACAGAATGCCAGCGTTTCATCTACGCCGACAACCTCTGCATTACCACCCAACAAGCAGACTTCCAGAAGATTGCATCTGTCCTTGAAAGTGCCCTCCAAGAAATGTCAAGCTACTACAATACAACCACCTGAAACCCAACCCATCAACAACCCAACTATGCAGCTTCCACCTGAGGAACCGAGACGTGAAAAAAGAACTGAACGTCACTTGGGATGGTCACAAACTCTCCAACCATACCCACCCCATGAAACTTGGAGTTACACTGGACAGGACACTCTCCTTCAAAAAACACCTGGAGAACACAAAAGCCACGGTCAACACCCACACCCGTGAAATAAATGTTTACACACCTCATTCAAGTTGCAGGCAGGCAGGCAGGCAGGCAGGCAGGCCGAGGCAGTCATGCAGGTAGGCCAGCCGAGGCAGCCAAGGGTTAGGGTTAGTCAGCTCAGCCAGGCCTCTCTCGAGGCCTGGCTCTCTGTCTACCTGGCCCGGTCTGCCCCGCCCTGCAGCAACAGAACCAGTCGGCCTGGCAAGCCAGCCAGCTCAGAATGCGAGCTCAGCAAGCCCGCGCAGCGAACATTTTTACAAGCCCAGACTCAGAAATAACCAGTTTCAGGCCAGGACAGGACAGAAAGTTTGTGGCAGACCTTGGCAAGCAGGAAGGGTCGCAGGAAAGCATTGGCAGTTGGCAGGCGGCCCGGGCAGTCAAACCCTACCCTTTGGCTTGGATGACTAATCAAGGGCACTGCACTGGGCCCGGGCAGTCAAACCCTACCCTTTGGCTTGGATGACTAATCAAGGGCACTACAGGCCTGGGCAGTCAAACCCTACCCTTTGGCTTGGATGACTAATCAAAGGCACTGCACTGTTAGGGCTGAGAGCCTGGCTTGCTGCAAATGCGGGTCTGGTCTGGCTGACTGTTGGCTGTCAGGTAGGAGACCCTGGCTGTCTGCTGAACATCCTGAGTCTGGGCTTGTAAAGATTTCCGCTGCACTGGCTTGCTGAGCTCGCATTCTGAGCTGGCTGGCTTGCCAGGCCGGCTGATTCTGTTGCTGCAAGGCAGGGCGGGGCAGACCGGGCCAGGCAGACAGAGAGCTGAGCTGACTAACCCTAACCCTTGGCTGCAATGGCTGAAGTGCGCTGGCTTGGCAGCCTGACTTTCTACACTGGCTGACTGGCGGGGCTGGCTGGCTAGAGCCTTCCAACGGTGTCTACCTTGATCTCCGTCCTAAGAAAGAAAGACAGAAAAAGAAACACACATAAATTCAGAACGACTTAAACCCTCTATATTTAATAAAACAATTCTGGACAGGAATCCTGTATTGCAGGTGTGCCCAAAAAGGTACATCGTGATCTACCAGTAGATCACAAAGGCTGTGCAGGTAGACCACATGGCATGCCCCTGTATATAATCTATCACTTGAATTAAGGTGACTTGATTGATTGACATAAAAAAGGCCTGTCTGCTCAAATGTTGCACACAAACATCAGTAGCACTACAAAGTTATTGTGACAGTAATAATTGCTATAGTGTGTGTTCAGTAACAGTGTTAAATAGTTCTATATTGTGCAGTAATGATTGCTATAGAGTGTGTTCAGTAATAGTCTTAAATAGTTCTATATTGTGCAGTAATGATTGCTATAGAGTGTGTTCAGTAACAGTGTTAAATAGTTCTATATTGTGACAGTAATCATTGCTATAGAGTGTGTTCAGTAACAGTGTTAAATAGCTCTATATTGTGACAGTAATCATTGCTATAGAGTGTGTTCAGTAACAGTGTTAAATAGCTCTATATTGTGCAGTAATGATTGCTATAAAGTGTGTTCAGTAACAGTGTTAAATAGCTCTATATTGTGCAGTAATCATTGCTATAGAGTGTTCAGTAACAGGAATATTCTTGTCTCTCCAGCTCTTTAATAAATAGAAAGGGGTTTAAATAATTTAATGTTCCAGTTCTAATTGTGTCTGTTACATTACAATTCCACTTGTTTAATCTGTATCCTGACTGCGTTCCTGATTGGATAAAATTCCAGTTTCAGAAAATGCTTTTTCTGTTCAACAAAAAGCTGGAGAGCCCGGGAGACCCCCGTTACTTAACAAACACTATAGCAATGATTACTGTCACACTATAGAGCTATTTAACACTGTTACTGAACACACACTATAGCAATGATTACTGTCACAATACAGAGCAATTTAATTTAGGTGACCAAATGGACCCCAATAGTAGATCTTTACACTCTCAATAGTTTAATTGTCGTTAAGCATCTGCATTACTTAATCTCCAAAAAACTACAGAATTGGAGAAAGTAGAAGACTGCTACTTCTGGTCGATTGTTTACATATATTACAGTAGTCGAGTGGTTACAGACTTTGCTCTGTTAACATGGATACCCGGGTTCGATTCCCACCAAATCCAAAGAGTGTTTCTTTGCTTCCCGCCAATTTCAAAGACTGTTTGTCCTTTTACCAACCAAACAACAAACAATACTCTTTTCACATCTAGTCGATTATTTATTCAGCATTTGATCCACGGACCACCATTTGACCAGATGTGAAATGTATTTCGTTTGTTTGGTTCGTAAAAAGGAAAAAGACTAATACCTCGACCGGGACTATAACTCGGGCCCTCGTGTTTACAAAGCGACGACACTAACGCATCCACTACAGGAACACGGTTGAACATTGGTGTAGATACATAGTATATATAAACAACACAAGTAACAACAACAAAAACCGTTAAGTATTAAAGTAACATAAATGATTTACCTGCAGACGAAGAGCACGATGGGTGACGTGGCACTTTCAACAAACTGTGATCATCAAACCCGCATCACTGCGTCTGCGTCGTATTTGAGGGGGGGCTCCTTCCGGTGTGAGGCTCCGCCCACGAGTTTTCCCCGCGAGTTTGATTTGTTGTAGTCATTTGTAGTCCTACCTACTACGTTACATCCGGGTACTAGTAGGCACCAGATCCCATCCGCTTCTCATTGTAAATACTAGCAACGGGTGAATCTTTTTACAATGACGTTATTTTTCAGAAAGGAAGCCATTGATGGTTAAAATGGGCCTTAATGCTTCCAACCCGAGTAGAATTATTAATGTAACTGTACAAGTGTCTATGACAAAGAAAATATATGATGTGGAAGCTTCCTTGAGTAAGACCCGGAAGTGGCTCTGGAAGAGCGGGTTACGTCATGGCTTACATCGTCAATACAGAACGTGATCCCCATCCTGACAGTGTCATCAGTGGTCTAGCAGTCTAGACACCCGACTTTGAATCTGAACTTTATAACTTCATGGGTTCAAACCCCTCTGATGTTTTTCCAACAAACACGGATTACTTGTTTTTGTGAGGTTACGGTTAGGGCTAGTTTCTCATGAATTAGTCCACGGTCCATCCACGGACCCCCATTTAATGGCATTTCTATCTCTGGGACCCCCAATTTATATTGTAAAATCAAGGTTAATTTAACTCTGAGGGTGTACAAATGGAACATTCTAGCGGATTCTTTAGCTCAACGGCCCTAGTGCTGATGAATCACTACGGAGACATTTCTCAACGCGCTGTGGCGCTGTTCTGATTTTCACTGCCAACTGACTTTTGTGTTTTTTCCTCTGCTGTTCTTCTTCATCACTGTTTACTCCTTGACCCTACTAAAGACCCAATGTTTTATTTCATATGATTTGAAATGTATTTGACTGAGTTTAAAGGTCTGATTTGTTGATTTGTTGATTTGCTGATCAACAAGCTCGTAGATCGGATAGTTTCAAATAGCCGATGTGTATAGGGTTTATAGTGGCTACAGCTGATGTTGATGCTATATTAAAAAACAAAACACGAAATCTGACCCCTGGGGGACTCACTGTGCTATTATATATTGTGATTATAGGTCAGATAGGTCAGTCAGTAAACACTGAAGTTGGTGCATTGATTCACAATACCAGAATGCACTGGTACTGTAGGGGAGCTTAAATCTAGTAAGCATCCATCATTTACACCTGGCTGTGAAATTGGGAAGCACATGGGGAAAGTAGAAAACATTATTTTACACAAAAAACTGTTTTTGTAGGTCAAAGTAAAATTTCGACACATCATGTTAAACAAAGCAAAATGTACCTAGGTCTAAAATGTAATATCATACACGTTGATGATTTGCCAATGGATAGAACAATGTGAATCATTTAGCAATTAAATTGTCTGAAGTAGCTTATTCTAGTCATTGTCTCCACCAGGCCGAATCTCCGGCACCGTTAACCCGGTCGATGCCACATTTTGCACACACACTCCCTGGATGCCAACGATGAACCTCTGCCCCAAAATTTCCAGAACGGCCTGTTATAGCACCACCAGGAGGCCGCTTTGTGCAAAACAAGTTTTTGGACAGTACACCTACAGATTTGGTCCAAACATCACGCAAATTGGTACACAGTCTCTCTAGAGCCATTCAACGAAACGTGTGTCTCAGATTTCTCAGACTCCATCCTGATTGGCTAAGATTGGCTTCCAAAGTTCGCAGGAGTGCTCAGTTTCAAACAAAATGCTGCAAATCATGAACACATCGTGTGATATCCGTGAAATTGTGCACGCACATTCCCACTAGGCCGAGGAAGAAATGCCACATGAACATTTTCAACTCAGCCTCATGGTGGCGCTATAACTGGCCAAAAAGTGTTTTTACCTCTAACTGCACGGATCTGTGGATAACTTTGTATGCCAACTCCCTAGAAGCCAAGGAAAAACCTTTGCCTGGAATTTTTCACATCTGCTCTTTATAGCGCCACCAGGAGGCCGACATATGTTAAACACATTTTCTAATATTACTCCTTCAGATTTTATCCAAATTTCACGCAAATCGGTACACATGCTCTCCATAGTCATGTGATCAAGACGGGTTTGTTTGATTTCTCATAATCCACCCTCATTGGCTACAATTGGCTTCTAAACTTTTCAGGAGTAGCCCGCCTTGTACCTGTTTTGTACAAATCGCCACAACTACTAAACGCAGCCTTCTGATTGTGGTGAAACTGTGCATGCATATTCCCACTAGGCTTTGGAAGAAATGCCACTACAACAGGCCAAGCCGCGTCACACACACACACACACACACACACACACACACACACACACACACACACACACACACACACACACACACACACACACACACACACACACACACACACACACGTTTATATTGCTCCTAAACATTTTGCCAAGCATCACACACACACTCCTATCCTCCTGGTGGAGACCTGTGCCCAGAAGGGCACTTTTTCTAGTTTTGCAGTGTTGTTAAACACATACCCAGCTTAACGTCTGTAAAGTTACACGACTGAGCCACCCAGGTGATGGCAATAATACTAATCACCATAGTCTTACGATGCATTACATGAAAACTCGGAGTTGGATACTGTATCTCGCTCTAACATCCATCCATCCATCCATCTTCAACCGCTTATCCGTAGTCGGGTCGCGGGGGCAACAGCTCCACCAGAGTGCTCCAGACTTCCCTCTCCAGAGCAACATTATTATTAGTGACTTCCTCCTGGGGGATTCCGAGACGTTCCAAGGCCAGTGAGTCGATGTATTTCCTCCAACTGCGCCTTGGTCTGCCCCGGGGTCTCCTCCCAGTGGGACGTGTGTCGAGGACCTCCCTAGGGAGGCGCCCGAGAGGCATCCTAACCAGATGCCCGAACCACCTCAGCTGACTCCTTTCCAGGCGAAGGAGCAGCGGTTCTACTCTCTCGTGTGACTGAACTTCTCACCCTATCTCTAAGGGAGATGCCAGCCACCCGTCAAAGAAAACTCATTTCGGCCGCTTGTATTCGCTCTAACATGTCCTCATATTTCTATTTATTGAAATAATGTCATGCACATTAATTTGTCCAATGCATAGCCTGGTTGACTATAGATTTAGAAGACATTTTGAAGCTCTTGCTACTGAAATGATCGATTATTTATATGGAGAAATCCCGTCATTTAACATCTCAATGGGTGAGAAGGAAAGCTTGCCATATCTGCTCTCTTAGTAACCATTGCTAACGTGCCTATTGGACAAGGACGGGTTGGGGAGGGACTTAGCTAATTGGTGCACCTTTGCTGAGGCTATAAGAAAAAAAAATCACACCGTGTGAAGTGAGGAGCGCTCTTATCATCGTACATCATCCAATAAAACAAAAATAGGAAAATAAATATCAATAAATTAACATTATTTATTAATTAATTACTAGTCTTATGTCTTCTGTTCTCCAATAACCTATAGACTGCATCCTCCTTGCATTTATTTTCTCCTCCATTGTCCTATCTATTGTTATCAAAGTTATCTCAACCTATTTCTACACTTTTCCTATCTAGAGCTATCATTTGTGTCTTATCCTGTTTCCTTACATTTTGCCAGGTTCTCTGTCTCTATCTACTACTTTTAACTTATAATCAGACAGTGAAGGAGGCAAGAAATGTTTATTTCTCAAATCTTATAAATAAAAATAGGAATAATCCGAGAGCACTGTTTTCTACAGTTGATAGACTGGTCAACCCTGCTCCTGTCCCTGTCCCAGTCTATTCAAAAGATGACTGTGAAATGTTTTTAAATAAAATAACCGATATCAGAAACACAATATTGCCTCCCACTACTTCTACAGTTGATTGTCCAGCTCTTCTACCACTTTTAAGTGAGTTCAGTCAAATCTCCCTAGAAAAAGTGAACGAGACAGTGTCTAAAATGCGTTCCTCCTCCAGTCCACTGGATGTGATTCCAACCAGTATTTTTAAAGATGCTTTTAACTCCTTAGGTCCACATGTATTGTCCATTGTAAACAGATCCCTTAGTTCTGGTTGTGTCCCTGATTATTTTAAACATGCTGTTATCCAGCCACTTAAAAAACAAAAACAACTGTGGAATCTTTCTTAAACAGGTCCGTGGATTATTACCTTATTATTTTCCTATGAAATGAGTTGCGAATCCCAGGCAAAGTCCTTCTTTATTCAATCAAGAGGCATATCCCATAGTTACATCAGGTTACAAGCATCAAGCATCAATTCCATACAGCATTTTGAGGCCTTCGATCTCCTTCCAGGCAGAGAGCCTGGTGGCTACCAGTTTCCCTCAATTCTAACTCCTGATTCTAACCGTCCCCTCTCTTTATCTAGATAACATGCAGTGGGTGTCACCTTGTGTGTGTGTGTGTGTGTGTGTGTGTGTGTGTGTGTGTGTGTGTGTGTGTGTGTGTGTGTGTGTGTGTGTGTGTGTGTGTGTGTGTCAGGAAGTAAAAAAACCCACTGTAGTACTATAATAAAATGCATAGAGACAAACTGTTAACCTCCTATCATAAAGATTGGCAGAATTATCTGAGAAGTCAAATAGTAAACCCTACAATTTGGAATGACTGTCTTTCAGCCCCGAGAGTGGCTTCCTGCCTGTGGAACAATTGATATGCAAATAGACTTTAAGGCACTTTGATGAGACACTGGAGAAATGGCTTACAGAAGTTAAAGTTATATGTACAATTATGACTAACCATGTAATTATGAATATGTTATGATTCATAATACACCACACTTGATGCGTCACTCCCTGTTAACTACAGACCAATTTCAAAACTCCCTTTTATTGCCAACATTTTAGAGAAGGTGGTCTGCGAACAATTACTTTTAACAGTTGAAAACAACAACATAAGTTTCAATCGGGCTTTCGTCCAAAGCACAGCACCGAAACGGCACTCCTCAGGGTCTCAAATGATATCCTGATGCGTGCAGACTCTGGGGAGTGTTCGGTTCTGCTGCTACTGGACCTAAGTGCAGCCTTCGACACTATACATTTTGATTAATAGATTAGAAAAATGGGTAGGACTACGGGGGACTGCATTAAAATGGTTTGCCTCTTACCTGTCTAACAGGAGTGTTGCTGTGGCCATAAATGATCATGTCTCTTCCTCTGCACAGTTAAAACATGGCGTGCCCCAAGGTTCAATTCTTGGTCCCGTTTTCTTTTCTTTATATATGCTTCCACTTGGTGTTTTAATCAGTAATTTTAATCATGTGTCTTACCACTGTTATGCTGATGACACCCAGCTGTATTTTGCTTTTAAACCCTCTGATCATAGCAAATTGTCTATTTTAAAAAATTGTCTGTCTTCCATTAAAGACTGGATGGCAGAACATTTTCTTCAGTTAAACCCGGACAAAACTGAAGTCCTTATCATAGGCCCTGATACTATATGCAATGACATAAAGCAGTCCCTGGGTCCTTCATCAGCACACTTCACTAAAGTTTTAAAGAACTTAGGAGTGTTATTTGACCAGCAAATGAATTTTGAGCCACATATTAAAAAAGTGGTTCAAACCTGTTTCTTTCAGCTAAGAAACATTGACAAAATCAAGTCGCTTTTAACCCCTCGAGATCTGGAACAACTCATTCACGCTTTTATTTCTTCCCGGCTGGACTATTGTAATTCATTATTCACTACCCTCAGTCGCTCTTCAATACACCGCCTCCAGCTGGTGCAGAATGCAGCTGCCAGACTTTTAACAAACACTTTTAGAAGGTCTCATATCACGCCTGTGCTTGTTGCTTTACACTGGCTTCCAATTGACTGCAGAATTGTTTTTAAAATTTTATTAATCACTTTTAAAGCTCTCCATGGGCTGTCTCCCATGTACTTAACTGAACTATTATCCCCCATAGCAAATGTGAGAACACTGAGGTCTTCAGGTAAAGACCTTCTTAAAATTCCTAATACAAGACTAAGAACTAAAGGCGATAGAGCTTTTGCGGTTGTAGCCCCTACCCTATGGAATGAATTACCCCTTTCCCTAAGGAGGGCAGAATCTGTCGATACATTCAAAAAACTGCTAAAAACCCATTTGTTTCGTAAGCACTTTTGTTTGTAATACTGTCTATTTGCATGTTTATATATTTTATCACTACTCTGTCATTGTGTTGTCGTTTTATTGTTGATCTATGTGTTGCTCTTGTTTTATTTAATTTTGTTTGTTGTACAGGACCTTGTGACATTTGTTTTGAAAGGCGCTTTATAAATAAAATGTACCTTACCTTACCTTTTATAGAAAAGTAGAGTTTTGTCTTGATATCGCTCCCATCCCCTCTTTGATTTCATCCACCCTACTTTTCTTTACTTATAGCCAACTGAATCTTCTTGTCCATTATCTCTCTGTCTGCTTGTTTCTCTCTGCTTGTCTCTCATGGGATTTAATGTTTGTGTTGTTGGCAATTAGCCGATTTGCTCAGACACACATCATCAGGTTGGAACTGGCAACCATGACTACAAACAGCAACTGAAAAAATGACAAATCCCGCTAAAATATCAAACTGGGGCTCCTTGAAATGTAGTAAGGTTGCGAAACACTGCTCTAACAGAAGGACAGAACAGTGCTGCATGGGCAGTAATATTGTGTGTGTGTGTGTGTGTGTGTGTGTGTGTGTGTGTGTGTGTGTGTGTGTGTGTGTGTGAGAATGTGTGTGCGTGTGTCCGTGTGTCCGTGCGTGCGTGCGTGCGTGCGTGCGTGCAGTGGATTGGACTCCTGGGGCAGAGAATGGACGCACTCCTGTGTCAGAAAGGTCAGCTTATATTAAGGACATCTTTAGCTATCAGAAAAACATAATTTCCCATCTCAGGCATTCAATTAATATTCGTATGTATTTCTATTTTATATAGAATAATATAGTAACAGGGTTGAGTCAACCCTGTTATTCACGGGGTTGTGATTTTTTATTCAAGATGGCCACTACACCATATGGCATGCATGAGATTAAGAAATCAGATATATTGTTGAAATAACAAACATAATTCTCACAAATAATTGTTTTCTATCTTTATTCCATGTAACAGAGATGAGCTGTTATGCTTTACGACCACATGTGAGAGTATAAATTACTCTAAAACATTGTAAAATAAGGTTTGACATTGCCTCTTTCTGTAGCATGTTGTTCAGAAGACTTGTAGAATGCCACTTCCTGTTGGTGATGTCACTAAAGGGCCAGTTCATTATTGTTATGGAGGGGAGAATGACTTGTGTAACGGGGTTGAGTGCGATTGGGGGACAGAGCTACATAATGCTATTTTAATGATTAATCATCTATTTATTCAAAAGCTAAACATGACCAGCAATAAAGCACAGATAGATGTATATGTGAATGGCATGATTTATGGATTTCTGTACATTTTTAATAGTCATATCTCAAGTCCACTTTCATCGAAGGCCATTGGGGAAAATAGGGGGTGTCTACTGAAAGAAAGCAAGATAATTTCTGATATGAAGATAAAATCCATGTAATTTGTAAACAATATTAAAGGGAACATTTAAATTGATGGAAAAAGCTTTTAAAAGTACATTTTGGTGACTCAATCGATAAAATACACCTTAAAAGGTCAGAGGGACTGCAAATCGTACCGGTTTCGTGGAATGACTTGACACTTGTTTTTTCATGCCATATATATGAAAGCAGGGAATCATAGCTTCAACAGCGAAAACAGAAAACAGCGAGTTGAGAAAACAGGCTTGAATTCACTTCTGTGGTCTCTAACATTACACCTACACATGTTTAAGCATTTATTTCATATTTACATGTTGATTTCAGCTTTGACATTTATTTCAGACATGCTCTACTAGTATGTGATCTTCCTGTGCTATTAACTCATTTTGGATGAGTTAATAGTACAGTTAGTCTTGCCGCCATAACGGTGTATAAAAGAGTCACATATTTGAAAGGTATATTTTCTCTTTTTCTCTCCACAAAACATTTGATCTGGATTTTTTGTGTCCACAAAACATTTGATCTATTTACAGTCTATTCTAACATACACTTTTATCTGATAACAATATTTGTCCTTCGTGTACCTGGCTGTATCACTTCATTAGATGAAAGTGGCAAACAGCATTAATATCACATTGCTGTTGCTTATGGTGACTTCCATGCAGATTCATTGGAGCCTAACAAAAAAGCACGGTGAACCTTCTCTATAGCCTAGCTCTGCACATCCTTTAATGTTACTTTGTCTTTATTGACAAGACTGTATAGGTGAACTCTATAGTCTGCCTGTTCACAGTAACTAGAGCACATTGATGCACATCACTTGTGTTTGGGAGGTATTGATGTTCAGGCCTGTTTGCTTGGCACACTTACCTCTTTCGGTTTTCTCCTTCAGATGGATATGTTTTGAGGAAAGAACAGCAAGTACTGCACTTAAAGTTGCACAACGTAACTTTCCCGGATCATAGGGGAGCAAAATCATGTGGGTATTGTTTAAAAAATATTCCTAAAAATAAAGTAATGGAGCTGGGATGTGATGCAACATGTAGATTGACTATTTTCACTATTTGGCTTATGAATCAGGTGAAAGAAATGTCCCCCACTCTATTTTTGCCAAACTGGAACTCTTAAGTGTATGCCCTATGTATCATGTAATGTTTCATTTCCCCTAAGGTTGGCTTGAATTTACCACATCAACCCAACTGGAATGGAAGGATTCACACACCCTTCATCACACAACAAACCGCTCGCACAGTAGCACACACTCACTTTATTACAACCTCTATACCAACACACTCACCAGCAGTCACACCATTCATTCGGACATCACGCATGCAAGCGCACGCCCGCACAGACACACACACACATGCACACACACGCTCGCACACACCATTGCAACATATCACATTACAGGCAAAGTGGTCTGTAGTGGTCTTTCCTGAGGCTTTCCCGAGGGCCAGTTGCTAGGCAACGTGGAGATGTTCTAAACACTTTGGTATAACACTGGGGAGGAGGAAGGGCGGTACACATTATATAGGGACCAAACAGACCCCCAATTTGGTATGAATCTGAGACTCTCAGAGTTACAGAGCTGAATGGGACGGGATTTGGTTCTTATCTTTATAATTTAGCTGGGGACCACCTGGAAACTCCTGAAGGACACCTGACGGTCCCTGGACCCCACTTTGAGAACAACAGAGTTCATCTAAAAAAAAAAAACCCAAAAAACATCAAGATGTATAAGATGAAAGATGCATACAATGTATGGCAGTGCTTTGTTTGTCTATTTGTTCTTTGTGTTGTGTTGATTTTGTTTTTGCGACCGCAGGTCGCATTTACTATGAAATCGTGCATCAGCTGGTCATGCCTCGTGACATCATGTGACATCATCAGGGATGGAGATCCCTGATGTCATCAATATTAAGCCCATATATGGAGATCACTGATGTCATCAATATTGGCCAGTAACTCTACATCTGACCTCAAACCTCAAACCCTTAGATCTCCATATATGGAGCTGACCTATTGTGACATTCCATATGACTGTCAGCAAGAGGCAAGGATGCAATTACATGCTGTGCTTTACCAGTTAACTTACACTGCAGCAGGGTGGACCAGTTCTCTTTTGGCCACTTAAGTACAGTCGCAAGGCGCTCAAAAGGTATGAAAGAAAGCATCTACTTCCGTTTCCCGAAAGGGAGGCAGCTCTATGTGTTTAAACAGGTCTGATTTACCAGATAGTGTGGTGGATGTAGTTGACGAGGCTGGCGTACCTTGAGTGGCAGTAGTAGAGGCAGGGGCCACCGCAGTGGATGGCGGAACGAAGGCAGAGGAGGTGGACAGTGCCACAGTTTGGGGAGAGGACTCCAGTTCCAACTTACGCAGCCTGATGGCTGTCTCTAGCTGGAATTCCAATTCCAGCCTGCGGATGGCAAGCTGTTGTTTATGCTCAGCTTTCTGAGCTTTTTCGGCAGCTTCCCTAAGTTCCCTCTCCCTTTTCTCCTCCCGCTCTCTGTCGAGGCGGGCCAAACGCAACTTGAGCTTAGCGCCATCCAGGGACTCTGTTAGGGTCGGAGAGAAAGCCATGGGGCCGGTGGTGACCCGCCCATCTCCAATATTTCAGGAGGGGCTGCACCATCAAGCCCCACCTCCAGAGAACACAAGACACCCCTGTCCACTAACCCACCAAACACTACTGGCTTAATTTCCCCTTTACGGGACCCAGTTTAGAGAGTTATGCCAAAATGTTTGGCCACCAAAATCAGATCTTCCTTGCGAAACAATTCAAAAGCCTTCAGGGAAGGATTTAACACAAACTGATCCAAATCAAAGCCTGAAGCCATAGTACAAGAAAATTTGAAAACTTGAAACTTGGAAAACTTAAACTGACAACACAAGTCAACTTATTTGCAACCCCCCTATGCTCAATGATCCCGGTCGAGCCCCCAACTTGTTACGAAACCCCTAAACCAAAATAGTCTTATGACATGTCTAGAGGCTATAGGGTTTCACAACAATGTAAGAAAAAGGGATATCAAGCATTGGAGGTGCAAATAAACAGAGTCAACACAGGTTTAGAGTCACCAAAGGTGATGTGCTTTTTTACTCTTGAGTTGAGGTATATTTACATGTGGTCAAAATATATGCACAAAGCATATAATAAAAGCAAAAACAATTAAGCCACTGCCAGGGGACACGGGTGTTGCCAAAATAACAAAAGAAACAGCTAGGGAAACAAAAGACAGACTAACTAACTATCTAGACAATTAGTAAAACAAAAGCCTGCCTACCTAACTACTCTAACCAAAACTTAGTTCAAAATACATGTGGTGGCAAACACCCCTTACCTAGTGTGCTTAACAAGGTTCTACCTACGTGGTGCCTATGTATAGAGGCCTCTGTCTTACCTGTCCCAAGGCAGGGCATATAGTATAGAATTTACATTACTAGTAGAACAATACACTAAAACATAAGGTTTGCTCTGGGGTCAATCAAAGGGGAACAAAAATGATGCAGCAGTGACAGGGCTACAAACAACTGAGGTTTACTGGTTGAGAGAGAGAGAGCCCAGGTGGGCCTCAGCCTTTTATAGGCAGCAGGTGGTGGTGATTGGATGAGGGAGGAGTCAGGTAACAGGCTGATTGACAGATGAGGTGACTGGGGACTTCAAACCTGCAGAGAATGAGAGAGTGGAGGGAAGGAGAGACAGGGGAGGAATACAGAGCAACCCTACACAAACTACACTACGTGGCACGTAACATTGATCCTTCCCCATCCATCCTTCCTCTTCGATGTCTCTCTTTTGACTGATACCTGTCCATTTAAACTCTAGACGGGCCTGCCCCAAAGTTATTAGTGCAGTCGCGCCTGGCAGCCGGCGAAAACTACAGTCCAACGTCTGGGCAGACCTTATGGGCATAGAGTTAGGGACTGCGGGGCATAGAATTGGCCTTATGCAGACCACTCCATATAGACTTTGCATTGCGCCTTGATTACCAAGCCCTGAGAAGCCAGCGTCAGTGATCTTTTCCGGTCACGTGATCCAAACGTGTTACTTCATCACAGTGTCAGAGGAAAACAGCTAATTAAACAGTTTAAACATAACTCGTGTATCATGTCTGGGAGGGAAAGAGGTCTTTATCAATTAACTCAGGTAACTCATGAATGGGAGTCGATGTGTTAAGTTAATGCCAGGTTTGCCATTGACAGCCCATACATCCAAGCTGGTTGTATTAAACCACATTAAATTCACCAACATTGCAGCTGTATGAAAAGCTTGAATTATCCTCTTTCTATCTGCAAAGTGTTTGTTTCATAAAAATCCAACGAATCCAGTGATATCCAACGAGCATTTCCAAACTCCAGCTCAGTGGCCTTGTGGTTAGAGTGTCTGCCCTGAGACTGGGAGGCAGGGGTTCAATCCCCAGCCGGGTCATACCAAAGACTCTAAAAATGGGACCCAGTGCCTCCCGACACTCAGCATCAAGGGGGTAAATCCCTGCGACATACTAGCGTCATGTCCAGGGAGTGTACTTGTACATCAAGCTGCCTCACACTACAGAAACAGGAGATAGGGTCCTGCCCTATGGGCCTCATGGCTCGGCAAGGCTACTTACTTACTTACTTCCCCAACACTTAGAAAACGTATCACCTGAATGTTTAAAGACAGGGGTACCCTGTCTGCCTGGCCTTGTGGTTAGGCTGTGCGCCCTGAAACTGGGAGGTTCGATCCACGGCCGGGTCATACCAAAGACTGTAAAAATGGGACCTGTTGCCTCGATCCCTGCTAGGCACTCAGCATCAATGGGTTGGATTGGGGGGTCAAATCAACTATTCAAATGATTCCCGAGCGCGGCACGGCTGCGCTCCCCGCTCCAAGAGATGGGTCAAATGTGGAGAACAAATTTCACTGCGGTAACCGTGTGTGACAAATCGTACAACTTTTGAGAGGACCTGTCCGTGTGGGGGCAGATGCAGAAACCGGAGTGCAGCTGATTTGATTAACCATTTTTAGCTTATGGGTTTGTTTATCTATTATTGTCCAGCACCAATCTGGACCTTAATTGTAGCCTAATTGGCTATATTATTTTTAATTGGTCATTTAACCCTGACTTGGCCTCGTGTACAGATTGTAGTGGGCCGTTTTAGTACAAGTTTACATAGTGTCAGTGGGCTGTCCTTTTTTCTGTGTTTGATTATTATTGATTGCTTACGAGGGAAGCTGTGACTGATTACTTGTCTTTCTGATCCCTCAAGAGGAGCCATTATTGGACCTGTCCTCTACAGAAGGAGGACTGGACACTGGATTCTATAAATAAACTGAGGGATTGGTTGAGACTTGGGTTAACATTCTTTATTGTTGCCTCTTTTTATTGTATTATTAAAGCCAGGCATGCTACCATTTTAATCTTGTTTTCCTAGAACCTGTGTTTAGCTTGGTGTATTCAAGGCCTGGGCTCATACCCTCTAGGTGCAGCCCTCACATTCTGACTTTGAACTGTCCTTTTCGCTTGATACCGTTTCGTAGAGATGGCCTACACGAAATCCCTAATTTCGTAGTTTACATTGAAATTTAAATAATTAGCGAGTTCTGAGCGAGTTGTGACTCAATGAAAAGACTAGTGTTCTTGGCTCTGTGCGGGCTGGGAAAACATAGAAAAACGGCACAGGGGGGTGGGCTGCAGCACAAGTGAGACTTCAAGGCAAGCAACAAATCACTCTTCCATGGGCTATAGACCGTAAGGCTATGAAGCAAAATAGAACTGGGCATAACGGGATAAGGGATCTCTTAAAGGCAATGGCATGTGGCACGGTGATTGGTTTAATTATTGTAACGCCCAAACCACACCTATGCATAATGTAACGGGTAACGGAGGTGTTTTAGGGATTTAGACAGGTGACCAAAATACTAACTTTAGTGGGGGAACACCCACTCCTCACTACTAAATCCCCAAATTGTGAATTTAGAATGCTCGAACCAGTCCATGCTAAATCCCTTATCCCTATGAACTTCTCCTTTTTTCTTTTTTTTTTTTTTACTATTTTGAAAAATATTTTTGAATAGCTTGTACTGTAGATGGGCTATTTTAAGATTTCAATTTACAGTCTTTACATTTTTTTTTCTTTCTTTTTTTAGATAAACACAGCAACTAAAATGGTAAAATGGTAAAATGGAGGGCATCTCCACCACAAGACCCTTCTGTGGTGCGTCTTTCTCCCTTTCAGTAAACTGAACACAGACTGCAGGCCTGAGCAGCAGGACAGACTAAATGTGCAGATGGCACAGTACAAATTAGACTGCGTCAGGATCGGGACAACTAAGCATGGACCCATCCTCAGGATTTTATACAACTGTGCTTGGATGCAAATCGACCCTGAAAACACTCCATGCAGTCCAAAAACCATTCCTTTTTTGTATAAAAAGATATTTTTTTCTTTTTTTATCTACAAGCTCACAACGCCTCACGATGTGAGCCGTTGTGTGCTTGTAGATATGCTATTAATTTTGTTGTTGTGTGACACATGAAGAAGGGCATTCAATTACAAAAAACTAAAGAAAAACAGAGATACGTGGTTTCTGCCATGACAGCGACATAATGTTGAACTAAATATTACAAAACTATAGGAACTAAAATGTTAGCAATTAAATCACCAATCGGTATGCAATACTTTATTACTTGCCCTGTTGACTGGCGGCAAATAAGATGACATTCACCGATGAAAGTGGCTGATGATTATCTGTTGTTTCATCATTTGTGGCCATTAAAAGAGGACTTAAAAATCGTTATTTTCTTTAATGAAGGTGTATTCGCTTCCCAAAAAGGGAGAATAAATAATAATGAAAACAAAAAATAAACAAAAGCATTATGGCAATTGACTTAAGCATGGCACCACATCTCCAGCAATCACATACAGTACATTGATAGCAGCGTTGTTTTTGGCAGCACATTTCTATTTTAGTTTTAGTTATAGTCTCTTGATTAGTTTTCACTTAGTTTTAGACACATTTTAGTCACCTGGAATCTGTTAGTGTTGGTTTAGTTTTAGTTGACTAAATGTCATGAGATTTTAGTCGACTAAATCTACAGGTGATTTAGTCGACTAAAATGTATTTTGGCGGGCCTTGGTGCCGTCGTAATGACTGTTTTTACATTTGCTGAAAATAGCCGATCTATGCTCACATGCTTGTGAGCTTGTAGATCAGCTATTTTCAGCATGCAACCAAGTGTAAAATGACTTATGCTGGATCTCTTGTCCACTAGTCCCTTCCTAACATTTTAGTCTAGTCGAAATTGTCAAATTATATTTAGTCTTAGTTTTGATTTAGTTTCCATTTAGTTTTCATCAGTGGAAAAAGGCAGTCAATTTTTTGCATAGGCTACATTGACTATATTATAGACTTTTTTGTGCTGCATTTTTTGTGTGGAGAAAAGTACTGTATGATGCCTCTCTGACTGATGCTGATCATTTACTGAATCCGTTTTCACCTCATCTTTGATTGATGGCTTCATGGCTTTTTTTCTCTCAAAATCTTTGGTAGCACTGACAGTACTCCGCACTGGCAGGTAAGCTGGAGCCCCCACTGAGAGGATGTAGTTTCATGTATTTCATTCTGGTTTAGACATCGTAGCATCATTATACCAGTCATAATGGGGATCCTTACTAAACTAAACTAAACTTATAGCACTTAAGGTGCTTGAAGGTTCTTTCTCATAGGTTATAAACATTATAAAAGTCTTTGTTCATGTAAAACCTGTACAGTGTCCTGTGCCAGTCCTTAGGCATTGTTCAAATGACATGTGGTCCCTCCCAACTTGTCAAATACAGTAGCTTGGTGAAAAGCAAGTGCCCTCTGACGCCATCTTGTGTCTCTATACATACAGGCCGGCTGTAGTTTATTTGATCCAAACATATGGCAGTTTAAAACACAAAAGAAAATTAGACATACAGTATACAGTATGTATATACAACACCCACAATATAAATGTTTGTGTCTACAGCAACAATTCACCCTTCATTCAGACAGGCGTACCACGATTTATATTTTGCAAATGACCTAGTCAATAAATTAAACAAAAACTCAGCTGTGCATGCGTGCGTGCGAAAAAGGAGAGCACTCACGCATGCAGAGCAGATCACACCTTGGGAGGTGTGTGAGTGTGAAACAGGGCATCCTGAGAAAGATATTCGTTCTCAGCAAACCTTCCCATGGTGAATACTAGGCTATAGTTTCAAAATAAATTCAATTTTTAAATCATTTTAATAAAAAATAAAAACTTAAAACAATTAAACCTTCTGTTAATAGAAAAAATAATAGTGTTCCACAAGGATGAAGGATTGACAGAGTTTATTAAGAAAAGATGATCATCAGAGCTCTGAGCCTATACGCTAGACTGACAGGCCCCCTCTCCAGCCCTCACAAGGCAACAGCCTGTCTGGCTAGAAGTTTTCTTAGACAGAAATTCTGTACTAAATGGTCATAAGGATATCGTTGCTGTCGGGCAGAAACCCCTTTTCTGCCCCCCATTTTTGAGTGGTGTAAACCACTCCTACAACTGGCTTTGTTTGTCTGTCTGTGCTCAAAAAATGAGCACGGTTGCTATGGTCACCCAGTTCACACGGGTGTGATTTCATTACGTCAGACATTACGTCAGACCACAGCTGATCAGTCTATATAAGACCTTACACCACTCAGTTCACACGGGTGTGATTTTTTACAAATGAACACCCTACGTGATCATACTACAAGTCGTACAAAAGTATCAAAGGAAGCAGATCTACAAGCTCGAAACCGAACGTCTATGGCTGTCTATTCGAGTACTTCCTCAAAGGGAATGGGTTTTTTTGCATGTCACTTCATCTCTGTCACATATAGCACCTATGAGGACACTTTTGAAAATGTTTGAAAGTTTTTCACCAACAATAACGATATGCCCAAATGAAGGACACCAGGAGTAGTTACAAAAATCAAGACAAATTTGCATGGCAAATTATGGCTGCTATAAGTCAGCCAAACCGACTGGTCTATAGTGTGTATAGAGTGGATATTATGACTTGCATTTGTTGTTGTGTTGTTTTTAATAGCTTTTCCCTCGTTGGCACAATAAAGGCACTGAACTGAGTTGGACTTATATCTGATATATTTTGAAACAATAATGCACTTTGTTTTATGAACCACCCAGACTTCTCAGATCATTTGGGATAGGTATGCTTTCTGCCAGATTCAGAGTTTAGTTTTTATGCACTGGAACACTCTTAGGTCTGCTAGAACTCTCTGTTCTTTTAAATCTTGTATTGATTGTTCCATGTGTTTGTTTATTTTTTTTGCACAGTGGCCCTTTAATGTTTTGTGTAAATAAGCACAAGCTTATATGTAAAAAGCAAGACCTGCTATACACTTCAATGGAAGTCGGAGGGCTTGGTTGAGACTTCCGTGCAGTGTCTCCCATTGGCTTAGGCAGCTTTTCAGAGTATGGGGTCAGACTCTTGCAGCCAATCAGAATCATGACTAGGTCGCACAAAGGTCGCTCTACCCAACAGCAGTGATCATAAGCCAGGTTTCACGAAAAAAATGCTTCAGTGCCCCAGCATGTAACAAGCGCTGTCAGGATACAGGCCTGGAGGGCTTGGGGACATTGGCGGAGCTCGGCTGTAAATAACCACAGCTCCACAGGACTTTTAACAGCTATTTGCTCCACAATTGTCCTGGAAACATGAGTTCTGCAGCTTGTATATATCTTACCAGCTCTGACAGAGCTCTTAGGGAGCCTTCAGAAAGTATGGACTGGTGGCTATGCTGCAGAGAGGACGGCTGCTGCCATCATTAGATCAATAGTGTGTGGTCACCTCTCCAGTAGCCTGGGGTCCGCTTTCTATGGCATAGGGTATGGGCACATCTAAGATTCCATGGGCGGCCAAAGGAAGCTGACTTCCGACGTCTTTTCCGGGTTTTTAGACAGCTGGTGGATGGAAAAGAAGCTCCACCCACGCGGCAGGTTGCCGCGTCGGCCAGATTCCCGGAAAAGCTTGCCCCAGCGGCAACCTGCCACGTGGGTGGAGCTTCTTTTCCATCCACCAGCTGTCTAAAAAAACGGAAATGACGCAAAACACAGCTTCTTCTGTCCGCGCATGGAATCTAAAGTGTGCCCAGGCTCATAGGCAGCTCCCGGCAGGATCCGCCAGGAGAATCTAGACGCAGCTGCACGGCATGAGACTAATTAATTAGAGCGACAGAGAGAGAGAGGAGTCTGTGTGTACGTGTGTGTACGTGTGTCAGAAATCGATCAGAAATCAGCAGATCAACGTTTGCACTACTCTATGCCGAATTGAAGTGTATATGGACTCGGTCCCAGACTTTTTTTTTCTCCCTGGAAATAAAAACGTCTGGGTTTCCGAGGCTACCTCTCCAGTGGTGCTTCCACTGGTGGGTGGGCATGAGGTTGCCACAAACATCAACCCTACAGTGTGACACTTTGTGTGCTTGTGAATAAAATATTCTATATGTAATAATGGATCTGTTGGTGTAGCATCATGGCTGTCATTCCCGTTTTGCACATCAGCAGTTTTGGGGGACGAGATTTTATGAGGGAAGGCACACCTTTACCCTTGTGCACTTGCAAGTGGATGGAAGCTGATATCCAATATCGCCTGCCCTCTGCACTGCATGTTGAAATTCTATGAAACCATGTTGGCTTGCCTTTCTCATTGACTTTGTAGCCTACCTATAAAATACCACCATCTCAGTTGTGCACAACTGATTGTCAACCAGTGTCTGACAGCAGGGACTAATGTCTCAATGGAGATGTACTTGCTGGACATATACTTTCATGGTCAAAGTTCACTCTCTCTCGGTGTGTGTGTGTGTGTGTGTGTGTGTGTGTGTGTGTGTGTGTGTGTGTGTGTGTGCGCGCGCGCACATGTGAATGAGTGAACTTTGCAACAGGCCTGTCTGTGGTGTTTCAAAGCTCCACCCCTTGCCAGACACATTTCACCTTCAGATCAAACACACAACTTCCAGTGAGGACAGACTGTCTTTCCACAGCTACAGGAGGGAAGACCACTGGAACCTGCTGCTGCTGACTCTGTCAGCTGAATGGACTTTAAGAACCAGGATTCTCAGTGCATATTATTTGCGTATTATACGCGTATTCGTGTATTATTTGCGTATTCACGTATTTTTCGCGTATTTGTGTATTTTTCGCGTATTATACGTGTATTATTCGCGTATTATTATTATTATTATTATATAATATATATATACAGTATATATATATACAGTATATATATATATGATACTAAGTAATCCTGGGTATATTGTTACAATATACCCAGTAATGCTGGGTTGGATTGTTATATTGGTATATGTTTCACTCCTTGACAGCAGCAATGATATTGTTATTGATATTTATTAAATCGTTCGATTTTAATCGTTCGATTTAAAGGTGAAGCAGGGACCGCCTCTGCATACAGAAATTTGGGGTTTTGCATATTGACCGCTTAAAGCATTTACTTTGCAAGGAAGGAAATGTAAGGACAGAAAAGAGAGAAGTTACGTGTCATCTGAGTAATGCCAAACATTGAGTCCATCCCATTGCTAGTGCAGAAAAGGAATAGCCGCAAGCTACAAGCTGCGACATGTTGTGAGCTTGTAGATCTGCTTAAAAATAGAGAAATGGAAGTGCTGCAGGGATCAGTTAGTTACTTAGATGGGTGCTCTTTGGTAATACAGGTAGAACCATATACAAAAAAGGTATAGTTCCTTCAAGTTGTACTGCTTGATTCCAAAGGTGTAAATTGCAGACTTGAAAAGAAATAAGGAATCCAAGGCACTCTGTCTTTGGTGAAAAAAGATTCAAATAATTTATTGATGAGCAAGGCAAATAAATAACAGGACCTACGCGTTTCGACCAAAAGGTCTTCGTCAGGGTCTATCTATCTATCTTGTAGATCTGCTATTTTCACCCCAGCGCAACCAAACATAAAATTACTGACTATACTGGATCTCTTTTCCACTAGTCCCTCCCTAAAATGTTATTTTTTTATTTTTTATTTTCATTTGTTGACAAAATTGTCAGTATATTCAGTCATAGACAGTATTAGTCATCATAGATTAGTTTTTATTTAGTTTTTATTTTGTTTTAGTCAGTGAAAAAAGGTAGTCGACGAAAACATTTAGTCACTGTTTTGGTGGAAAAGTTGCATAGACCCTTCTTATAGTTGTCCACTCCACTCTAACAGAGATGACGTCCTTGAATGGCCATATTACAGGCATGTTAAACTTATAGGCAACATCAATATTGGTATTGCAATGCTGAACCAGCCAAAAAGAGAATAGTGAAGTGAAAATGGAGACCCAATTGGACCAGAGCAACTGGAGCTTGTGACAAGATCCCCTGCTGAGAAGTTAAACACCAAATAATAAATACAAGAGAGATTCTATAAATTCAATACTAATACTAACATATTAGTGTCAACATTATCTCGATTCTAGATTGATGACATATCATCTAGATATCGTCTACGCCGGGTGGAATTCCAAAACTGTTACATTACAGAATTCAAATAGCAAAAGTAGCAGATCTACAAATAGCCGTGTTTCTTTTTTTGCTTTTGTGTGACGCTGTAGTATGATCAAGTAGGGCATTATGAAAAAACACAAAAAGTTGTAATATAAGTTAGAGTTAGAGAGATGATGACATCTTTAGGATGGAAAATGTGTACTGTAGCCTACATATTCCCCAAAATAGGGACATCAGGGTTAATGTGGTTAATTGGCAGCCTTATATCTTCATGATTAAATTGGTCCTCACTAATTCTCATTATAAGATTTTACCACTTTTCTGTCTGTAGATCTGCTATTGTCTGTTAAGTGTCTCAGATGTAGGCTACCAACAATGACATCATCGGTGGGGATTCCAAGGATAAATTATCTTCCTGGTAAGTTTTGTTGAAACATAATCTGTTGCAGAATCAATAAAAAAGTCATACAAATTAATGTTTTACCACTGATGAGGTCATTAGTATAGGCAGGTGTCACTATATCCTCTATACTATAGTGTTACAAATATGCTGTGTCTGTTTTGAATTATGCTACTTGTCTATAGAAACAGTCCACACTCACAATTTGAATTTTCTTTTAATTTTGTTATCTATACCGCAGCAGCAACAGTCTCTGACAAACTGATGAGTAGCGTTTCGGCTACTCATCAGTAGGCCTGAATAGTCGAAATGCGTCCGTTTGTGTGAGTGCAAACTGTTTTTATAGATAGATTATTCAGTGAGTCGGCAGCCCTCTATCCTCTCTGAAACTATTGACCGCAGAGCACGCTCAGCTCGCGGGACTTCTGTATGAATTATGCTACATGTTCATTATCGACCACCTCCACCCGCCCAGGCCGCCCTTTAATTATGAGCTCTGCTGTGTCCCAGTCAAATATGTTGCCTGTTGCCACCCGCTGGCCAGCGTACAAAGCCTTGATAGTGTGAGGACAAAGGACATAGTCCCACATATTGATGTCACTGATCTCTCCCACAAAGCTCTGCTTGGCATCAAACAAATCAACATAGTTGTCAGGATCTTGGCCGATGATAACTCTTCCCCCAGGTTGCACGCTGTGGCCCTTCTTGTAGATCTTACTGGGGCTTTTCTTGCCGTCCATGTAGAATGCAGTTAGACCTGAACTGGAGTTCCAGGTGACACACACATGGGTTTCAAGGGCCCCAAGTTGAGGGAGACGGAAGAAGACACCACCTCTACTATTAGAAGCTAGGAAGAGGCCCAATCTAATACACACACAGGCACACACAGGCGCACGCGCACACACACACACACACACACACACACACACACACACACACACACACACACACACACACACACACACACACACACACACACACACACACACACACACACACACACACACACACACACACACACACACACACACACACACACAGAGAGAGAGAGAGAATTCTATAATTTGTTTGTCACTTCGCTACTCAGTCTGGCTAGCCTCCATAACGTCACCTGTTACATAGCCACGTTACTGATACGTCATCAGCCAGCGCCACTCTTTTCTCACTGCTTCAGATTCAATAGTCCACTTACTCCACTATGTCAGATTCGGTAGTACAAAAATCTGCCGGCTGTACATGTGGAGTGATGATAAGTAGCTCTTGCCTACCTTGGCATATATCCCCCCCATGATAGTGCCCCCCATGATATCTATTTTTCTTATTTTTGTGAAATTTCCTGTTGAAATATTAAAGAAGAGTACCTCAAATTGCCATGAATTGGTGTACTTTAATATATTTTGATGAGAAATATTTTGTTATGGAATGTTACATGGGGTAAAAAATATACCCGGGGTTTAGTGTTCTAGGATTAATGAATAGACTCTTGTAAAGGCTGCCCACAGAAATAGCTGCACTGATGTGAATGGGCCTACAGACACACACGCACGAGGGAGTTGCATGGGCATTCACGCACATCTGAAGGGGACATCAATAAATCGAAAGAAAGAAAGAAAGAAAGAAAGAAAGCTACCTGTCATCCGTTTCACGCCACACATTGAGTTCATCCCAGAATTGTGTTCGGTATGCAAACAGAATGATCGTTCTCTCTCTGCTCAGCTCTGTGGCCATACGTATGCACAGAGTGAAGGCTGTCAGGTTCATTGGCTTCTTAGGGGTCATCTCCACAAAGCTGTCAGATGACGGTTCACTGAATATCAGTGACCTACCTGGACGCCCACATAAACCTGAAAAGAGGTTTTAAATAATGTTTTATGTATTGATGTATTTATTTTACTGCAACAGGTCTCAAAGTGTGTTCCGGGGACCCCCAAGGGTACCGGCTAGAAGTCAGCCCAACGAGACAATGTAGGCTACTGTATAGGAATGATTATTCAATCACTCTCTTTCCTGTAATCCCTCCCCACCTAGTAAAAAGGGGTCCCTGGCATGAAGTTGTTTTAGAACCGGTTTTGAACATACACATACTGTAAGTGATCAAGGTAGATTATTGTCATATAATATGTAATTTTAGCCACACACACTAAATTCAATTAGAAAAGTCGCAATTTTGAAAAATTGCAAAGTGTGGTTGCCGCAGTCGCGTACATAGGCCCCTCCCTAATTTGAAAATGTCTATAACGCTTGAATAGTTTGGTCTTCTGTCCCTGCAAGGGAATTCATGTCTTTATAAACGATTGTAAAACATAGATTGGTTACGTAACCAACAACAGCCAATTAGCTACTACAAACGTTATGCAAAGCTTGGCAATCACAGCGGAAGTTAGGTAGGTTACTCCGGAAAAAGGAAAATAATAAAGTGTGACAATAACTATAGCCTGTTTGCCCTTTGGGCAACCACACTAATTAGGTACAGTAGGTATGAGTATAAAAATCACACCCGTGTGAAGTGAGGGGCGCTCTTATCATCTTACATCAATTACAACATAATGTTTAATTCAACACAAACTTTAATGTCTATGGTGTTTTCTTAAACAAGCATCTATATATATCTGTGTATATATATATTTTTTTTTTGCACACAAATATAAAATTTACCAAAATAATGTCCTGTTCCCACAGCATTATTTGAACACATGCATAAGTGAAAATGTACCTGATGCTTGCAGAGGGTATGCAATGAGGAAAAGAGCTGCCAAAAGCCTGATGTTGTCCACAACTGCCTAGAAAAAAAGGACAAATAAAACCACTCAAGTCCTAAGTCCTATTTTATATATTTCGTCATACAGTTGTCACACAGCGAACATAGTAGATCTAAAGCTTGCAATGTTAACAATGAGCTTGTGAAAATGTATGATGGAGCATTAGCCATAAGACATATCTTTCTGCAACGACAAGAATTGTAGAATTTCTACTGGGAGCTTCAGACAAGTTTTTTTTTAGCATATCCTTCTATAGCGAGTCTTATAATGACATGCCCAAATTCTAAAATAGGGACGCCATCCCACAATGTATGATCCTGGACAATGCTCCACACATTCTACACTCTCCATGTGATGTTTCAATGCCCACATTTGTGAAAAATAATGATGTCATACATACCATCGTGATCCTTCTGTTGATTAAAGGCCAACATGCTGGGGTTTTATAAGTCGTTTTCAAACTCCTCCCATTTCATAACCAGCTGGCCTTGTGGTTAGAGTGTCCGCCTTGTTGGTGTAGAGAAATAATGATTACAGGGACAATTCTTTTTTTTGTAAGTAAAATGTAATGGTGAAAGATGGTTTGCACGAGGTTTGTGCATATTTCCCATCGTATCGTTATTCCAAGAAAAAGAAAGGGAAGAACGGGGGTGGGGGTGGGGGGGAGGGCAGCGAGATCAATAGGACAGTGGTTCCCAAACCTTTTCATGTCAAGGACCCCCAAATTGACACTAATTATCCTGCGGACCCCCATTTGAAAAGATATGCCAGGGTCCCCCATAAGAGAAGATTTGTATGGCTCTAGCAGTGATTTTCAACCCGTTTCATTTCAAGGACCCCCAGTTTGACATGTATTAGTCTACGGACCCCCATTTAATGGCATGTCTATCTCTGGGACCCTAGAAGAAAAAAGTCCTTATGCACACCTACAGTACAGTGGACAGGTGCATCGGATAACTGGAACTGGAGAAGTAGAGAAAAAAGGGATCCCGCACACTGTCTTCACTTGCAGAATTAGATTTAAATCTAATTAGATTTAAATTCTGCAAGTGTGCGGGATCTCTGGGACCACCAATTTATATTGTAAAATCAATTTAACTCTGAGAGTGTACAAATGGAACCAAATAGACCTGTTAGGGTCCATTTGTACACTCTTAGAGTTACAGACCCAGGTCCATTTGGTTCCAAACTATCATTTAGCTGGGGACCCCCTAGAACTCCCTCAAGGACCCCTGGGGGTCCCCGAACCCCACTTTGGGAACCACTGGTATAGGCAATCTAGGGTTTAACCTCAAACAAATTGCAACACAAACTCTTTCAACTTTTTTTGTTTCATAAATATGTCACTAATAACATATCAAAAGTCCTAAGAAATCCAAGTAGGGGAACATATTGAAAAATGACAAAATAGGTTTTCCCTAGCTCTGATCCATAGCTCTAATGCCGTTGCATTTAGAGCTATGTTACCAATGACTTCCGGGGCTCGCATAATGCAGACCAGCCTCTCGTCTTTAGCGTAAATAAAAAGAAGGTTTTTGCTACTCACCAATACAAAGGCGGGTTTAGAAAGCCTACTTTCCTTAGTGGAAGCACTCTGAGCCCCCCACCACACGTATAAAAGGTACTTTTTGGCCAGAAAGGAAAAATATTCTCTATGAGGGTTTTCTCTTGGCAATATCGGTAGAGGGCGGAGTGGAGTAACTAAAAGTTACTCGACGACGCTGGCGATGGAGTCGTCGTTAGTTGTGGACCAATGTGGACCATTGCACCTCCCAGAAATGTAGGTTATACGTACCCCCCCCCCCCCCATACCCCACTGCCTAGAAGCCCCCCCCCCCAATGCCAATAAAGCATATGGATTTTTTTATTAGTAATTATTGTGCGATAGTTTGTCTTCTTATTTAATTTATTTACAAATGTTATCACTTTTGGGTCACTGTGAACTGTATATCAATAAAAGCATTCAAAATTGTACTTGTTTGCTGAACCCCTGGCCCTGAACCCATTGTTTGAACAAACGACCGCTGTCGTTAATTCAATTCCTATAAATCCATGTCTCCCTGCCTGCCCTGCAACCATCTCCCCCTTCCAGGTGAGAAGCCCCATGTGCTCCAGGTGTGTGGCAAGGCCTTCAGCCAGAGCTCCAACCTCATCACCCACAGCCGCAAGCACAGCATCTACTGGCTGTTCAGCTGCCCTCGCTACCCGCACTCTTTCCAGCACAATGTGGACCTGCAGCACCACCTAGAGGCTCAGTGTAGCTTATGGCAGCACTGTGTACACAGAGCTGAAAGCTGCCTAGCTGGAAAATATAATTCAACTTTTTTTAACTGCAAAGGGTCTCAAACTTTATTGTCTCCACCAGGCCGAAGGCATGGGGAGAGATGTTTTTCACTCCGTCCGTGTGTGTGTGTCCATGTGTGTGCATGTGTGTCCGTCCGTCCGTCTGTGTACAGCTAATCTCCGGCACCGTTAACGTGGTCGATGCCAAATTTTGCACACACTCCCTAGATGCCAACGATGAAACTCTGCCCCAAAGTTTCCAGAACGGCCTGTTGTAGCGCCACCAGGAGGACGACTTTTAAAACATGTTTTTTTATATTACTCCTGCATATTTTGTCCAAAAATCGTTACAGTATCTCTATAGTCTATAGTCATGTGCTCAAGACAGATCTGTCCGATATTTCATGTTCGATCCTGATTGGCTAACATTGGCTTTCAAAGTTTACAGGATTGGCCCGTTTTGAACAAAAAGCCTCAAATCATGAACACAGCGTGCAATTTACGTGAAATCCTTCACAGACGTTCCTACTAGACTGAGGAATATGGCACCCTTTTCACATTGGCTTATTATAGCGCCACCAGGAGGCCACAACCTGACCTGTCCTGGTGGAGATCTATGCCCCGAGGGGCACTTTTTCTAGTTACTTATTTCAACGACCCATATAACGACAAAATGGGCATTGTCATGATTTGTCACAACAAGAGTTGGCTTTGTCCGAGGCTTAAATGTCTTTAAATAAATACTTTTTGAAACGTCTATGGGAAAAAAATTATGGGGTATTCTCTTCCGGGTCTGTCGTCGTCATGAAAGGGGGCGGGACTGTATTCTTATGTATTTCCAATTTCCAATACTTTTACTTACATACATGAATAATTTGTATAACCATTTACACATAAGATACCATTCTGCAGTACTTTTACATATGGTACTTTTACTCAAGTATTTTTTTATTACCGCACTTTTAGGGGCGACTCACACGGTCGCAACAGATTGATGTATGCTTGTTGTATGAGATGTATAGCTGATGCAAGCTCGCAATGCATTTCCAATGGGAGTCACATGGTTTGACACAACATTTGTGTTGTATGAGGGGGAGGGGGGCAGTCGAAACACAGCCGAAAGCCATACAACAGCTTGTAGTCCAAAATGTTGTATCAAACCATGTGACTTCCATTGGAAATGCATTGGGGCGGCCATGACACTTACATCTTGCTTACATCTAGCATGCATCAATGTTGTATGCTAGATCGAAAGGTGTGAGTGAGGCCTTACTTGTAAGGCCTCACTCAGACCTTTACTGCATTGCTGTATGCTTGTTGGATGAATGTTGTGTAGTGTCATGGCCGCCCCAATGCATTGCCAATGGAAGTCACATGGTTTGTAGTCCACATTTTGGATTACAAGCTGTTGTATGGCTTTCGCACAGCAATGCAGTGCATTAAAGGTGTGAGCTCAGCCTAACAGTGTTTCTACATTGCAGTATTGATACTTTTATGTACACAATTTGAGTACTTTTTTCCACCACTGGTAAGTCATAAGACTCATAACCCTAGCTTTGGTTTATTCATGATTTGTGAAAGAAGAAAAGTGATACAGGCCAAAGGAAATCGTAATAACTCTTTGCTCGTTTAATGTGGTCTTCAGTTAGCAGACACATACTGTACAGATAACAGTTACCACACAGATCTTTATTTATTTTTTATAACAAGCCCAGCAGATGTTCACAGTTATGACATAAATACTCCATAAGTCATTTCTACATTGGTAAATAAGTTCCTTGTATCTAGATGACAAAGATCTGGTTTTGGTCTCAGTCACAACTCACGAGCAAGACAGAGTTCCGATCATCTATATGATCTATAAGCAGTGGTGGAAAGTAACTAAGTACATTTAATTAAGTACTGTACTTACAATACTGATCTACAAGCTCACAATGCGTCAGGATGCATTGCGAGCTTGTAGATCTGTTATTTTCAAAATATTTGTAGACATTTTAAAACGATTTTACGAACGAAATGATTCTCATTTTGTTCCATGAAAATATGTATTGTCTTTAGTCTGCAGTTGCTGAACATTACTACATTCAAGCTACTGGGACGTAAGTCGGGACTTGATCACCCCGGCTGGGTCGCCTGAGTGAGGGGTATGATGTTCGAGAGACCCGAAACCCTGATGACCTTGGGATACATACGTCCCAGGTGCATCCATGCAATGTTTTTTGTTATAGTTATTCTATTTATAGTGACTCATAGGAATAGACTATGTGACAACCAGGTATAGTCTGCATGGTGACCACCGGAGAGACGGGTGACAGCCGGAATGTAGACGGCACCCGGGTGAGCAGTATGGGTTAGCCTGTGTCCTCCGTGAGGAGGAAGCCCAACAAACCCTCGGTGAGGCCTTTAGGAGCATAGATATATATAAACTCTAGATAGCTCACCCGCGCTGTTGGCCAATGGAGAGCAACGTCGTTACGTGGCGGCCATCTTACCTCGGGCCACATAACATTGTGTCTATGGGGCATGTACTCTTAAATGACCATAACTTGCTCAATTTTCAAACGATTTTCAAACGGTTTGGTTTGTTCTAAGTGTCAGAGACGTCCGCATACTTATATGCTTTTATACGACGTTCATATAAAAAATAAATTAAGCAGATAAGCGTCCTGAATCATAGCCACGTTGACAACGTTTGGAATAAACCAACCCGTTTGTAAATCCGTCAAGATTTGAGCGAGTTATGACTGTTTCTGTTTGAGCTGCCATTGAACATACTGTACTGTAGCCCCGAAGTAAGATGGCTGCCGGGTGAACAACGTCAGAAACTCCGCCTTGAGCCATCTAGAGTTTATATATATCTATGTTTAGGAGGGCCATTCAAGCCACAAGTGGAGCCTGCAGCACCACCTTCTTGCTCGGGTGGAGTCTGCGGAACCATTGCGGCTTAGGAATCCACCATTCCTGAATGAAGTGTCTGGTGCTGGGACTCTGGTGCAATGCACAGGTCCTGGGCCTGGTGAGAGCAGGAGTGGACCTGGTGAGATGTAGGAGGGACCCGGATAGGAGTCAACCCACAGAGCCTAGTCCTTCCATGCGCCAGAAGCGTACCTCCCAGCCCTGGCAGAGTAGTTCTGGAGTAGTTCCAACAGATTGTGTGGCCTTGGTCTTTCCCTAATGGGACTGATCGGTAGCTACTGGGACGTAAGTTGGGACTTGATCACCCCGGCTGGGTCGCCTGAGTGAGGGGTATGATGTTCGAGAGACCCAAAACCCAGATGACCTTGGGATACATCACTGAGTATACGTCCCAGGTGCATCCATGCAATGTTTTTTGTTATAAAATGTGGCACCTGGAGCCAACTACTGTGGCTTTAACAGACAACATCAAAATGCTTGACTGAAACCTCTCTTGTAGCAAAAACATAAGAGTAACTAAAATGAATTGGACAGCCAACTAGTACTAGGCCTACTCGATTCTTGCTAAAAAAATTATAAATTAGATCGCATAGGTGTCTGAATCTAGATCTCGAATCTTTTTACGATTCATTGTGCAGCACTACTTTTACTGTTGAGTGAGAAACATTAAGCTAATCATCTGGGACCCACCAAAATAATTTGGGGGTCGAGCTTGGGAACCACTGATCTATGAATGCAGACAACAGTCGCCCAAATAGACAGCTGCTAATTACCAAAGAACTTCCTTAAACAATGCAATTATTATTATTATTTCCCCCAATGTTCACGTTGTGAGATAAAGCTGGGCTACTGTAGGCAGTATAGGCACCGCAAGACGCTGGTCCATGTTATTTAACACTCTCTATAGAGCGTCACAGTCCCGCCCCCTACCAGGGCCCAGGAAATGATTCTCCGTTCATTTTCCTCATAGACATTTCAAAAAGTATTTATTTAAAGACGTTTACGCCGCAGACAAAGCCAACTCTTGTCGTGACAAATCATGACAACAAACACAATTTTTTGGGCCGAACAAATAATTAGAAAGAAGAAGAAAACGGCAGGTTACAACACTTTTTTTGTTGTTTTTCTTCTTTGTAATTATTTGTTTGGTCCAAAATATTGTGTTTGTTGTCATGAGTTGTCACGACTCGAGTTGGCTTTGTCCGCGGCGTAACCGTCGTTAAATAAATACCTTTTGAAATGTCTATGGGAAAAATGCATTGGGAATCATTTCCTGGGCCTGGCGTCGTCATTAAAGGGGGTAGGACTGCGACGCTCTATAGCAGGGGTTCTCAAACCTTTTCAAAAGATACATTTGGTGTCTCCCCAAAAGGCGCAAGCTTACAAAAATACATTATGAATTAAGCACTTGAGCCCCATTTCAAAGATAGTGAAAATAGCAGATCACAAAGCATCGCAACGCGTCTGATTTATTTTTCTGTAGATATCTTCTTTGAAGAAAACAAATATATATTTTGTATCTTTTTTTTAAGTTAGGAAAGTAAAAAATAAATAAAATAAAAATATTATGAGATATTTACTCAGACTCATTTTTTGTCACAGACCCTATGCTTGGGACACCCTGCTTCTACATAGTTAAATGAATGTCATGTGTGTGCATTCATCGTGTGTACATGTAAATGTACACACAGTAGGGCCTTCACCAACTAGTCGACTAGTATAACCACTAGTCGACCTTGTTGGTACTAGTTGAATAGTTGCAACTCCTTGCAATTATAGTCGGAACTCCTTGTAACTAAACAGTTTTGAGGTCAACCACACCAATGCAACTCCTTGCAATCATTGGTGTGGTTTGGGCTTACAAGATATCAAGCTACTCTCAACTAGATTATAGTTGGCATTAGCTTGATATCTTGCTAAACAAATCTAAAATAAGATACACAATAGGTAAACGACTAGTCGACTACCAATGGGTCAAATTAGTCAACTAAAATCACTAGTCGTAACACGCAGTCTCAGTCTCAAGCTCTAGCTTCGGTGTCGGGTACGCCTACAAAAGTCACGTGCACAGCATGTGCATAAACACCTTTGGCGCGCGTTTGCGCACAGCCGCGCACACGCACACACACACACACACACACACACACACACACACACACACACACACACACACACACACACACACACACACACACACGCAACAATCATTTCTTTTTGCCTTTGCCTTCTGTCTCGGATTTGCAGGAGGAAATCCTGAGGAGAGAGAGAGAGAAGGGAGGGGGAGTATTTCAGTAAACCCCAAAATGATGTATCCTACATACTATATATATATATATATATATATATATATATATTAGGCATGTAACAATATATATCGTATATAGATATATATCGATATTAATCCCGACGATATGAATCGATTTAATACAATTTACGATTTTCTAAAAAAATAAATGTTTTTTTTCTTTTTTTAGGGGGGCTAGTGAATGATGGTGTGTGTGTGATATGAAATGTGAGCTTTAATCATGTTCAAGTGCTTTTGGAGAGAAATGAGACACTTTCAGTAGTAGAGCACTGTAGAGGGGAGCTGTGTGTGTCTGTGCCCAGGTGATGGTCGTTGATGCTCATTAATATATCAAGGAAGGCAATTGTGTTTCTGCACTGTCAAATAGATCTGTACTAAGATGCCATCAAAGAAAGCTTTTTTACATGTTAACTCGAGCTAGGTTCTAAACAAGAAATGTTTACAGTTGTTGCACAGAAATTAAGTAATTTTACAGAAATGAGACAGGCAGTCACTTTCAGTAGTAAAGTTCTGTAGACAAAGGGGAGCTGTGTGTCTGTGCCCAGGTGATGGTCGTTGATGCTCATTAATACATCAAGGAAGGCAATTATGTTTCTGCACTGTCAAAAGTAATGGGGGGATTAGTTATATAAAATTTAAAAAACATCTTTTTTCTGGAAAATATGTTTTGTTTCAAATATCGTGAAAAATCGTATCGTGAACCTCATATCGTGATACGAATCGTATCGTGATTTAAGTGAATCGTTACATGCCTAATATATATTATATATATCATTATTATTATTATTATTAGTGTTTGCTTGTTTGTTTGATTGTTGTAAGCCATTTTTTTCCACCCAGTGTCAATTGTCTAATGTAATCCTGGGCACTACACTCCCTCTGCCAACCTGGGAAGAGCAACAGACTGACCTCATGTTCATTCAATGCATGCCTTTATCTTCACTGTTGGGTGAAAACCTTGTATGTCCAATACTGTGCACCACGCACTGCGTATGGCACCACATTCTCCAGGGGGCATCAAAATAACCCAAGTCAATCACCATATAGGCCAGTGGTTCCCAAACTTTTTAAAGCCAAGGACCCCCAAATTCATATGCATTTGGCCACAGACCCCCATCTGAAAAGAGTTTGTGCCAGGGACCCCCAAAAGAGAAGATTTATGTATACATAGCCTCGGAAACCGCAGCCAAACAGGAAAAGTGGCATAGGAGTGGAAGTGAATCTTGTATTTCGCTAAACCAATACAGTTCTCCGCTGCGTTCTACTGGGGAGGGGAGGGAAGGAGAGGGGAGGGGGGAGGGAAGGCGGGCTTATGGGTTGGTGAACCAATAGGAAGTTGGTGTCGGTTTCCAGTGCTAGTTTTGTCCGCCTTCTATGCCCAGAAAAGCATAGGGATCTTTCAGGCTAATGTATAAAAAAAATGAATCTAAATTATACAAACATTTCCGATATCTCATCATATCAGATGTGCAAGCTTGCCGTGCGGCACATGCAGGCTTTTACGTCTGCTATTTTTTAATAGCCAACTTATGAATGGATCAAGTGGTTAAACTATTGTAGTGCTATATTAACTATATTTGCTGGGGACCCCCTGGGAGCCCCTCAAAAACCACTGCCATGGGCTTTCATCAATAAGTTGATAATCATCGAGGAGTTATTTAAAGTTAAGAAGAAGAAGTAGTTACAGTATAAACTTATAAGAAGCACCACAGACCAGACAAAAACACCCTGCTTGAAATGTGAATTATGGTGTGTCATGTGCGTCGGCTCGGCGTGAATTGAACGCCCCCCCCCCCCCCCCCCCGCTGGGGGAAAACTTGTTTCAAATACAGATTTCAAAGTCTTTGCTGAGACGGAAATTGGGAAACACCTAATTTGTCTCAAGATATTTTCAGATCTATTTAGAGTATTTTGAGTGTAAAGTCAACAGAATGAGTCACCTCTACATAGACGTGTACTCCATCAATGCAGGGGGGATCCAGTTGCCATGGCTACCCTGACTCTGCTCCGCACCGTCCAGCACGCTCAATTTTCTGATTGGTGGAGGCCGTCTCCCTTTATTCAATCACAACACATCAAATGACCCCATTGATGCAAACAACAATGACACAAAATGTTTAGACATAAACGAAATCAAATGAATCTTCATCCCCCAAAAATGACTTCATTTCTATCAATGACACACCCCATGAAGCCTTGAATTCATAGAGATTTGTATTAATTTGATGACCGGCGGAGTCTCCTTTTGACCGTCGATGACCCGGTCAATTATTGGCTTAGGAGTGCGACAAACACAAATAAATCTATTTTAACACTTTGTTTGTTTTTCCATAACTAGAGCGGTGCCCATGGGGCCTCTACAGCGATACCCGTTGGGCACTGGCCGGCCTACTTGGAACGATGCAAGTTGGAAATGCATGCCCCAATTTGAAGTCGGAGGGGCGAATGGTTCTCGAGTTGTGTGGATTACACACAGACAGACAGACAGACAGACAGACAGACGTACAGAGACTTGCATTTATAGATAGATAACACAGAGGCCCCCTTTTCCACCGGGTTGAACCAGTTTGGTTCTTCTTCCCCCGCCTAATATTGAACCAGTTCAGAGTGTTTCCACTGAGAATGAATAAAAGTTGGTTCGGAACTGGAACCAAAAAATTACCGCCGGTTCTGTGAAAGCACCAAGGTTCCAAGAATCTAGAACGGAAACAGTTCTACAACCAAAGCTATTTTGGTGGAAAAGATTTCAGAGAGGGAGTCATTACCTGTATGAGTGTAGATGAACCACAGCGCCCCCATCAGGCTGATGCCCAGAGCAAAAGCAGCAAACACAATCCCCATCACTGGACCAGTATCCACCACCCAGTCTACAATACACAGAGTACATATACTAAAGTATAAATACTTCACTGGACCAGTATCCACCACCCAGTCTACAATACACAGAGTACATATACTAAAGTATACATTCTTCACTGGACCAGTATCCACCATCCAGTCTACAATACACAGAGTACATATACTAAAGTATAAATACTTCACTGGACCAGCATCCACCACCCAGTCTACAATACAAAGAGTACAAATACTAAAGTATAAATACTTCACTGGACCAGTTGCCACACATTGAATGCTGCCCTCAGAACACATTCCAAGGCATATACAGTAAATTTACTTTTGAAAAAGTGTTGAAAATGTTCAACACAAAACCTTCTCTTCTGGGGGGGGGGGGGACATTTTCAGATGGGGGTCCGCAGGGTCCTGCTTTATAGAAGGCATTCATAGAATCGGCCTCAGGTCTTAATGGGATGAACACAAATAACCAATGAGCTCAATGTGACCACTCCTTACAGTTGTGTTCTGGGCTGGGATTGGCCAGCTGGGACACGGTGGGTGTCTTGGCCCTCTGGCCAGCAGGGGGCGGTGGTGGTCTGCTGGGCTGGGTCACCACCATGGGCCTTGACAGATCCCTGCTCTCACACTGGAAAATACAACATTACATTTGGGTGGATTTGCCATCTATGAAGGTTTAATGACAAATAGAGCCCCATGCCCCTCGCAAAAATGTGGGCATAATTTGTGAGAGCACCATATTATCCAAAATAGACAGGACAAAAAACTAAAATAAAAATAGCGCTTAACCCAAAAACTAAAAAAAAATTATATATATATATCACATTTCCACATTAGCCCTATAGCGTCTCTACTTTAATTGGGCACATTTTCAAAATATTTATTATTATTTATTTTTTCCCAAAATGTTTAAATCTTTTAAAGATATTTTCGAAAATAGCAAAATAGCAAGAAATCTACCAGCTCAAAGCTTGTAGATAGTCTATGTGTGTGTGCATGTGTGCGGCGAGCGAAAAGTTAAAAGTTAAAAGTTTCTCATTCAGGAAGCGGTGTGTGTGTGTGTGGAGCTGCGTTACCTGCTGCGTGGAGGAGCCAGGGGCTCCCAGAGGAGGTAGGCGTAGGTCACATGTGCCCCTGTCCCCCCTAGCTGCCTCCCCAGAAGCACACAGACGCACACTGCAGTGCAGGAACTGCACAGAGTCGTTGAAAGCGGGACGCAGGACAAAGCTGAACCGCAGCGAAAGAGTCCCCTTCTCTTCCTCGGCTGGCACCTTCCTCCCTTGATTCCGTCCGTTGTCCCTTGCTGTCGTGCCGACAGGGGCGTCTTTTGCCTGGCGTGCCCGAGCCCGGGCCCGGCGTTGGAGCCGGGAGCTGCTGGGGGCATCCTCATTGCCAGAGTCTTTCTCCCTGCTGTCTCCTGCCTCCATGTCCTCCTCCTCTGGTTCAGCATCGTCCGATTCTTCCTCCTCCTCCTCGTTTCTGCTGAGGACGACGGAAGAAGTACTCAGACTATTAAGTTATACTAGAAGCGCAATGTAATCATGCTGTTATACTAATATGCTGTATTCGAAATATCACGTGGGTAAAATTACAGAAGTGTTGGCATCAAATTAAAGTTACATAGTGCAGCTTTAATTACGATTTTGAGGTAATTTAACTTTACTTGAGTAAGTTAAATATTAGCAGGAGTAAATGTACTAGTTACCTTCCAGCACTGCTGAGGACGAGCGAGGGGTCCGAGGAGCAGCCGTCCTTCACCAGGGTCCAGAAAGGAGACTTCCGGGGGTGTGAAAACGGTGACACGACACATGACGTCACCTCGACACCCTTGCTAACGGGCCTGTTGACCGACACCTGTAGACAAGAATAACAAAGGTAGGTATTCTTTTCTTCCCACATCTATTTATTTATTTATTTTATGGTTAACTATCGTCGCTGTCGGGTGGAAACTGAGCTTGTGTCTCGAGCTTGTGGATCTACTTTTGTGTGATGCTGTAGTCAGTGTGATCAAGTATGGCGTTAATCATATAACGTTACAATTTACAATTTAGGCATTTAGCAGACGCTCTTAATCCAGAGCGATTTACATTAAGCAATAACAAAAAGCATGGCATACATCACATACTGATTGCCTCGTCACTCAAGGGTCCTTCTGGCCGATCCACACGGTCACGACTCTTTTCTGTTCTGGCCCCACAGTGGTGGAATGAACTCCCCACTGATGTTAGGACAGCAGAGTCACTGCCCATATTTCGCCGCAGGTTGAAAACCCACCTCTTCAGGAAACACTACCCTTCCTCTCTGCCTGACCTACTTGTTGTTAACTAGTTGTACGAACGCTTGTTTTCTATTGTTGTATTGTTTATTGGATCTTGTTTAGTCGATACACTTAATTGTTTTAGCTCATGCTCATTTGATTTAGCTATTTTGTCTCATCTGGTTAAGGAAATAGGTAGCTGATATATTGCACTTTTACCTTAGCGCTAGGTATACTCTTGGTTGCTTGTTTTTGCAGAAAATGCACTAAAAACTTCTGGTGATTAGTAGTTTTTGTTCCCTACCTATGTTGAATACACTTATTGTAAGTCGCTTTGGATAAAAGCGTCTGCTAAATGACTGTAATGTAATGTAATATATAAAAAGTAGTTATCATGAATCATGCGTAAACTAAGAATGTAACAGTGGAGTATCTATGTAAGCTATACATACTATACTATATAATATATTATACAAAGTTCTAAAGGAATGACTGGGTTGTCATTTATGATGAATTCCTGTTCTGTTCTTTGACTATAGAAGTGTCTATCCAAATCATGTGCCACTGACTTGTAGCAATGTATTGCTATTTTTGCAATTAATGGATTTATTAATTTAACGGATTTGGTCCGCGGACCACCAGTTGAATATCATTGCCCTAAAGCAACCAGGATGCAAATATGTGGTTCTATTGTTAATCAGCAACCTTTTATATCGGGCCATTATAGGCTGAAATAGCAAAATGTGGACTTTTCTGATGAATATTCTCATGTAATACTGGTCCTACTCTAGAACAAAACTTGACCTTGTTTTTCCAAAACCTCCGGCCTCTCTGGCTGCAGCCTAAATCAAGAAGGCAATTACATTGGTTTCTCTTCATTTATACATGTATTTATTTGAAGTGCCCTTCTTACCTGAAGCAGTATTTGGCCCAGTCTACCTCATTATATCCACTTAGACATCTACAATACCCTTTCTTTAAAGTACCAAACATCTTCAACGAGGTTGGATGGAGGTCTTTCTGTTATAAAGCCCCATTTGATTGGAATAATCATCATTTACATCTTGACTCACCTTGTTTATGCTTTTGTCGATGTATTTGCACATTCATTCCTCTGTTGCTTAACAGCTGACGATGTGGTGGTTGGTGGGGTGTGTGGGAGAGGCTGAGCAAGCTGTCTGTGTATTTATGTATGTACGTATATGTATATTGTCTGTATCTGTGTACTGTACGTTATATGTATATTGTCTGTATCTGCGTACTGTACGTTTTATGTATCTTGTCCGTGTGTTACGGGTCCCCCTCGAAAATGAGATGCTGCATCTCAACGGGGCTATCCCTTCAATAAAAATCTGAAAATCTGAAATCTCTTCATAAAATCGAGTCAGAAGTTTTTCATTTGCAAATAAAAATATATAAGTCCCTACCTTCCCTGAAAAGGGAAGTTCCAAGTTAATCCTGCTCCATTGTCCACCTACTGGTTTTACAATTACATCATATTTGCACAGATTGTCTACAGGTAGGACTAGGACCCCAACACCCAAAACAACCAGAAAGATATATACAAATTTGCTGTATTGTGAATCAGCAGGCTTTTGTAGGGCTTGTTCAAAATTATATTATAAAGTTTATTACTAATCCTGATATATTATTATTATTATTATCTAACCCTAACCGAATGTGAAGCCACGTTGTCAGACCAATGTGCCGTTGGAATTATGAGCGGATCCCCTTTTCTCTATGACTCAAAACAGATGGAATGGCAAAATATTGTTCTATAAGTCTTAGCCAGTAGCTAGACTTAAAATGCAGTAAGACGCATGCACAGCCACGCACGCACAGCCGTGCACACACACACACACACACACACACACACACACACACACACACACACACACACACACACACACACACACACACACACACACACACACACACACACACACACACACACACACACACACACACACACACACACACACACACACACACACACACCTCTACATAGACACGGCGATTAGCAGTGATGACACAGGGGCCAGTGGGTCTGTGCTCGTAGTCTTCGGTGACGAACAGCTTCAGGGACAGCAGCGGGGGACCAGGTCTGTGTCGGGGGGGCGGTTGTGGGAGTAGGGGTCCCGGTCCTGGACCCTGGCCCAACCGTGGGCCCTGCGGCGCTGGCCACGGACGGGCGGGTGGGAGCGGGACGGATGCCAAGCAGCTGAACTGTACGAGCAGAGAGAAGAGGCACTTTGAGGTACTTTTACTTTACTCGAGTATTTCCCACTTCCAATGCTTTTACTTTTACTCCACTACATCTCAGAGGCAAATCTTGTACTTTTACTCCATTACAATTATTTGAAAACTTTTATATTATTATTACAAAACATGCATTACCCACTTCAGCCCTATACATATTTCGGCCATCATGTGAAAACAGCCGATCTATAAACCCCAAAATATTTGTATACATTTGAAAACTTGAAATGAGACATTCTGCAAGTACATTTTGATGCCACTACTTTTGTACATTTTGAATTCCGGACTTTTACCATTGATACTTTTACTTAATAAAACATTTGAGTAGGCTACTTGTTCCACCACTGAAAACATGGCACTTATAGGGAGAAGATTGAACCACTTGCACCCTATCTGTTGACAGGAGTCCCCCAGGGACTCACCAGCTCAGTGGCCTTTTGGTTAGAGCATTGATTCTCAAAGTGGGGTCCTGAGGGTTTCAGGGCATATTATTACAGCTATAAAAGCTTTCAGAAATAGCCAAATTAGTGGCTCTATAAGGTAACAAGTCACAATGTGTTGCGCTGCGACATGATGTGAGCATGAAGATAGGCTAATTGCGTAATGTACAGACACACCTGGACGCGCACACACACACACACACACACACACACACACACACACACACACACACACACACACACACACACACACACACAGCTCTCACGTGTATGGCCAGGGGTCCTGCCTTCCTCTCTGTCTGGTTGTGTGTGAGAATATTCCGAGGTTGTTCTCTCCATAACAAAACCTAGGGCAGAAAGAGAGAGAGACAGAGAGAGAAAGAGAATGAGAGAGATCATTTACAGTTTAGACATTTACTGTAGCAGACACTCTCTCCAGAGTGACTTACAGGTGTGAGATCAGAGTGGTGGACAAACAACCAGGTAAATAGTCACATGAGAACAATTAAGTGCCTCAAAGAAACTAGGATACCAAGTAAACAATGAGCCCAGCATCTCTAAACCACTGCTTTGCAAAGAGTTTCAGGAGGACTGCAGCAAATTGAGGAACAGCTTAACCGTTTGGCCGTCAGGATTAATTAATAATTCGCTGCGACCCAGATGTTACTTTTGTTACTTACACTGTGTGGTGTCAGATCCATATCTGGACTCCCGCTTGGCGATCAGCAAGGGTTACCGCGACGATTACAGCGTTGGCTATGGGCCGTAAAATAAACCTTGTTTTGACCAGAAATGCCATCTGGGATGGCACGCTCCATTGCTGTTGACAACATCACCTAGCAACCCAGTGCTAATGTAAGTAGCATTATGACTTGATCTATCATAACCACTATAAAAGACCAATTGCCGTGATACTAATTTTAATTGCCGTAGATCTACGTTATTGGCGGCTAAGACTTTGCACAATCTTGACAGATCTTCTCTTATGGGGTCCCCTGGCACAAAATGAGAGATTTGTGCTTGTGACCTATAGTTTATTTGATCCATTTGTAACTCTGAGAGGGTGGAAACATAACCACATTTGCACCCCCTTAGAGTGCACTTCTAATAGGTGTTATAGCAGTGTGTGTTACACTGTTATAACAGACAGACAGACAGACAGACAGACAGACAGACAGACAGACAGACAGACAGACAGACAGACAGACAGACAGACAGACAGACAGACAGACAGACAGACAGACAGACAGACAGACAGACAGACAGACAGACAGACCACGGTGTTGCTTTTAGTCATGACAGATACCTCTATAAATATATTCAGTCAGCATCATGCGTCACTACATACACGTAATGTAATCAGCCACAGGCAGCATGGAACTAAACAGAAAGGTCTCCACTCCACTGGCTCAGCAACACAGCCCCTGTGAACCAAGGTCCTTAGTACACCAGAGTTAAGTAATATGAAATAACAAAAAAATAGATTTGGGGGAAAAAAATAAAAATATAATAAACATTAGTAAACTGAAATAAAAAAGAGTGATACATAAATTATGCGTTTCAGGCCCGCATTGGACGCCAGAAGGGCTGGGCAGTCATGGGGCCGCGGCTGAGCCAAAACAAAGATCTTAAGTTGTAATACAAAAAGACAGTGGTGACTTTCGGCCGGTGAAGACCACAAATGCCAGGGCAGATTTTCTGTGCCAGTCAGTGCCTGATGCGTTTACAAAACGAACTAAAATCATGGAGAAAATGTCTTCAGTTTTGTCCTGGTCTTAGCACTTATTTCAGTGAAATCAGTTATGCTGAATATGTTTTATTTTTCAATTCCCCATATTACATTAAAAACTAAAACACTAAATAAATAAACTAAAACCAAAAACTCACTTCAAACAGACATTTTAAACATTTATTTTACTCAAAAAATAAATTCAAAACTACAATAGGATTGATGTCAAACACACACACACACACACACACACACACACACACACACACACACACACACACACACACACACACACACACACACACACACACACACACACACACACACACACACACACACACACACACACACACACACACACACACACACACACACACACACACACACACACACACACACGTGCGTGCCAATGCTGTGTGATGCTGTTGTGTTCAGTGCAGTGTTCTGGGCACAGTGACCCACAACCTCCAGGTGTTACAGTGGTATTATTATGGGATGGAAGGCCTCCACTTAGCACACATGCACTCAGATGTGCTCAGACAGGCAGACAGTGTGATTACATGCAGGAACCATTTGCCTTGCCTTCCACTTCCCTCTGTTTAGCTCTCCTCACTGAGGCTTGTGCTTGACTTTCGTCTGATTCATAACTTGGTCTGCATGCCACGTCTCGTAACACAGACAACAGATGATCTACAAGCTCACAGTAGGGGTCTTATTATCAACGATTCAAAATAGATTATATATAAAATAAAATGGTAAATTGTGCAATTATATAGTGCTTTTAAGACACGTAGGAACATCGATGTGAGCCTGTGGAATGATGCCGGCGGGAAACTAAATCAGGTTTTTTCTGTAAGCACACCTGTTACCACTTGTTATAGTCATGCTTCATGTGTATGTGACAAGGCCTCTTCTATGTTTGGTCCTAAAAGGTGTGTGGGTGGTCTGATTCACATTATGAGAAATGTTCTTTCATGCTGAAACTTTTCTTAAGTTTGATTTTATTACCCTGTCAGCAGCACTGCGTGTAGTGGCAGGGTCATTGAATCTAGTGGTTCTCAAACTTTTAAATGTCAAGGACCCTCCCTTAACCCCGACAGTATAGACAAATTCAGAAACGGGTCTCATGGTCGCAGCTTACGTATTTCCTGTAGGCGGAGCCGACATATATGCGGTGTAAACCCGTACCTCTTCTACTACAGTGAATGGAAAAGTGACTGATGTTAGACTGCTCAAACGTTACTCTTTTTCCTGCTTTTTACTAACACTAACTTTATAAAGATGCCCAGAACAGCGATGAACCTGTGTAGTTTATGGCTGCTCCAACAGTGGTGGCAACAATCAACTTTGGAGAGAAACGGAATGTCAAATACACCGCACCGTGGTGTCTGAGACCAGAGCTGGCTGAGAGGAAACAGTGAAAGGTCCTGAAAGATACATAATGTCAACGGCATAGATATGGCCTGGCCATGTGTCATTTTGTTTACATATTTATAACAAAGTCCTGTCACAGGACTCCTGTTTGAAGGCTAACCGGACCAGAATCAAAATGCAACTACTTAAACATTTGGTCCTTGATCCGGACCTTCTAAGCAAACTTTGGGTGTGAAAGCGCCATTATGTATCTTTCAGGACCTTTCACTGCTTCCTCTCAGCCAGCTCTGGTCTCAGACACCACGGTGCGGTGTATTTGACATTCAAGTTTATAAAGTTAGTGTTAGTAAAAAGCAAGTAAAAGAGTAATGTTTGAGCAGACTAACATCAGTCACTGTAGTAGAAGAGGTACAGGTTTACACCACAGCTATGGAAATACGTAAGCTGCGACCATGAGACCCGTTTCTGAATCCGTCTATACAAATGGACAGGGGTCCATTTGGTTCCATTTGTATACTGTCAGTCAGAGTTACAGATTTATAAGTTGTAAGGGTCAAATTTAGATGTGTGCAGTCCTGGCAACACTATACTGGTTACCTGTATTTTAGAATTGATTTTTAAAGCACTTTTATTTGTTTACAAAGCACTCAATAACTTGGCACTTTCAAGACTCATTTGATTACGTTGTACCGGTATTATTTTTGCCCGACTTTGTTCTTGCTCTTCACTTAAACTATATACTGTTTAGTCTTAACTACAAGTTTCTGACTTCAACATGCCTCTCGTTCAAAATATGAATGGGGGATTATTCAGCGACTTCATCGTAATCATCGGCGAGGTAAGCAAGCAAAAATATGTCTCCCGGTTTTTGTCCGGAACGGAAGGGGGTGCTTACAGATCGAGTAAGCGGCCATATCTTCCCGGCACCCCGAGCTTCTATTTTGAAAGAAATCCCGGCGCTGATTGTGTTAATGTGAAACACTTTGGTTGTTGTTTGATTAACATGGCCAGCATTTGAACCTGTTGGTCTGAGATGGTCACGCCGTGTGTTGCATGAAACGCTCAATTAATAACACTGGTTTTAGCACTACTGGTGCCATCTAGGAAGGAAGCTAAAATCATCCCACTTCCGAAAGACAAGAATAAAGCATTTACTGGTCCAAACAGTCGTCCTATCAGTATTTTACCGTTGCTAAGCAAAATAATAGAAAAAATTGTATTCAAACAGGTCATGGACTACTTTTCCAATAACGATTTACTCTCACCCTTTCAGCATGCTTACAGGGAAGGTCATTCCACAAGCACTGCACTTTTACAAATGAATGACAATTGGTTATCTTCCATGGACAATAGGAAATTAGTAGGTGCTGTTATGCTGGATTTCAGTGCAGCCTTTGATGTACTTGATCATGCCTTGCTTGTAGATAAGTTAAAGTGTTACGGTTTCACCTCCAATGCATCATCTTGGTTTATTCATTATCTCTCAGGGAGGCAACAGAGCGTTTTCTTTAATGGCAGCTATTCAAAATGGAACCCCATTAACTGTGGAGTTCCACAAGGTAGCTGCCTAGGGCCTTTGTTATATTCTATTTTCACAAACGATTTACCATTGGGTATAAAAAATGTTAATACAATTATGTATGCTGACGACACAACACTCTATAGCGCGGCTACATCTGAGCAAGCTGTAACTGACACCTTAAATATGGCTTTAGCAGACATTTACAAATGGATTGAGTGTAACAAGCTGGTGTTAAATATTTCTAAGACAAAGGCCATTGTGCTTGGATCTAGACACATGTTGGGTAAGAATCCTCTGTTAGAGCTGTCAATTGGCACCACACAAATTGAACAGGTGAACACTATAAAACTTCTGGGAGTAACTATAGATAGCTCTTTATCTTGGTCCAAACATATAAATAATATTGTCATCAAAATGGGAAGAGGAATCGGTATGACTAGGAAGTGTTCTGCGTTCATCACTCACTCTATAATGAAATCTGTTATTCATTCTTTGGTTTTGTCTCATTTAGAATATTGCCCTGTTATCTGGTCATCAGCTACAAAATCTGATTTGAATAAGTTGGAGATTGCTCAGAATAAAGCGGCTCGTCTGGCACTAGGCTGTTCATACCGGACAAGTATTAGTTATATGCACGAACATCTGGCATGGCTAATGGTTGAAAAGAAATTAGCAGTGAGTCTTCTAATGCTACTGCGGAACATTATTTCCACTGGTAAGCCGTATAGCTTGGCTCACCAGTTGGAAATGACTTCTGAACATGGTTACAACAACAGAGGAGCAGCTTCTGGCAACATAAGAATAAAAACAACACCAAAATCAAACTGTCTTAAACACACTGGTATATATATATATATAGGTCAATAATTCTCTGGAATGCACTGCCCAAAAACATCTTATCTACAATTCATAACAAAATGACTTTCAAAAAGAATATCAAGATATACCTTGCCAATTTGCCAAGTACATAACTGTGAACTGTGATTTGCGAATTTGTTCTTTTGATTTATAATGGGTTCTTTGTATTTGTTTTTATTTTATTTGTTTTCATTTTGTTCTGTTTTTTATTTTAAATTGTATTTTTAGTTGTACATTTGTATTGTATTTGTTTTATTCAGGACCCCAGGAAGACTAGACGCTCAGTCATGTGTCTCTAATGGGGATCCTTCAATAAACATAAACATAAACATCTAGTGGCAAAAAAATAATAAAATTAAAATGAATTATAGGACGGACGTGTTTTTTAGGCCAATTTCATTGGAAAAAACGTTCTTATATTCTGCATAATACGGTATGTATGAAAGGTACAAATAAAGTCATTATTATTAGTAGTATTACCGTTATTAAACAGGATTACACCTCCCTCTTAAATGTACACTGCTCCCCTCCTTTATCACTCACATTGTGTTTGCCTTGCTTGATCTCCCATCTTGTTCTACGGTATTTTTTCTGTCTAACTAATGAGCTTCCAGGAGGTTCCTGATAAACAATACTAGCATGTTTATTCACGGCGTATATAGTAACATTAACAAACAAACACTTCAACAAGCCCATCCCACCCCCTAATACTCAGTTCAAGAAACAAACATGCATAATAGTGAACTATGTTGCATACAATTATTATACATTACGGTTATATCTGGTGATTTTTAACTGCCTGATTTTATTGATAGTTTCCTTAAACCATTCACCAATATTGTCACCGCCAGGAGAATATGCCAAGGAAGAAATACCACCCTATATTTTTCAAAGTTGAATTAGTTGTATTTGTTGTAGTTGTATTTAGTTGTTTAGTTGAGGCATATCACTGTCATATAGGGAATAGGAATAGGCTTCAATTCCTTAGAATGGCTGTAAACGCATAACTTTGAATTACAATATTGTCCAGCATGATACCATATTGAATATTGACTTTTGAATGATTTTGTTGTTCCGTCAGCCTTTCCCTCCCACCATTTGTGTTGTTGCTGTTGTTGTTGTTGTTCATTCCTCACCGTGTTCTTGTACAGAACCCCTCTGGGATGAAGCAAGGCTGTGGTCCTACAGGAAAACACGGGGAACGCCAACAGGAAATGGCTGCCGTTGGAGCGTGCCTGGCATTTAGGATCCTCCAGAGTCACAGCAGACACCCACACTGACAAGGTCTGTGGGAGAGAGAAAGAGAGAGAGAGAGAGAGAGAGAGAGAGAGAGAGAGAGAGAGAGAGAGAGAGAGAGAGAGAGAAAAAACAATGGATGCAATGAATACAATGAATTTATTACTGAAGTAAAAAATACTCTAGGCCTGAATTAAAAATGTTACTTGAAAAATGTTTTGATGCCAACATTGTTGTGTAGGCCTACTTGTGAAAGTACTCATTATTCAGAATGTCACGTTTCACTTTCAAAATGTTGTGAAAATAGTTTAAATAGATGTGTCACATTGTGAGCTTGTAGATCAGCTATTTCCGAAAATATGAAGTGTGGAATATTGGTTAATGTATGTTTTGTAATAATAATCTAAATCTACTAACTAAAGTTTTCAAATAATTGCAGTGGGTACAGTATTTTACTATTTGCCTTTGAGATGTAATGGAGTATAGAGCCTTGAAATTATGGAAATATTTAAGTTCCTCAAAATTGTACATAGGTGCAGTATTTGAGTAGATGTGTGACTTTTGAGGGGCGCTAGCCCCTTCAATGCCTGGCTTTTTTTGTGGCGTCATGTGGCAGCCAAGTCTATGGACTTTTTAATGTTTACTTTAAACATGCCCCCGTGACGTCATGTGGCAAGCCTATGAACATTTCTATGTACATTTTGTTAGCTTTACACAGGCCCCCCCGTGATGTACAAAAGCAAACATTAAAAGGCGCCCCTCACTTTACACAATATATGTTTTAAGTTTAATTTAATAATAAAGTCCGGCCAAAATTCACTCATTCACTTAATGTTACAGCTGTAGCTTCCATCGAAACCGAATTCATGGGTCACCGATTTCAATGTAACGTGTCATATGGTGACCTGTAGGTGGTGCTGGCTCACAGCCACGCTGAGGCGGCCGTCCTCACACTGGACAGTGAGGGCATCCTGACCTCGGCCGGCTCCACCCCCTCCTCCTCCTCCTCCTCCTCGGCTGAGCCACTTCCTGAACCTAAGCTCCTCCTGCTCCACCACCTCCTCCCCGCCTACTGGTGGAAGCACCTCCTCTAGAGACAGACAGACAGACAGACAGACAGACAGACAGACAGAGACACAAACAGACAGCACTACCTCGCGGTTACAATATTAATGCTTCTGATGACTTTTAAAGTTACGACCGGCAGATTAGTTATAGGCGATTCTGCTTCCAGTTCATTTGAGGTGAATTCCGGGATTTTCAAAATAAAATATCCCGTAACTACGGGCAGCATAATATTAGACTGAATCGCGAGCGGGCAGGGAATAAGTTAAAACAATGCAATACTGCCTCATCAAAGTTGGTATTGTCTTTATATATTGTCAATTACTTGCATGAGAGGGGAGAGGTGGTGGAGTTAGTTGCATTAGGAGACAGTTTGAGGGTCCAATGGAGTTAAAATAAAATCCTGAAATTTTTTAATTTCCTGACAAATTTACATTTAGGAGGGAGTTAGGTAAGTTTCTCCCCGACAGTAGAGATATGTTACTTGGTTACAAATGTGGGTTTTCATAATACCAAAACACTTTACCTTACGTAGATAATAACAGTAGTAACAATAGTAATTATTAGATTACTGCTATTATGTAATCGCATTTCTATATATAGCAATGCGATAACATAACATTTATAGATATTTAACTAATGAAACATATTAACAAGAGCTTATGATTAAATAATGGCTACATTGGATCCACAAAGGTAATTTTTTCATGAAGTAACGACTTTCGACATAACAAGGTTTCAGACAGACAGACAGACAGACAGACAGACATACAGACAGACAGACAGACCTGCCCCGCCCCCGGCAAGCCGGATCACAAAGCGATTGGCCAGGTGAGCCTCTGTGTAGGAGCTGGGGCTGGGGAAGCCGTTCTGATTGGCCCACGCCAGTAGATCAGGTGTGGTTGAGAGGTCAGCGTCCAGCACGCTGGACAGGGTCAGGTGAGACGGTGCTGGGTAGGGGGGGGACACACTGTTGGAGGACTAGTGGGGACAGACAAAGACAGAGACACATGCATCAGGACAGGGTCAGATGAGACGGTGCTGGGTAGAGGGGACACACACTGTTGGAGGACTGGGGACAGACAAAGACAGAGACACTAGGACAGTGATTGAGGATGATACTGTAAGTGGGACCCCAAATAATTAATTAACATTAATATATTTAAAAATATATATATTTAGTTTTTTCGTTGAATCTTGAAAAATGGATTTTCATTGTGATAGCGATAAATAGGAACTTAAAGTATACTATGTTATTTCCAAGTGGCTTATGTTCAAGTGGGCCCTGCCCCTGACCCAGAACGACTAGGCAAATGGCTAATGGCCTACCGCATACAGCAGTACACTACAGATTCATAGAATAAGTACAAGGATCTGAATGTGAAATTACTTTTAATTTGTTATTAATTCATAGCTCACAATACAATAAATGGAATAGAAATGAAAGATGCACACGTGATCAAAAGTCAACATATAAATAAATGTACATCCCATGTGTGTGTGTGTGCGTGTGTGTGTGTGTGTGTGTGTGTGTGTGTGTGTGTGTGTGTGTGTGTGTGTGTGTGTGTGTGTGTGTGTGTGTATGTGTGTGTGTGTGTGTGTGCAACTGTGCGTGTGCAACTGTGCGTGCGTGTGTGTGTGTGTGTGCTTTCTGCTCCACTCACATGCACATAGACGCTGCCCTGGACACCGTGTGCGGTGACGGCCCAGTTGACTGGTGCTGCACTGCTAAGGATCAGCACCACGTTGTGTGTCCCCGAGTTAGACACAGGGGGCATCAGGGAGACAACCACCTCTATCTGCAGAGACCTGAGTGGCGGAGGGGGGGGGGGGGGGGGGGGGAGTAGGACCAGAAAACATATTGGCTTCCAACTCTATGCTTATCAGTGGCTTGTTAATATATATTTATTTTGTTTGGGGTTTTTTAAGCACGGTGATGCTAAACATCACCATTTAACAATTTAGACTTTAGGTTAACCACATTAACTCCAGCATCCCTGTTTTGGGCACACAAAAAATACAAATGCTAAAAAATAAAATAAAGATGTCACAAGATTTGTCACAAAATAATGATAAGTAATATGTTATAAGTGATTGGGAAAAAGCATATTGCTGCCATGTCAGGTCTCATTAAGAAATTGAGATGACATACATGTTTTAAGACAAGAGGCTCTCTCACCCACAGAGCGCAGAGCCGGCCGAGAGCAGCTTGATCACATGCACTTCCTGGTCCTTCACGTGCACATGCGGGTCATTGTCCCGCCTCGCCGCGGTGGGCGCACTACAGCCGTGCACTTCCTGTGTCTGCAGGTGGGACGTCAGGTAGTTGTGAGAGAGGAACAGAGAGCGGAGCTTGCACACCCTGGGCAGCGTTGTGTCTGTGTGGACAGGGCGTGGTTCATTATTATAGGTTTGCATTCATCATTTGTTTCTATTTTTATTTCATTTGGACGTTTTGTCTTCAACTTCAGTTCAGTTTTAAATAGTTTGTAAAAAGGGATTTTCTTGTTTAGCAAACATATTTTTTGTTTTAGTTCATTTTAGGAGTATGAGTGATATTCAAAAATTAAAAAAAGAAAAATAGTCGATCGACAAGCTACAACATGTCGCAATGTGACTCGTTGTGAGCTTGTAGATCTGATTATTTTAGTTAGTTTTAGTTTATTTTATTTAGTTTTGTAAACACAATACAGTTTCACTGTCTCATCCTTTTTTGTAAACACTAATCCAATTTCTTTATTTCAGTTAACCAAGTAAGCAGGGAAACAAACTAGAACCAATTGTATAAGATGGGACAAAATTACATTTTGTTCATAATAAAAATGACATAGCTGTAATATTAACAACCTCCCCACAATTACACAAAACAGAAGATACACTGGTATAGAGCCTTGATGGACTCCACTCAAACATAATAGGGTTTAAGTGGTTAAAAAGGATAAAACGAGGCCTCACCCTCTCCCAGGCCGATGTAGACCCGGTTAGCGCGGTCCGTGTGTGTCAGAGAGGTGAGGTTGGCGTGGTGCCGCAGAGCCCAGCGCAGCAGCGCCCGCGGACGGAAGGGCAGCGATGGAATGGAATACACGCGCAGGTTATGGACGGTGTGGGACTGAACCGTGGAGTTCAGGGACACCTGAGACGTAGGGGAGAGAGGGAGAGTTTGAGCCCAGTTTATTTGATCCATTTGTCACTCTGAGAGCGACGATGTTACCAAATGAAACCGTAAGGGCCCACATTTGCACCCTCTCAGAGTTAAATTAGAATAATCAGTAGTAACAGTGATATATGGTTTCTATCAGGGCAGAAACCTCTTAAATACATATTTTAACTTTTTATTTGAAAATTAACGCCCTACTTGATCATACAAGCGTCACACAAAAGCCTCAAAAGTAGCAGATCTACAAGCTCGAAACCCGGGCCGAGTCCAGTATAAATACAGTATATCTCTGTAGTCTGGCAGAAAGCAGCTACAGTATGTCCAAAATATTCACTTTTCAGGAAACGGGGGATGTTTTTAGAACAACACAATATGCTGCCTCATAAGAGTCTGTATGGTGACTTTATACATTGTCAGATACTTGAATGTGTCCTTATATTATCATCATTTTACCCAAATACAGCTCAAGTGGAGTTAGGAGCTGTTTTTTGACCATATTTTGTAAAAAACAAGTTTGAGGATCGAATGGAGTTAGGAGGTTTAGTCAGAAGCGGGTTGTAAAACCCACACACAGAAGTAAAGGATGTTCAATAGCACTGATACTGATTTAAATTTAAATTTAAATAACAAGGCTGAAAAATAGAGAATACTGTTTTCTGCCCAACATCACTGAAAGACGACGATATGTTAAGTTTGTTGTAACCATTAATCAAACAGAAATGTATGTAAAACCACATGAACTCAAACATTTTGTTAAAATAGCATATAGCTAATCTACAAGGTCAAGTTTTCAAAAGATTTTACATAATGACAACTTCTATGGGCATTCTATGGCTACTTACTTTTACGTATATTTTGACTCGAGTACCTTTTTATTACTGGATTTTTACTTGTAACTGTAGCATTTCTACATTGCTGTATTCATACATTCATGTACTTTTACTCAAGTAAAAACCACAGCTGTGTGAACTGAGCGGTGCAACTATTCATTTATTATTATAGTAGCTGTTTCTTTCTACTATTGTAGTGTACTGTGCTCTGTACTGTACTTTGATTATTTTTTGTAGAGAAATGACAGTTACCCGGAACATCCAGACCCCCAGGAACGCACCAAGGGCTTGTACTGTAGTGTACTCTGTGCCACTTTACTCTGTGCTGTAGGCCTACTCTAGTGGCCACTTTTGGTGTTGCAGCTGTCCGTGCTCGTACACAGAGACAGACACGTACGTAGACATAAGCCAAATTCCAATACCCAAAATCTCGGCCACTCGCTCACTCACACTCGCTCACTCAAGCATGGAGATGTTACGGTGAAATTCGTGACCTGCTGAAATATGTGACAATCGTCAGTGACATCATCAGTGTCCGAATGTAAATCGTTGCAGTTTGTTTATTAGCAGAGTTAAATCTAGCAGTATTCAGGCCACGTATTTAAAGACCTCCATGTAAGTTGTGTGAAGTCCACAAGATGGTAACATATTTGAGCAGCTCACCAATTTCACCATAATTTGCCATGCTGGAGTGACTGAGTGTGAGTGAGCGAGTGGCCGAGATTTTGGGTATTGGAATTTGGCTATAGGGACACACATAGCTGCGTAATGGAGCGGAGGCACCGCTCAACACTGAGTATACCTGCACCACCACAGGGAGGTGTGGAGGCAGCCTCTCTGCTCAACACTGAGTATACCTGCACCACCACAGGGAGGTGTGGAGGCAGCCTCTCTGCTCAACACTGAGTATACCTGCACCACCACAGGGAGGTGTGGAGGCAGCCTCTCTGCTTGCAGCCACCAGCTGACCGGCTGCTGGGAGCTGAGCACCAGGACACAGGCTCTGTGAGGGCCACTGGACGCAGGAGGGGACACAGGCTTCAGGACCACCGTCACCTGCAGACACCCAGAGAGACAGTAGGAGGGATCCTATATATACTATAACTATAGCCAAATACAGTATTTAAAATGTTTTGTGACAGCCAGGGACCCGGAAGAGAAGATTTGTGAAAAGAAATGCCTAAATTATTCAAGATTTCCAATATTTTCAACATAAGAAAAAGTATTTTTTTTATAACATAAAATATGGATAAAGTGGTTAAAGAATGTGATGCTGGCCCAGGCCAGGCCTAACAGTCCAGGCACCTACAGTAGGCTCCTAATGCAGCCTGACCCGGTTCGAATCCCGTTCCTGACGAACTTTGCGGTATGTCACTCCCTGTCTCTCTCCCGTCATTTCCTGTCTGTCTCCACTTCCTCTATCAAAAAAGCCCAAAAATATCTTAATAATAAATAAATAAAATGCAATGATGTATTAACCAATTGAGCTGGGGAGCCCCCTGGAACAGCACTGATACAGCAACAAACATTTTTCAGAAAACTCAGGTCTTAATGGGAACAGAATAATAAAGAAGAGCTTGTGCAGTAAATCCTGTAGGAAGTGATCATTAGCACAGTTTGTTGATCACTCACGTGTATAATTGTGTATTTTTCTTATGCTATGTTGATGAATTGAATACATAGTCCCCAGGACTTATTTGTGTTATCGTTTTAACTTTAATGTCTTACTGTACCACCTGCTGTTTACATTTAGGATCCCTGGTCACTTTGAGAACCATATACTGTTACTGTAGCTCAAATCTAAAATGACACGGATGCTTTCCCGGATTGAATGGGTTGAATGAAAACAGAGGTTAAATCCAGTGGAACCTGATGGTCGTCCGGGCCGTTCGTCGCTGCTCTCCCCACCGCGATGACGTGCGTCTCTTTCTCGCCACTCTCCCGGGCGGCACAGCCAGGCCCGGCCTCGAACTGCTCCAACAGAGCCTGGACCGGGTGGCGTGTCCCCACCGGGGACACGGAGCACCGCATCCCCCCACCACTCTGAGCTGACAGACAGACAGACAGACAGACAGACAGACAGACAGGCAGGCAGGCAGGCAGGCAGGCAGGCAGGCAGGCAGGCAGGCAGGCAGGCAGGCAGACAGACAGACAGACAGACAGACAGACAGACAGACAGACAGACAGACAGACAGACAGACAGACAGAGACAGAGACAGAGACAGACAGACAGAGACAGACAGACAGACAGACAGACAGACAGACAGACAGACAGACAGACAGACAGACAGACAGACAGACAGACAGACAGACAGACAGACAGACAGACAGACAGACAGACAGACAGAATGAATGAATAAATTAGCAAACAAACAAACGAATAAAGAAGAAACTAACTTGTTAAAAAGCGGGTGATAGTGGGTGAATTCACCAAATTGTGGCCGGGTCCTATTTACATATTATTGCTGTCAATCCATATTCTAACTTTTTTTGGGTTTTTTCGTAAATGAAAGCCCTACTTGATCATACTAATAGCGTCGGTCATACAAAAGCATCAAAAGTAGCAAATCCAACACACATTGAAACACAGCGAACTGAGCGAAGTATTTCGAGCTTGTAGATCTGCTACTTTTACCGTTTTTGAATTTGAATCCTGAAAAGTAACAGTTTTGAACATATGAGGTTTCCACCCGGCAGATAGCCTACTACAGTATATATTGGGGCACTACTTAATTTCTGCCCACAGGGGAGTGCCACAAAATGTGAATATAGCTGCACAGTTTGAGGAAAGAAGTCGTAGCTATAAATAATATGCTGCATGACTATCTTAACTGCTTTGTGACTCATGCATACATTCCTACATCCTTCAAAGTTCAAACAACTTGTTAGTCACAATTATGACTTTTATTGATTTCACAATAGTACAACTATAGTATTTTTGTTTGCCTAGAATAGATACATTTGTTACTAGGTCATGTTGTGGTTGGATATGTCATGTGGTGTCATTCATTTATAGAACAGAACAAGGATATAAAACAGCATAGAACAGGATATAAACATTATTTTAGCCTGCATGGGAATGGGAACCATGACTAATCTGACAGGGCGAAATACTTTGCTCTTTGTGTTTCAGTCTGGCCATGCCAGGCTAACGTTATTAACGTGTATGGCAGTGGTTCAGCAACTTGCAATGGGACTGGTTTTCAAGATACTCAAGGGACCAGTGCCCATGTACCTGTCAAACTACTTCAAAAGAGCGAGTAACACCCACGCCAATGGGCACAACACCTACAGTCTACAGTTCGGCATAAACATTACTTACTTAAGGCATAAACATGGGGATGAATTAATTCTACTACTACACCACCAAAATGTGGAGTGCCCTACCAGCAGCCAACAAAAAGTGTGACTTTTGTTTTAAAAGAGCACCAATTTGCACCAACTGGTCTTCTAGCTTGCCAAAGGAAATTACCCCCCATTGTTTTTGTGTAACTTTTACTGCTAGTAATATTGATGATTTATTGTATAGCAGCCTATTGTATGTCTTGATATGTATTGATTAATTGAATACATAGGACCACAATGGTGGTACTCTTGCCGTTTCCACATTTATGTCTAAAAAGTATTCAATATTCAATCAATCAAACTCTTGGGAGTTAAAGCTCCAGATATGACTCCAGTCCTGACTAATAATAATTTGGCTGGGGACCCCCATGGTCCCTAGACCCCTCTTTGAGAACCACTGGTGTATGGGTTTTATATCATATTCTATTCCTGTTGTTTATTGTTTTGTTACCCACCGGCCAATATGGGATCGGCTGGGTATCTGTGTACTCCACTAAAGTACGTTTCAAGGTTGGTATAAGGTCAATAAGGCGTATTTCGGTGTTCTACATTGGCCAATAGGGGACCACCATTCTTGGTGACGTAACTAATGTACGTTTCAAGGTTGTATATAAAGGGTGTAAAAGTAAGCATACATGGCCTACTTGTGCGCAAGCAGAGTGCGCAAGTACTGCGATCAGCTGGGTATGTATATGTGTCGGTGTCCTCCAACAGCCAATAAGGGACCACCATTCTTGGTGACGTAACTAGGTACGTTTCAAGGTTGGTATTAGGTCAATGAAAAAGAGAGGGAACCCGCACTCATATGCTCCAAAAGATAAATTTATTGACGACGTTTCGAGCCAAGGCTCTTCATCTGGTCAAACTCAAGTTGTCAGTGATCCACCCACTTAAATAGACACCCACGGGTCACGTTACTCGTCAGTGGGTGGAACCAACACGGTATTAGGTCAATAACATGTCTAAATTATTTAGAATAGCAGAGAGCTCTAGGACTCAGAGCAGCAGTCGTACCCAGACAGCAGAGAGCTCTAGGACTCAGAGCAGCAGTCGTACCCAGACAGCAGAGAGCTCTAGGACTCAGAGCAGAAGTCGTACCCAGACAGCAGAGAGCTCTAGGACTCAGAGCAGCAGTCCTACCCAGACAGACAGCAGAAAGCTCTAGGACTCCGAGTAGCAGTCATACCCAGACAAAGAGCTCTAGGGACTCAGAGCAGAAGTCATACCCAGACAGCAGCAGAGAGCTTTAGGACTCAGAGCAGCAGTCGTACCAGCAGTGGTGAGTGCACCTCATGGCACGCTCTGCTTGCGCACAAGTAGGCCATACATGGCCTCCCTTTGTGCGAAGCGCAAGTTGGCAGGTCGACAGAGTGCATTTCTAGTTTTTATTGTCTCTTACCTGTTGTTTTCTTTGCCATTAGGAGGAGACAGAGAATGGTCCATAGAGTGTCTGGCAGGGGTGCCATCATCAGTGTGGTTTACTACAACTACAGCAAAAATAGTCTTTACCACTATCCTATCAAAGGATAAAGTAAAGACAGTCATATACTACAGAAATTCAAAATGTTACACATGCCATGCCATGCCATGCCTTGCATGCAATCAAGTAAACTGAAGAGCACTTAAGAGCAACTTTAGCAAAAGTATAATTTTACTCAGAAACAAAATAGGCCTAATGGCTAGCTTACTCTCTCAACTTTTCAATCACCTTATAACTTAAATGCATGTGAATGTAGATCTGTCCACAGTCAGACAGAGAAGTCCACAGAGAAGAAAAACAAGACCAATAAAAATCAGGCGCAAATTATGAACATCCCCTAGCTGCATCAAAAAAGTCACATTTGATTGATCCTGCATCTTTCATTTGTAGCCTATTATGATAATGCTTTAGGCTGCTGATTGGTGAAACCTTCCCTGCTCAGAAACTCTCAGACAGTGTTGTGCATCGGGTCGGACAGCCAGAACCACAGGTATTCTGCGGTTGTCTGTCCAGTACAGGCATATAGTTATAGACTATAGACTGGCTGCTACTGTATAGTCTCTTAAAACTCATGATAGAAACAGATGGACAGGGATTATTCGATTATTCCTCTCACTAATAGCTAAACAAAAAAGGAGAGGGAGAAAGATATACTGATCTTAAGATCTAAAAAATAAAATAAAAAAAGACTCCAGCAACCGATAATAATAACCGATAGTTTGTTGGATGCTCATTTGTCAATACAATGAATACAACTGCATCTTCTATCACCAACAAGCAAACAATTCAAAACGATAGGTAATGTTACATTTTGTATCTAATATAAATAATGATATGCTGCAGCCGAAAACGTAAACAAAAACAAGACAACTCACCTGTCAAAGGACGAACTGATGTTGTCGCTCCTCAAACTGCTGTGGAGTTTTGACAACAAAAACGCATGCAGTACGTCTCTCTCTCTCTCTCTCTCTTCTCTCTTCTCTCTTCTCTCTCTCTCTCTCTCTCTATGACATTTGCGAGTCAAGTTGTGCCACTGCATGTGGATATATCCCACCAGGGACAGGGTCATGCATTTTCATCTCCATTGAACTTAAGAGGGAAAAGGTGGGGGTAATTAAGGATAGAGAGGGGGGGGGGTCTTAATGGGAGGGGCTGCAGGATGGTGTGACAGACTGGAGAGAGGAGAGGAATAAAAGGGCCATGAGGACGCAGTGCAAACGTAGTTAGGCAGCAGACAGGGAGGGGAGTGTAAGGGGAGTGTAGAAGTCTACATGAGGAGGCTGGACTGGAGTTTCAACAGTACTCACATTTTTTACTTTAAGTAAAATTATCAATACTGCAATTTTACAAGTAGCCTAAGTCTGGAATTCAACATACTTAAACAAAAAGTAGGCCTATTCAAAATGTACTAAATAGTACCAGACTAGAAAGTAGGCTACTCATGCAGAATGTCTGATTTCACGTTTTCAAAAGTAGGCTATAAATCTTTTAAAAATAGCAGATCTACAAGCTCACAATATCTCAAGCATGTAGATCAGCTATTTCCAAATAATGGCCGAAATAGGGTTTGAGACTGGAGTTATAATTACTAGAATTCCGCGGGCCTTCTGCCCGCTCATCCTAGCACCACGCGTCGCAAATGGGAAGAAGGCAGAGGGTATGCGTGTGACATCATCACCAAACCAGGAAGTTGTGGCAGCGGTGGCCGAACCAAGGGGCCAGTGAGGCTATTCAACGTTGAAGCTCTCCTCCCTAGTGGTAGGAGGAGGGACTACAGGCGGACCCGTGGATTCATGACCGGGAAACCCCGTGCAGCTGGGCTTTAACATTGAGCGCTCGGTTGCACTTCCGCATTTGACCACCAAAATTTGGTGGTCAAATGCGGAAGTAGACGTTCTGAGACGGTACTTCCGGCAGTCTTCCGGGTGCTTCAAAACGCCACTGAGCAACTTCCACTGACATGAATAGCTGGGGGGGCGGAGCTTCGCGCCAGATCAGTCTCTATCCTTTTATATACTCTATGGGCCGAACGGATTGCGGAGCGGTCTTGATACCGGAAGGTCTCCCGTACATCCACACAGAAAAGTCCTATTTGATTGCATTAAACAACGTTAGACAATGTTAAACTCACTTTGCATGTTGCTTTGCCACTCGATGTACCATTCACTTTAAGCATGTGCATACCCTCTATAGCGGGAGGGCAATACTCAATACTGTTTTTATTTTATTTTATTTTTACTTGTATAAGCAAACATGGCAACTCATGATGTTTTCATATATCCAGTTGCTTGGAAAGTGAAAACTTGGCAACCTGGCTGAGTGGCCCTATTGTTTGTTTTGATTGTTTACAGTATTCCACTGTACTGTACTGTACTGTATTCCACTGTACTGTACTGTACTGTATTCCACTGTACTGTACACCACTATATGCCACTGTACTGTACTGTATTCCGCTGTACTGTACTGTACTGTACTGTACTGTACTGTACTGTACTGTACTGTACTGTACTGTACTGTACTGTACTGTACTGTGCTGTGCTGTGCTGTGCTGTACCGTGCTGCGGTGCCCTGTGTATGTGTGTGCGCGCACGTGCGTGTGTGTATGTGTGTGTGTGCAGTGAAAAGGGGAGGTGCCGGGGAATGGGGAAGTTGTGATGTAATTTGCATCACAGCGAAATGTTGCGCAATAACAGTGTGTCTGACAAAAGTAATATTTGTACAGTAAATATGACAGTTACATGGATGCAAAGTAGTGCGTGTTGTCTGGACAGGCATGCTGTTGGTGTAGTGCATGGTGAGATGTGTGCATGTGTGGTTTGGTAGGAGAAGGCAGACAAAGGACAGGGTGTTGCGCTGGCTATTAGTGTGGCAGGATAATCAAAATGTACCATAAGTTCCGTAACTAAAGTTTTCAAAACTTTTTCCTAATTGTAGTAAATAATCAAGTAAAGTTCAAATACCTCAAAATTGTATTGTGTGTGTGTGTTTGGGGGGGTCTCACTCTCAGCTTGCGTCAGATATAACAAAAACACATGCATTTCTTTGGAATTAAAGATGACATACTGTATTTCAGCCTTTGTGTTTTTGATAATAATTTTGAAAGACAATTTAATGTAATTTATAATTCAGCATTTCTTCTGGTCAAGTTGCCCTCTCATCTCCAGGTATACAACAGCAGGGAGAGAAGCACCCTATTAATCAACTAAAATGGCCACTAAAATGGAATAGACATTCCAGACAATTTATAAAAAAATATTTGTCTGGTTGCATTGACTGAAATGAGAATTTATGCGTTAGCTCCTAAATTACATAATCCTTAGCTTTTTTTATTATTTGTTATGCTGCTATAAATGCTCAAATTGCTTCACTTACATTTTCACTTTCTTTGAGAGAACCAGATCCTCTGTCGCTCTCAAAGTCGTATCATGATTGCGAGAGAAAGAAATCTTGCGCACCTACAGTCACCTCTTGCGAGAGTATAAAGTGCTATACCGTAGGAAATAACGAAAGGAAAACGGTGGCTTATCATGCAATTAAAAACCATTGCTGCCAATGAGTGGAGCATGTGAAAACGGTCTCTTTCAGTAATTCCAGCTAATTATTTGCTGGAAAAGTCTCTGTAGAGAAAGCATGACTATATAGTGACGAGTTAGGGCCTCATCTGACCATGCACCACCCATTTAATGCGATGGGATGCATCATGGGATTCCTGTCATATTTCAACACTACTGAGATTTCCAGGGGAAACCATTCCCCGGGACATTTTTGTGTTATCCTTTTTGCCTTAATGTCTGACTGTGCCATGTGCTGTCTACATTTCTGACTATTCAATCAATTAAAAACTGGAATGGGGGAAAAAAAAGAAAAGTGTGAAAAGCGTTGCATTGTGAGCGTGTAGATCTGCTATTTCCACTAGTTTCTAATTTCTCTTTTGGGTAACAGGCTAAAAGGTTTGGGAACCACTGCAGAATGCAGCGTGCATGCTTTGTCTATGTGTTACAGGTCTGGAGGAGTAAGACCCCACAAGCCCAAACCACTCCCCATTGAAATGCTTTGTCTATGTGTTACAGGTCTATAAGGCCCCACAAGCCCAAACCACTCCGCATTGAAATGCTTTGTCTATGTGTTACAGGTCTGGAGGAGTAAGACCCCACAAGCCCAAACCACTCCCCATTGAAATGCTTTGTCTATGGTTTACAGGTCTATAAGGCCCCACAAGCCCAAACCACTCCCCATTGAAATGCTTTGTCTATGGTTTACAGGTCTATAAGGCCCCACAAGCCCAAACTACGCCGCATTGAAATGCAGCTCTGCTATTTCGAAGCCATATAATGTAAATCACGTTTTTTGTCAGTCAGACTGAAAAGTGAAAGTCATGGGATGGCAGCCATATGCAGCCACATGAACCCCAAAATAACGCAGCATTCTTCGCTAAAAGCCCCAGTGTGGTAAATACAGTATGTGCTTATGTAACACTGAGGCCTTATATGATTGTTTGGTCTGGTCGTGATGACATACACACACAGTAGGCAGTACACTCACTGTCCCCTCCTCCCCCAACAAACACATACACACACACACACACACAGACACACACACACACACACACACACACACACACACACACACTTGAGAAGGTATTTTCCCTCCCAATTGAGTCACTATGAGTAGCCAATTATTTTGTACCCGTTTCTCACCTCATTATGCTGATTAAATCAGGCTCACAAGATCTCACAAGATCTACTAGCTCACGATGTGTTGTATACTGTATCTTTTTGTAAGATAATCTTTGGGGCTTTTTGATACACATGAAGTTGACAGGAAACAGGGAGAGAGATGGGGGGAAGACACATTAGACCCTATCTTGTTAGTTGACCGTTTGGTGGAACAAGGCTAATAAGAATACTTACCATATACACACTTGTTGTCTTAAATGAAAATGAGTCTTACTACTCTTTTTCAACGTCTGGCTTTTGAAATTACGTCATATGCAGCCAAGTGTATGGACGTGTATGTTTGTTTAGGGCACTAAACACAACGTCATGTGGCAGCCAAGTTTATAAGTTAAACAAACTAGAGCGCCCGTAGGGCCTCTACAGCGGTGCCTGTTGGGCACTGGCCTACTTGGAACGATGCAAGTAGGAAATGCATGCCCCACCCAGATATTATGTCTGTGTCACTTATACGCCCATATGGAGTTCTTTGTCAGGCATGCTCAAATATGTAGTCTATGCAGACGTCAGAATGACAACCGCGGGTCCGACCGACTCGACACCGGGCCCTGCACTCCCTGTGGTGGTGTGGAACGCGTGTGTCAAATTGGAAGTCGGTGGGGCGAACGGCTCTCGAGTTACGTGGATTACACACGTACGTATTATGTTTGTGTCCCTTTTATGCCCATACAGTATGGAGTTTCTTGTCAGGCATGCCCAAATATAGAGTATTTGGGCATCCAGAGCCCGGGCAGAGGACTTTTTGGGATGGTTCTGGACAACCATTGGTCCGACACCGGCCACTGCACCCCCTGTGGTGGTGTGGAACGTGTGTCGAATTTGTTGAATTTGAAGGTTGTCGAGTTACATGGATTACACAGACAGACGTACAGACAGTACAAATCACACAAAGTACAGTACAATTTTTTTAAATTAAAATAGTCCACCAGTGCTTCCACAATTTAGAAGAGAATCTATACAAACTGTATACAGGGTTAGTCACAGCAGTAATGATGTCATTTTCTGACTCGGTTGCTCTGCATTTTATTTATTTTAGTTTCTTAAAACTTCAGGACAAGTTGGAACCCGACAAACATATGGCTAGCACTGGAGCTTCTTGGAGCTCCTAGCAGCAGACCTCATACTATCATTATATGCCACCTTGAGTTCTCTCATGCTCTCTTGCTTATACCGACACCACAAATGAGAGCAGTATACAAGATGTGCAATATGCCTTAAAAAGTACAGGTACAGAACACGCTGAACTTGCGACACAGTGTATTAGCTTGAGCATACAGCTTTCTACTTTGTCTAAAAATTGATTGATTTATTGATTGATTGATTGATTGATTGATTGATTCTATCATTATTATCATTAACACAGGGGCTGAAGATTGGACATAGTTTCTCAGTGGAGGTGCAGCGTAAGAGTATATGAACTCTGGCCTCCACATCATAAAAGGAGACCTGTCACCTGACCCTCCTCATAATCCACACATAATCCACAACACTCCCGCAGTGAACGTTGTCAATTAATCAATCAATCAATCTTGTTATTGTCACATTACAAGTAACATGGGTGAAATTCTTTTCTGTCCACGCCCATGCAGCAATGCAATTTAAATACTTAGAATTAGAGCATAAAAGAGAAAAGACAAAGTGTATAACAACTAATTACATAATTAATTAAGGGAATGCATCCTATCCTATGCCATGTCAAGAGGCATGAAATGTATGTAAAGGTGAGTCCATTAAGTCCATTAAATAGCACTCACACTGAGTGCACTGTGCAATGCAAACTAATAGGCGAGTGCGCTCCAGTGCGGTATTTCCAAACGCGCCCTAAAACACAGTTCAGTTTAGTCTGTGTGGTGCAAAAGTGCCCCCAATGGGAACCAAGGGGGAGGGGGCAGTGCATGCCAGGGTGCTGCAGCAAAAGCATCACAATAAATGTAATGACTTTATCTATATGTTGCATCTAATTGGCTACTCAAAAATAGCAGATCTACAAGTTCAACACACGTCACTTTGCCGTGCTACGACCTTATACATCTGATATTTTTGAAAATGATACCAGATATTTTTTAAATTTGTATTTATTTACTTATTTTTCAGATGGGGTCACAGCCAATTTCAGGGTCCTTGACATGAAAAGGTTTGAGAACCATTGCCCTAAAGTCTGTAATGGCAGGGCTTAAAGTTCTCAGTCCTGGGGACTGATTTCAGTCCTGAGGATTTCATAGGGGTCATTAATGACATCAGTGCAGATTTGCAAAAAATCATTTTCAGTCTTGGGATTTTTTGGGGCTTTAAGCCCTGTGTAATGGTCTGACACCCCTGCCGTGTTGTCCTCCAGCTAGGCTCGATACTCCCTTTTGGCTCTCCTGATGGTTTGCTGGAGCACTGCCCGAGTGTCCCTCAGATTAGCGGATCTGAAGGCGACATTGCGTGCCCATAGAGCAGTTGTTGGGTCTCGGTATGATTAATCCCTTCCTTCTGAGGGCCACTGTCAGGGATCTGCTTTATCAGGGTGCACACGTCATCCACTGCATACTGCTGGACTCTCCTTAACTCGAGCAGCATCACGCAGCTTCTCCATCTCTTGGTTGAACTGAGCCACAGCTGCCCTGACACTTCCCACATATGAAGACTGATGAATGCTGACCGCAGTCCAGTTCTTGGTGGGTGGAGGGGAGTTGATGGATGTGAAGTTCTGGAGGAGGTGGAAGCGATCTGTAGTGTGTGAGAGCTGCTTCAGCTCAGTGCTTCTCTTCTCTAACTTGGCGATGTCCCCTTGTAGCCCTTTAATGAAGCCTTCGGCCTGTTTCTCCGTTGTTTTGTGCTCCTCTTCAATAAAGCTATTCAGATCAGTGAAGGCTTGCACGCTATCTGCTACGCCTTGGTCCGTCTCTTTCCTGCTGAGCTCAACAGAGTGTTTGACCTCCTGCATTTTCAGTTGTCTCTCCTGGATCATCTGCTGAACTTCAGCCTCTCTCTCTCTCAGCTCAGCCTTCTTTCCTTCACATTCCTCTTCCAGGGATACAATTTGATGTGACTTGTGGTCTGACTCGGTGCAGATCTGACACACACACGTGTGGTCGGTCTTGCAGAACAGCTCCAGAGGTCTGTCGTGTTTCTGACACATGACGTTCTCCAGGTTCTTTACAGGGTCGATCAGTTGGTGGCGTTTTAACGCCGGGACCGTTTGATGACGCTCCAGGTGAGTCTCACAGTAGGAGGTGAGACACACCAGGCAGGACTTCAGGGCTTTGAGCTTGATGTACTCGGTGCAGACGTCGCAGGAGACTTCGTCTGGCTCGGCGGGTTGCATCTGCGACTTCCTGTACAGATTGGCCAACTCGGAAATCAAAGTATTGACGGAGACTTTTGGTCTCTTGACGAATTTCCTTTTACATGTCGGACAAAACCAATGTTCAGCATTGGGTTGATTCCAGCAATGTTTGATGCAGGTTTTGCAGTAGTTGTGTCCACACGCGATGGTGACTGGGTCAGTGAACACACCCAGGCAGATGGAACAGAGCAGCTGTTCTTCAGAGAGAAGCCCGGCAGACGCCATTTCACACACTGAAAACAGAAATGAAAGTCAGGTCATATAGGCACCTATTAGACCTATGTCACCATGACATCACACAGGCTCAGAGATGCCCACGTTAATACAGTTGAAGTTGCGTGTATGTCTGTGGGTACAATATACTGTACAGTGTATATACCCACTGCCCGCCATGTCCTTCTATTTCTATTGTTGTGATCTAGGTTGACCATCTGAATGGTCCCTAGAGTCTCCATCTAAACCAAAGGGGTGAGGATCAGCATGAACAGCGGATATATGCCATCCCTATAGCAGATATGAAAACAAAGATTAACAGACAGACTAACAGCATGCATCTCATATCATTTCGCACATACAGTCGGTCAACTGTACATCGGACGGTTCATCATATCTGGATATCAATATGCTTACAGATGAGTGTTTCCCACTGAGTCAAGCATATAGCATAACAGCAGTACAAATAGAACTTTGGAGTAATTCACTAAATCACAGAGGTGAGGTAACGTCTGCAAAGTAAATGTAGTATTATGAAAACATTAAGGGCAGTATTATGCGTGTCTTAAGTACCAGGTCTTATTACTTAACTTAAGACCTGGAGGCGTGATCAATGCCATTTGGCTATTCTGAGTGGCCAAACAGCATTGACCACGCCTCCAGGTCTTAAGTTAAGTCATAAGACCTGGTACTTAAGACACGCATAATACTGCCCTAAGTGTCCACATTATGCAAGTAAATTAAATGTAAACATTCAATTGTGGGTTAATAAATAGGCCTACATATTAAAGAGGTTATAGTCGGCAATGCATTGCTTCTAAAATCATGCAATTCAACTCATCGTTGTGTGACAGTCTCTCTCTCAATAGAAACCAATGGTCACTCAACTATGAATAGCCAGTTAGCTTGTATTGATACAGAGAGAGAGAGTGGGCTTTACGCACCATAACACACTACTGTATAAAAAAGCAAGATGATTTTTCAACAAGATGTTTGGCGTGGAATGAGTACATTTTAGGCTTCATACAGTATTTGTGGGCTCACTCCAGCGCACAATAGTTCTCTAAATTAAAAATTTCAAATTCAAGTTTGTGTACGGGTCAGATCTTTCTAGGTTCACACAGGTTATCTATGGTTGCTATAGCATTGCTATATTAACAACGCATTCAAACCTGGACTGGATCAGGGAGATTTCTACAGTATACATATACACTGTACATTGCGGGTTGTGTGCTGTGCTCCTAGGTTTAAGTGGTTATAGTGCTGTAGCCTATTTTGTAGCTTAGCTTCCCCCTAAAAGGGTTTGTTGTCGACTGCCAGCTGACTCTGTTTTATAAGCTTTATATTTGTATGTAACGTATCACCCCAAAACACGCTCAGCCCGGGTCAAATTTCGACGACCTCGGAACGGTGGCCGGCAGGTATTCCTAAACGTAACCTCAATAAAACTATGCCTAAATCTAACCTTATTCCTAATCTTAACCTCCGTAAAACTATGCCTAACCCTACATTTATTCCTAATCTTAACCTCAGTAAAACTCTGTGGGCTGTATTTTGCGTGTCTTAAGTACCAGGTCGTATTACTTAACTTAAGACCTGGAGGCGTGATCAATGCCATTTGGCTATTCTGAGTGGCCAAACAGCATTGACCACGCCTCCAGGTCTTAGGTTAAGTCATAAGACCTGGTACTTACTAAGACACGCATAATACTGCCCTATACCTCTTATCTCCATATTTTTACTTTGTCTTTTTTTTCATAAATTAATGCCCTACTTGATCATACTACGTGCATCACACAAAAGCAGATCTCCACACTCAAATAAGCAGATCTACAAGCTCAAAACGTGCTGCTTCGCATAGCATTTTGAGCTTGCAGATCTGCTACTTTTGCTGTTTTTGTAGTAGTAACAGGTTTGGACATATGCGGCTGCACTAATAACTTTGGGGCAGGCCCGTCTAGAGTTTGAATGGACAGGTATCAGTCAAAAGGGAGACATCGAAGAGGAAGGATGGATGGGGAAGGATCAACATATGGAACAGGTTCCGACATACCGGTATATCCATATGGAGATCTAAGGGTTTGAATGAGGTTTGAGGTCAGATGTGGAGTTGCTGGCCAATATTGATGACCAGGGATCTCCATATATGCATGGGCTTAATTGTGACAGCAGGACACATTTACTATGACATCAGGGATCTCCATCCCTGATGATGTCACGAGACCATATACAGTATACAGCATTCCCATATATGGGGATAATGAGTGACTGACGGGAAAGGCACGATTTCATCCCATGTATGGGGATATTGAGTGACTGACACCGACTGGAAAAGCACGATTTCATAGTAAATGCGAACTGCAGTCGAAATAAGAGTTAGCACCTACAATATTCATCATGAAACTAGAATCAGGAGAATGATAAAAGTGAGAGGTAGGCCTACTTCCTTGGTTAACTAGCAGCGTGTACAATAGGCCTACACTCTGTGATGATATGTCCAATGGTTTGAAGATTAACCCCAAATCTAGTCCAGGCACCTTTCCACTCCTCCAGGAACATCTCGGTTTGTAGATACTGTATGGAAACAAAGCTCACAGCAGCGGTTGACCCCATCCCCCAAATAGCCCATTCATCTATCTATAATATAGCATATGTGTGTATTGTACAGATATATACTGTATATGCATGACAAATACTGAAAATAAATAACCTGACCATTTAGGTTCACATCTTTACTGAGTTTTCAAAACATGTCGGCAGCATGAATTGACAAGTGACAGAACAAACACGGGAGGTCAAACCAGAGAGAAAGACATAGGAATCACGGCCCACACAGCTTTTCAAATGAAGCTCTTTAACAGGATGAAACATTGCATGACGCCCCCGAGGATGGCAGGTAGACTGCATGGCAGTACACTCACGGCACACGCAAATGCACACGTCGCAAAACAGCACCTGCGGTTTCACACATGGGGCCCTATTTTCGTCAGTGCTAAACCCCTAATCCCTAAACGTCTTTGCCTTTTTTACTATTTTTGAACACATGGTAGAATAGTTAAAATAGCCGATCTACAAGCTCACAACGTGTTGAGGGATAAGGGGTTCAGCACTGACAAAAATAGGGCCCATCATCTCTCGCTGTCTTTCTGCCCTCCTTCCAAACAAAATAGCCTACCACTTAACTCAATACATGAGCTCCCTCTAGTGGTGTGGGCGAGTGGTGCAAGAAAGCCACTGAGGGGATGTTAAATCCATTGTGCCCGCGGCGAGTGGCACAATGGACGTGCCATCGGAGTTGGCAAACCGCAATGGACGGAATAGGTTCTATGCACACAGAATAACTCTTCCTACTGTACGTCCGGGCCCCTTCCCTACTTCCTTCCTCCACAAGTGTTACCGATGATACTAATTAAGGCTCTGTTCAATTCTGATCAAACAGAGTCAGGGTGCTGCTATTGTGCATGTGGCTCACTGAAAACACTCTCAGAGTGTTACATTGTAGAATCTTAAGGTCCTTAAAATAAAAGTTTTAGAACCACTGTACACTAAATGGAACAGAGCCTTAATCAGTATCATCAGTAACACCTGTAAAGAAAGTAGGGAAGGGGCCCGGAAGTAGGAAGTGCAAAACGAGCCCCTTCTCCCGTCTCGCTAATCACAGGCTGGGTCCTCCTGTCCATAGATATATAAAGGCTAGATGGCTCAAGGCGGAGTCTCTGACGTAGTTCACCCGCCATCTTGCTTCGGGGCTACAGTACAGTACGGTTGAAAATTGAGCAAGTTATGGTTATTTAAAAGTACCCATAGACACAATGTTATGCTGCCCTGAAGTAAGAGTAAGTAAGCCGCCACGTAGCAACGTCGCTCTCCATTGGCCAGAGCGCGGGTGAGCCATCTAGCTTTCTTATATATCTATGCTCCTGTCCACAGGCATTCCCCATAGTGGGGAAAACAAGCAATATGGTTTCTGTCGGGCAGACACCTTTTATCTCCATATTTCAACATTTTATGTTTTCTTCCGTAAATTAATGCCCTACAGTACTTCATCATACACAAGAGTGTCATACAAAAACAAAAGTAGTGAAAATAGCAGCTCTACAAGCCCACAAAAGTGTCGCAAAGTGACACATTGTGACACAAAGTCACTACATTAGTCGCTTTGTTTTATGATAATAAAGGACCCCATTTGGACACATGAGGTTTTCCACCTGACAGCGACGATATGATGACACATTCATGAGACAGGAAACAAAGACTAACGCCTGATTTATGCTCAGCTGCGCGCCAGAGTCTCACACCGAACATACAGTACCAGACGTATATACGCTCAGTTGTGAGCTTGAAGATGCGCTATTCGCGGTGCAAGTATTTTAACCGCTGGTGTTTTTACTCTCCCAGACATTTAGGCAGCAACAAACAAACAAACAGAGACAGGGCAATGATAGGCTTGTGTGCTAGCGTTTGGGAAAACGAGGAATGAGCAGACTGCAGATCACTTCATAACGCAGCATACAACGGCGTACAAATACTGTAGATGGGACTGCTGTCTGAGGTCTTGGTTCATTCCAGTAATGCAGTCACCACAGCCCTGTTAAGTCTATGCAGTGGGAAGCCGGAGAAAGGTCGGATCGCTTAATAAGTCGGATCCCAAAACCCTTCCAAGACCGCCCGTTGGGTCACATGGTCAATCTGTGTTGGTGATCATCATCCCTCCCCTTTCTTCTGGAACCTTTGCCACGCCTCAGCAAAGGATAGCAGATTGTCTCGTACTGTAGCGCACGCAGACATGCTGTTCAATTTCGAATCATTTTTTTCATCAGAAAAACTTGTACAGGTGGTACAACGTTTGGGCCACAATGGACCTTCATCAGGTGATGGACAATTGTGTCCGAAAGTCCGAAAGTGTTTTTTAAAGTAAACACTTGGGAGAAATGCTGTTTTTGACTGTGTCAGCACCAGCGACGAACTGGATGTGCACAACCCACTTTCTGAACAGCCCTCCCCCTACCACACGATCGGTGTGGCTTTTTAAAAAGTCTCCCCCCCCCCCCCCTCCAGCCAGATCATAGTCTTGGTAGGATGGGGGTAAGGGGGGCAGGGGCTCCGACATCCCCCCACCGTCCCCCGTCCCGCCTGACCTGCGGCACCCACTAGCAGAGTTCAGAGACGTAGTCGAAGTCCTTGAAGCAGTCCTGGTCCTTGCGGGAGAGCGAGCGGCGCTCGCGGGGCGGCGTGAGGGCGGGCCGCTCGGCCGTGAACTCCTCGTCGAAGTTGCTCACGTCCTCCTTGCTGCTGACGGTGGGGACGAACGGTGGCGGCAGCTTCCTCTGGAGGAGCGCCTCCCAGTCCATGGTCTGAAAGGAGAGACACAGGACCAGCCAGTGTTTAATAAAAAGAGGTGCATATTGTAAACTGAAATGTAAAGCATGTTTTTCATGACTGTATGGCACTCTGAATAACAAGATTATAAAAAAATAATAAAAAAAATAAAAATAAAAAAGTAGCATATCCACAAGCTCGAAATGCGGCGTGGAGTGCATTTTGAGCTTGACGACCTGCTAGTTTTGCCATTTTTGTCTCCACCAGGCCGAAGGCATGGGGAGAGAGTGTGTTTTGCACTTCCGTCTGTGTGTCCGTCTGTGTGTGTGTGTGTGTGCGTCCGTCCGTCTGTTACCAGCTAATCTCCGGCACCGTTAACCCTGTCGGTGACAAATTTGAACGCACACTCCCTGGATGCCAATGATGAACCTGTTATAGCACCACCAGGTTTTGAAAAACACATTTATTTATATTACTCCTCCATATTCTGTCCAAAAATCCCGCAAATCATTACACACTATCTCTATAGTCATGTGTTCAAGACAAGATATTTCATATTCCATCCTAATTGGCTAACATTGGCTTTCAAAGTTTGCAGGATTGGCCCGTTTTGAACAAAAAGCCTCAAATCATGAACGCAGCATGCAATTTATGTGAAATCTTTCACAGACTTTTCTACTAGGCTGAGGCATATAGTATATATATATAGTTTAAATTGATATAGTTATAGTCCTGAAAACAGTTTTGGAATTATATCAATACAAACTAGATAAGCCCTCGGGGCACAGGTCTCCACCAGGGCAGGTCAGGGATTTTTGTACAGAATCTGGAGGAGTAAAACATACTCTCTCCCCATGCCTTCGGCCTGGTGGAGACAATAATAGAGCTCCGAAGTCTGACGTCACTTTCAGTAGAGGGTGTCAATCTCCAGGTTCATGTATTTGTTTATTTGCATTGAGATCCCCAAACGGCGATTTTAGGTCGCTTCATATAAGAACTGTGTTTGAAAAATAAACCGACCACCTCGGCGTTTCTGTCAGGGGAGTGGCTGTGCGTCGTTAATGATGTCCATTCATATTTGATACAGCCAGTTTCTAGAGAAAATTGAATTAATGTGACCGCAAAAGCCTTGAAACTACATATGAATGCAATGTCGCTGAGCATATACGTCACGCCCAGCTGTCAACATATTGCGTTCCTGAGATTCCTTGTTGACGTAAGCTCAGCTGGTGGTGACTCGACTCGTACTAACCACGATACATTATATATCAATAAAATAAAAATAAAAATAAACGTAATTAACGTTCAGTTTCTGTTGTGCGACAGGCTGCGGGCAGAAGCAGCCTACCCGGAAATGTAGTCTCTGGGTTGTTTGGCTCGTTTCTAACGCTTATTTTGTTACTCTTTGGGTATATTTGGACATTTCCACCTTCAGTCGATGCTTCATATCCATATGAGTGAAAAGGCCGGGGTGATCGGTTTATTTTTCAAACACAGTTCTTATATGAGGCGATCTAAAATCCCCCTATGGAGAGTACAATGCTTATAAAAACATACATGAACCATGGCGCTCACTGCCCTCTACTGGTAGTAGAGGGCAGTGACGTCAGGACTTCGGTGCTCTATAATGATCAATAATAAAAATAGGTGAATATCCAGCGAGATAAGAGATTCGGGATAGGGCCACAAGTGTTGAGGGCAAAAAAAGAGGGGACCAATCACATGATATTATTTAACCACTTAATAGCTACGTACAGTACTATATACAGTACTTTGTTGACCGGGGTCTCACAGGGGTCTTGGCCCCCTGGTTTCCCCCTCTATGCCTAGGACCCTATCTTCGTACAAGCCTTACCCCTTATCCCTAAACTTCTTTGACTTTTTTTTTTACTATTTTGAAAAACATTTTAAAATAATTCAAATAGACGATCTACGTCGACATGTTGTGAGCTTGTAGATCGGTAGAGACTCTCACCCTGAAGAATGGTTGTTTCTTCACATCCTCAGCGTCTTTCTCTCCAGAGCCCAGACGCCGTTCAGGATTCCTTCTCAGCAGCTACGAAACAAACAACAACTGATGGAACCCTTCTCATGCACTGCACCACAATGATATAGTATCAACGTACGTTACCCTAAATTTAGGAAAAAGGGTCATGTGAAGACGTCTACATTTCCTGGAGGAGTAGACAGTCGGTTCTCAAAGTGAGGTGTGGGGACCTCTAGGGGTCCTTGGGGGGGTTCCAGGGGGTCCCAAGCTACAGTAAATGACTGCGAGTGAGGAACCAAATGAACCCTTACAGCTCTCAACTCAACAATGTTGCCCAGGCCAGGTGTGAGTGTGGTGGTGGGTGTGTTTAAGGTCTCACCCAGGCCAGGTGTGAGTGTGGTGGTGGGTGTGTGTTTAGAAGGTCTCACCCAGGCAGGTGTGAGTGTGGTGGGTGTGTTTAAGGTCTCACCCAGGCCAGGTGTGAGTGTGGTGGTGGTGGGTGTGTTTAAGGTCTCACCCAGGCCAGGTGTGAGTGTGGTGGTGGTGGGTGTGTTTAAGGTCTCACCCAGGCCAGGTGTGAGTGTGGTGGTGGTGGGTGTGTTTAAGGTCTCACCCAGGCCAGGTGTGAGTGTGGTGGTGGTGGGTGTGTTTAAGGTCTCACCCAGGCCAGGTGTGAGTGTGGTGGTGGTGGGTGTGTTTAAGGTCTCACCCAGGCCAGGTGTGAGTGTGGTGGTGGTGGGTGTGTTTAAGGTCTCACCCAGGCCAGGTGTGAGTGTGGTGGTGGTGGGTGTGTTTAAGGTCTCACCCAGGCCAGGTGTGAGTGTGGTGGTGGTGGGTGTGTTTAAGGTCTCACCCAGGCCAGGTGTGAGTGTGGTGGTGGTGGGTGTGTTTAAGGTCTCACCCAGGCCAGGTGTGAGTGTGGTGGTGGTGGGTGTGTTTAAGGTCTCACCCAGGCCAGGTGTGAGTGTGGTGGTGGTGGGTGTGTTTAAGGTCTCACCCAGGCCAGGTGTGAGTGTGGTGGTGGTGGGTGTGTTTAAGGTCTCACCCAGGCCAGGTGTGAGTGTGGTGGTGGTGGGTGTGTTTAAGGTCTCACCCAGGCCAGGTGTGAGTGTGGTGGTGGTGGGTGTGTTTAAGGTCTCACCCAGGCCAGGTGTGAGTGTGGTGGGTGTGTTTAAGGTCTCACCCAGGCCAGGTGTGAGTGTGGTGGTGGTGGGTGTGTTTAAGGTCTCACCCAGGCCAGGTGTGAGTGTGGTGGTGGTGGGTGTGTTTAAGGTCTCACCCAGGCCAGGTGTGAGTGTGGTGGTGGTTGTGTGTGTGTGTGTGTGTGTGTGTGTGTGTGTGTGTGTGTGTGTGTGTGTGTGTGTGTGTGTGTGTGTGTTTAGAAGGTCTCACCCGTCTCATGATGCCGATGGCCTCTGTGGACAGGAAGCGAGGGTAGCGCACCTCGTCGTTCACTATGCTGTCAAACACCTCCTCCTCATCGTCGCCTGGGAACGGAGACTGAGACAAACGCACCACGCAGTGTTACTTTCGTCGACTAAAACAAGTTTTTGTCTTTTAGTTGTACAGTATGTGGATCTCTTCTCCACTAGTCCCTCCCTAACATTTTAGTCTAGTTGCTGACAAAATAGTTAATATATTTAGTCTTAGTTTTAGTCATCATAGCTTACCAGGAAAAAAAAGGTAGTCAAAGAACATAATTATTTTTGAGGGGCGATAACCCCTCCTAGGTCCAGCTTTTGGTGTGTGTAACCCAAATGTTGTCCTTACAAAAACAATAAATGCCATTGACGATGAATGGACAATATTGAGTGTTTGTGTAAACACAAAAATTGCGTAACACAAACATTTATGACGAAGGTGAGGACGCAAATTGTGATTGGCCAGAATGAGATGATGTATGATGATGTACGATGATAATACACTTCAAACGGGTGTGATTTTTTTTCATAGTTTTACTCGACGAAATCAATCTTGTGGGTCCATGTCTGCGTCCTCCTCACCTCTCCCACCAGCATCTCGTAGATGAGGACGCCCAGGCCCCACCAGTCCACCGCTCTGGTGTAAGACGTGTCCGTCAGCACCTCAGGAGCCAGGAACTCTGGGGTCCCACAGAACGTGCTGGTCCTGTCCCCGTAACCCATGCCTGAAGGGTGGAGAGAGCAAGGTTATGATGTTAGTTAACTGACATAAAAAAGGCTTTACTTATTATCATTTTTGAGGGGCGCTAACCCCTCCTATGCCCAGCTTTGAGGGTTTGTGTAAACGCAAACATTGAAGACGAAGGTGAGGACGCAAATTGTGATTGGCCGGCGTGATATTTGTGATGATTTGATTGGTTGAGCACGGAATGTGATGTATGGTGATGTATGATGATAAGAGCGCCCCTCACTTCACACTTTTAACACTGACGTACGGGAGGTTCCGCAAGCGATGCACCGCGGGGGGGCCTCCAGCAGGGGGGGCCTCACTCGCCCAAAGCTATAGCCAACACTCTGCAATAGAACTTGGTTGGTCACCCATTTTACATTTGAGATCAGCCCGGGGAGTGGCATAATCGCTTATCCAGCGTTGCCCGTCTTTGGGAGGTCCACGTGCTTCAATGTTCTGTTCTGCTCTGTTGCTACCAATCCGGAGCATGGATTTATGGGCTATTTTCCAAATTGCAGAGGGGGGGCGGCATATTAAGCAACATAGAAGATGGTCTTATAGGCTACACTGTAATGAAAGGGCGGAGAGGGGGGGGTGGAGGAGGTGAAGAGAGCAAGGGGTGAGAACAGAGAGGGAGATGCAGAGGAAGCGAGTATTCGCTAAAGGTCCTTTCAAACGGGCAGTGATTTAACGCGCACACGCCCGCGACTCACCACACCTGGATTCTGTTTAGCTTTTTTTATACGCTTGCATTGTCGCACTCCTCTTGAGCAGACCTGTCGTTGATCCAGGCGACAAAGTCTGCGTTCATCGCTGCCCGTTTGAAAGGACCTTAATTCAGTGCTTCTCCAAGGGTGGTCCGGGGATCGCCCAGGGGTCCTTGGAAGGGGTGCCAGAGGGTCCCCAGGGGTCCTTGGAAGGGGGTGCCAGGGGGTCCCCAGGGGTCCTTGGAAGGGGTGCCAGGGGGTCCCCAGGGGTCCTTGGAAGGGGTGCCAGGGGGTCCCCAGGGGTCCTTGGAAGGGGGTGCCAGGGGGTCCCCAGGGGTCCTTGGAAGGGGTGCCAGGGGGTCCCCAGGGGTCCTTGGAAGGGGTGCCAGGGGGTCCCCAGGGGTCCTTGGAAGGGGGTGCCAGGGGGTCCCCAGGGGTCCTTGGAAGGGGTGCCAGAGGGTCCCCAGGGGTCCTTGGAAGGGGGTGCCAGGGGGTCCCCAGGGGTCCTTGGAAGGGGTGCCAGGGGGTCCCCAGGGGTCCTTGGAAGGGGTGCCAGAGGGTCCCCAGGGGTCCTTGGAAGGGGGTGCCAGGGGGTCCCCAGGGGTCCTTGGAAGGGGGTGCCAGGGGGTCCCCATGGGTCCTTGGAAGGGGGTGCCAGGGGGTCCCCAGGGGTCCTTGGAAGGGGGTGCCAGGGGGTCCCCAGGGGTCCTTGGAAGGGGTGCCAGAGGGTCCCCAGGGGTCCTTGGAAGGGGGTGCCAGGGGGTCCCCAGGGGTCCTTGGAAGGGGGTGCCAGGGGGTCCCCATGGGTCCTTGGAAGGGGGTGCCAGGGGGTCCCCAGGGGTCCTTGGAAGGGGTGCCAGGGGGTCCCCAGGGGTCCTTGGAAGGGGTGCCAGGGGGTCCCCAGGAAAATGAGGAACACTAGTTCTATGCGAAGATGACAATCAGTAAATCACCTTCTTTACACAGCCCGAAATCTGCAATCTTCACAAAGCCCTCAGTGTCAAGCAACAGGTTGTCCAACTTCAGGTCCCTGAGAGAGAGAGAGAGAGAGAGAGAGAGAGAGAGAGAGGTGGGGGGGGGGCATTGGTGGAAAGTAAATAAGGATTTACTCGAGTACTGTACTGTACTGTACTGTACTGTACTGTACTGTACTGTACAATTTTGACATACAGTATATTTTTGAGTGGTGCAAACCACTCCAACAACCAGCTTTGTCTGTATGTTTGTGTACCTGTGTACGTGTCCGTGTACCTGTGTACGTGTCCGTGCAAAGGTGAGCATGGTTACTATGGTTAGTGTGTGACGTCACTGACATAGCTGATCAGACTATATAAGACCTTGAACCACTCAGTTCACACGGGTGTGATTTTTGAGTGGTGCAAACCACTCCAACAACTGGCTTTGTACCCGTGTACCCGTCCGTGTTTGTTCGTACCAAAAAAACGAGCATGGTTGCTATGGTTAGCAACCAAAAAAACGAGCATGGTTACTCTCACTGACATCACAGATATCACGTCAGAGTGAATCAATCTCTATATAATCAATCTTTATAGTTGATGATATATAAGACCTTGCACCACCACAAAGTTCACACGGGTGTGATCTTTTTTACTATAATTGAGTTTATCAATTTCTTGATATTTTATGCTTCTACATCTCAGAGGCAAATATTATACTTTTATTTGTAGTTACTACTTTGCAGATTTATATTAGTAATACAGCGCACGTATTAAAGGTGCAATCCTAACATTTTTGTGTGTGGAATAAAAACATTATTTACACCACATGACCTGACGAAGATGTGACTGATACATCGAAACGTTGTCGCTTTTTTACTTGCACCCTGATAATAAAATAAGGGCTTAAACTGTCTGAGTTGCTCCAGTGCCTCCTTTTCTCCTGTAACCTGTCCTGCCTCTGAGATGCACCAGACTGGCCTGCCATAGGCTAGAGGAGCGGCTGGAACTCCCTTCTGATTATTTAAACCAATCTGTTGTGCTGTGTTCAAATATAGTTTGTGTTTGTGGTTGGTTTCCCTCCTTCCTCCACCCCTGTGGTGAGGGTGGGCGAAATCCCTGTGGTCGTGTAGGACCTCTACTGGTTTAAAAGTGCTATTACATGAAGCTGAAAAAGCACAAATTATTTATTCAGTCAAAACTGGTCTCTGTAGTAGATCAGCAGTAGAAATGTTGGCGGCACTTGCGCGGGGAACCCGGTTCACCTCCGAGTATGACAAATAACCTATGGACTGCAACTTTAACTGATAAATGATGACATATTAGTACAGGTTAAAAATACCCTTTAACAGCTGCCTCATTAAAGTGATGAACACATTAATGCATTAATAATTACATTATCGTGAACTGGACCATTCTGCAGCATACTGTAATGAGTACTTTGATGTCAATACTTTTGTATATAAAAAAAACAGCAACTGCTGCTTTTTGTGACAATGTAGTATGATCAACTAAGGACATCAATTTACAAAAACATAATAATAAATAAAAAGTTAGACTACGGAGATAAGATATTTCGGATATTTTGAATACAGGACTTAAGTTACTCACCGATACACTATCTTGTGGTCATGAAGGAACTGCAGACCCAGGACCACACAGGCTGAGTAGAACCTGACATGAAACACACATGCACACATTTAATATCTTTATTTGCATTTATTTGCATTACAAGGAATACGGGTACAGTCAGGAAGCATCGCCTTCTCCATATATGGCGACTGCCAATTATCACAGACACTGAACAGAATTTAGCCTTTGTCTTAGCTCTCGGCTTGGGAATTCCTGCAATCTGCAGGCCCCTCACATGCTGATTTATAATATGGACATTACCGAGGCTTCCAAATATGAACACAGGTAGTTTACATTTGTAGCCAAGCTGTATAAGCATCCTTAAGACACTGGTACTTAAGCACCTTGGCAGGCACGAACGCACGCACGCACGCACGCACGCACGCACGCACGCACGCACGCACGCACGCACGCACGCACGGCTGAAGTGCCCTTGAGCAAGGCACTGAACCCCCAACTGCTCCAGTGCTGCTGTGGTTGTACTGGTCAGCTCCCAGGTTTTAATGTGTTTGTCTGTCTGTGTGTCTCTATCTTAGAGTATATATTAAAAGAGACGGAACCGGATTTCTCCTCCCATCCACTTGCATTAAGTTGCTCAAAAGCGCATGAGGCGATTTTACTCCTCCTTCCGGGTAGGAACATAGTGCATTCTGGGATGGATTGGGCCAAACACATGAACGCGCTGGCTGTTGACTATCATTGCACGCGTTCACGTATGAAACAGCGTTCACGTGTCATCATGAACGTGCGCAATGATAGTCAACGGACCAGCTCTGGCCCAGTGCTGCAATACCAAATTCGGCCACTATGTTCATTTCGCCTCAGGGTTTCCTCCGGGTGCCGTCTCTATTAATATATACTCTAAAATCTCTATGTGCAGGGCGTTGCTGAAAATGAGCACTTGTGCTCAGCTACTACCCTGGGTAAATACAGGATATAAAAAATATATATAAAAAAACACACACACACACACACACTCACACGGAGCGCGGCTCGGTGAAGACGTCGGTGTGGATGTGCATCATGAGGTCGCCGCCGGCCGTGTACTCCATGACGAAGCACACGTGCTCCGGCGTCTGGAAACACGCAAACAGGTTGACCAGGAACGGGTGGCGGGAGATGTTCACCGTCTCAAAGATCCTCTTCTCACACATCAGACTGAACACAGAGAGAGAGAGAGAGAGGGGGGGGGGGGTGCAGGGGTAGATAAAGGAGAGATGTGGTTATACATTAGAACAGTGGGGTCCAGACATGATACTGATTATTATGATGCAGTATTATTACAGTATTAGCGACTCTGTGCGGTTCTTAATGTAACACATTACTACATTATTACATTAAATCCTTTATTAGGTTTTGCGCTCATTATGTTATTACATTATGAGCTTTTATAAAATGTTTAGTTTGTTACATCATGAACCATTATTACATTATGAGTTGCTACAACATGCTTCCATATAGAATGACGTGATAATCGGCGCGTTGTGTTGAGTGAGCAAACCCGGTGAGTTTTACCTGTCGACTTCATCTCGCGCCACAATGTCTCCCTTCTTCAGGGCCTTGATGGCATACATACTGCCCGAGCGCTTGTACTCCGACAGCAACACCTGTCACACCGTAACACAGACCAATAATGTGTTACTGTAGTTTTAATCACAGCATTTATCAATTTTATCATGTCAGTATGATAAAATACTACTAACCCTATCCCTAACCGCACACGAAGCAACTGAGTCGGAGTAATGAGATGTCGGAGTTATAATAATAATAATGGATTGCATTTTATAGCGCTTTTCTATGCACTAAATGGTTACTCAAGGCGCCCCTTTGTTCATACATTGGAAGGTGAAGCGGCGAACAGTCGACGCCAGCGTCCTCACTTCACATTCACACACTTCGACACTTCAACATGTAGCTAGACAGGAGGAGCCGGGATTCGAACCGCCGACCCATGGATCATTGGACCACCTGCTCTACCTCCTGAGCCACAGCCGCCCATAATTATAGGCATTATAGGCAGTCCCCCCTACTGAGCTGAAGCTATCGTGACAATGACATGCTGAGTTTCTATGCCGGTGATGCACAGAAAGACAGCATGTACAGTATTAGCCTGGTAACGTGGTAATTAAACCATTACAGTTGGTGTGAAGTTTTTGTTAACAGTACTGTACCTTTCCAAAGTGTCCCCTTCCCAGCACCGCCATCAGTTTGAAGTCCTGCAAGCACACTGGACCCTGGCTCAGCCTGACACACGCACGCACACGCACACGCACAAACACACACATACACACACACAATCAATCAAAATCATTCAACATTTTCCAACCATTTTTAGATACAATAGTAGATGTACTACAACTTGCAGTGTGGCACAAAGTATAAAATATGGACAAAAAGCTTAAGATTGAGACGCTATAATTATTATCTAGTTTAGCTGGGGACGCCCCTGGAAACCCACCCCAAGGACCCCTAGGGGTCCCCGAACCCCACTTTGAGAACCAATGCAGTAGCCTACAGTACAGGAAGGGGACATTTTTTGGTCCTTCCGTTTTGTCCCCCTGGTGCAGTGCAGTCACAGTTTTATGAAGTAAAGGGAGACATATTGACTAGCGGCTAGCCTTTTGTTTGCACACAGAGTTAAGCCCCGATTTATGTTCTCTCGTACATCGGCGTCGCGTTGCATTGTGTGAGCTTGTAAGTCTATTGTTTTATGCTGCTGTGCATGAGGTTAAGCATAAATGGGGCTTTAATGAACCCAAGAGTAAAATGAACACTGACTGGCGTTGTGAGCGTGTGTTACGAAACAGCTAGGCCAGCTTATAAGAACATATTGAGTGTGGGTGTGCTGCTGGACTCACACTGTGCAGGCCATATTGTGCACTCAGGTGTGGGTGTGTGTGTGTGTGTGTGTGTGTGTGTGTGTGTGTGTGTGTGTGTGTGTGTGTGTGTGTGTGTGTGTGTGTGTGACGTGTGTGTGTGTGTGTGTGTGTGTGTGTGTGTGTGTGTGTGTGTGTGTTTCGGCACCTGCGTGTGGAGTTCTTGGAGAGCGATCTGGCTGGCCGCTGGCTGTCAGGGACATCCGGAGGTGACAAGGGCTCCGTCGCCGGCATCTGTTCCTGTGACACGCCCGTGCAGAGAGAGAGAGAGAGAGAGAGAGAGAGAGAGAGAGAGAGAGAGAGAGAGAGAGCGCAATGATTGCAAGATTAATAAAACCTACAGAACCAGTGGTTAGGAAGTAGTACATTCAGAATGTGACGATACAGTAAAGATACCAAAGCATTGACACTAAACGTAAAAGTACTCATAATGCAGAATGGTCCATTAATCATCTTATTGTATTGTAACAGGGTTATACAAATACATTAATGTGTTCCACACCTGGAATGACCACTTCACCACTTTTCAACTTATCTTCATATAATTGGTCCTAACTAATGTTCATGATAATATACCACAATTGTTTTATGTTCAGTATGTCTCATAGGAGGGCTGTGGTCAGTTCATCATCGTTAAACAGATTTCTTGCTTTAAACAAGATATATTTTTTTAAATATTTAGATTTTTATTATCGTGAGAATGATGGCTTCCATTATCGCATTGCAACTTTTCAGGAATAGAAAGCCTGCAGTTTCTATTAGCTTGGATTCCCCATCGATGATGTCACTGGTCTCTGAACTGCCCACAGGCCTACTATGATACAGACCGAGTAGAAAAAAATGTGGCATTTTATCATGAACATTAGTGAGGACTAATTATATGAAGGTAGGTTGAAAAGTGAAGCGGTCGTTTAAAATTGAAAGGACCACTTCACGCATCATTTAAAGTTTAAATGATGTGGCTGATTGTAATGGCTGTGCTGCTGTGTAGCTCAATCACTTCATATATGTTTTCTTTTCATAATCAAAAAAGTCGATGGCGTGGAGGGGTGTTATCACAGTCCGCCATGCCACGAATCCTGTGTTACTGTTAATTACTAATCTCTAACAAAAATGATCAAAGTAAATTAATCCCCCTAAATCCCCTCCAATGTGTTGTCCACACCATCTGCCACAAGCTCCTCCATCTCTCCAGGGCTGATTCTTTAACTCTGAGAGGGTGCAAATGGAACCCAACGGACCCGTAAGGGGCAAAATAGAACCGTACGGGTCCGTTTGGTTCCGTTTTGCACCCTCACGGAGTTCAGTGAAACACTCGGTTCTGGCAGGGTGGCATGGAGCGCGGCCAGCAGACACACACAGCTCTCTGTGGTTCACACAGTGGGGGACAGTTTTCACACTCTCGGGAGTTAAATCGACACTTTTTTAAAATTGTTTGCTGTGTATACAACCCAATCTGTCTCCCCTGTTTCACTGCTTCCCTCATCCTCTCTTTCCCATTACCCCCCTCTCTCTCTCTCTGTCCGTCCGTCCGTCCGTCCGTCAATCTGTCCGTCCTACACGTGCGTGCGTCCGATGTACTGTATGTACTGTACTGTACTGTATGTCTGTCTGTCTCTCCCTCCTGCTCTCCAGCTCTCTCTTTCTGTGCGCGCGTGCGTGTGT